>NC_083243.1:71129791-71467291 GCF_032191835.1 Heteronotia binoei
CCTGCTCCCACCTGGGGATTTTGATACAAGCAAACGGATACTCAGTATGGATAAGAAAAAAACAGCAAAAACTGAGTAGCACAAACACATATAATCTTAAAGATATAGTAACACCAAAACCAAATTTCCACAAAGTCAGTACATGAAAAAGTCCATAATAAAAAATGGAATCCTCAATGTCTGTTGTTCCTTGACTTGAATCCAGGGTCCATCAATGCAGCAAGAAATAAATCCACAGTAAGGTAGTCCACAATACCTGTTTCGGTCACACCAGTAACATGAATGTGAGCAGGCTATGCTGATTAAACTTTTAGAACTGGTGTCCCCACTTGTAAATGACTAAATGGTATTGAGAAACCATGATGCATTGGTTGCTATAGCAGTCTACAATTGAAAAAGGTGTGACCGAAATGGGTATTGTGGATTTATTTCTTGCTGCATTATACGTGTTTGTGCTACTCAGTTTTTGCTATTTTTTCCCACCTGGGGATTGGCATCTCTACTCATGAGTTGCTGAACTTCCAACTTCTTCAAAGTAGCACTGAGCAACCAAAGGTTCAAGTTTACCTTTCCTATGCAAATGACCTCTGAAAAGCTTGTGCAACCAAAGGAGGGTCTGGGCTGCTTTCACAGCCACTGGGAGCAGCCATGTTGTTCTGCCTCCTCCTTCCACCCTCATTCAGCCTTAAAGACACAGACACATCATCCCAAGAGGAAGCCTTTCCAAGTAGAGTCTGAAGCCTCCAGAGGTGGAAAGGCACATGGTGGCTGTGGGGGCGGGGCTTCCCCCACCAGCCAGCTGACTGGGAGCGGGAAGGAACCTGGGAAAGTGGGAGAACCCCTGCTGGGACCTGGGAATTTGCAAGCCTGCATGCCAGACAGGCTCAGCATGGTAGAGAACTATATGAAGACTTACCAGGGACACCTCACTTTCTTCAGTATCCTCCCTCACAGTATTTGTTGTTTCCTGTTCCTGGCAGCCTCCATATTTTCAACTTTCCCTGCTTCCACATCTCCTTCCCACCTATCAGCCAACCTTCCTTTTACCTTCCCCAGCCATAGGTTGGGAATCCTGGAGATTTGGGTCTAGAGCCTGAAAAGGGTAGACTTGGGGGGGGGGGGAGGGACTTCAACAGGGTATTATGCCATAGAGTGCACTCTCCAAACAGCCATTTTTTCCTCCTCTATTCTGAGGCTCTATCCTGGGACACTTGGCCAACGAAAAATAACCCTGAAGAGATTTTCTACTACTACTACTTTTCTAATTCTGGGCAAACATTCAATGAATGTTTTTGAGAGGGTACTCTACAATTGTAGCAGCAGGCATGTCCTTCTACATGCCTACTGTTCCCCTAGATGTCTACATATTAGTTTATACAGAGTGCTCAATGCATGCAGGCACTGCTTATAAAATCTGTACACCCCATTTTTCTGGAGCTTGCATGTATTGAGGGGCACTATGCATATAGTTGTTATGATCAGTGTCTGATTATCAGACATGTGGTAGGGGTAGGACCTGTGATCTTAGCAGGTTCTAGACTTCAGTGGCAACCTTAATCTCCAAAGGCAACCTTGCTACAAAAGAGACAGTTGCATTTTTTTCTCATGAGATGATGCCATTTGACAGTAATACCTTCTAGGTCAGGGGTGTCAAACATGCCCTTCAGAGACAGAATCAGGCCCCCAGAGGGCTCCTATCAGGCCCCCGAGCAACTGGCTGTCATCTGCTTCCTTCTCCCTATCTCTTGCTTCCTTCTGCATAACAGCTTGCTTTGCAAGGCTTGCTAAATCGCACAAGAGCTACAGAGCAAAACCTGTTTTCTCCATCGGCTGAGGCTCCTCCCTTGGGGAGAAAGAGGGGACAGCAGAGCTTGTTTTTTTCCAGTCTATCTCAATCATGCAACAGAACTACTAAGCCAAGCCTTTCTTCCTTCCTTCTCCTGGTCCCCTGGAGAAAGCACCTTTAATACCAACAACTGCTAACGTTTAAAGCATGCTTTAAGGTTTTTTTTTAAAAAAAAATTAATTGTGTTCATCTGTGTCCTTTATAAAGTTTATATCTCTGCTACCTAATCTTAAATAGGTATACACATGACCTGGCCCGACATGTATCCGCTATCTAAAGACCGCTATCTAAATAAGGATTCCAATCATCATCCTCGCCAAAAACGTACAGTTGTAAAAACCCTCATCCACCGAGCATCACGCATCTGTGAACCAAGCCAACTCCAGCAAGAACTACACCACCTCAACCAGTCACTGCAGGCCAATGGATACTCCCTACAAGAAATTAGAAGAGCCCTCCATCCCAAGAGACCATCCACACCAAATCCTGAGCCACACACAAATGTAGGTACAGCCTTCCTGCCCTACATAAAATCTGTCACCGACCGCATTGGCAAAATTCTCAAACGCCACAATGTTGACAGTCTTCAAACCCACACAACAGATCTGCCACTTGCTGCGCTCGGCCAAAGATATGAGAGATCCACTTTCAACCCCTGGAGTCTACAAAATACCCTGCTCCTGTGGTGCAGTCTACATTGGCACTACCCAACGCAGTATCAACACCAGCCTCACCGAACACAAGAGACACTGTCGCTTGTTTCAGCCAGAAAAATCAGCTGTAGCTGAACATGCACTTCAAGAAGGAGACCACGTCATCCACTTTGAAAGAACTGAAGTCCTTTCTACGGCCTCACATTATCATACCCGCCTGAACAGAGAAGCTATTGAGATCTACAAACACCGGCACAACTTTAACAGAAAGGAAGAAGGCATTTCCATCCACCAATCTTGGTATCCAGCTCTGCAAAACACCCTACAGACTATAAATTGCAGAAATTCACAGAACAACCAGAACATTCCACAGAACGATCAGCACAGTCAACAACCATCTTCCTTATCTTCACACCCCTTCCAACCCTCCCAGCAATTAACACAGAACAATGGTCACATTCAACAGCCAGAGTCCTTATCACTACCCTTCCAGGAAGCCCCACCAAACAATGGGCACATCCACAAACCTATTGCCCTTTCACCACACCCCCTCCAGCCTAGAAATAGCAGCTCTCCAGCAGCCCTGGCCTCACTCAATGCACAGCAGCCAAGGACAGAGCGCCTGCTCCGGCTGCAACGCCACTGAGGATGTTCTCCGCAGCCGAGAACGAAACGTCTGGATGAAAAACTTTCTCCAGTAGAACACGGCACTTGAGCCTGAAAGATTCTACAAACTCTTTAAACTTTCTTTGTAGGGAAAGTGTACCGCAGTCTCTGTGGTCTTACCATAAAGATTGTAAAGGCAAAATTGTAGAGCACTGCAATGTTCCCTCTAAGCTGCAGAGTCTTGTGAGCAAAGATTCTACTTTGTGAGCTACTGGTATTAAAGTTGTGAGCTACTAGCATTGAAGTTGTGAAATTATTGTGCTCTGGGATCATCCTTCCTGAGCTAAAATAAAAATGTGTGAGCTGGAGGCTAAAAATCTGTGAGCTAGCTCATGATAACACAGAGGGAACACTGGAGCACTGTCAGTTTTTTTTCTTCCTGCTGATCAGTTCCAGCTGGTTGACAGAGGGGAATAATGGCAGTTTACCAGCCAGTACTGGGAACATGGAAACCCTAGGGATGAGAGAAGATATCTTATTTTGGTTTGCTTAGCCTGAACAGAGTGGGGATGAGGAGAGAAAAGCAAGCTAGTGTCAGGGATGGTGGACAGTGAAGGTAGCAAGCAGTCAGTAGAGGTATGAGTGAAGAAAGCCAACTGCCCAAGCTGAAGTGGCAGAGGAAAGCCTTTGTCTCTCTGGTCGTTTTCGCACTCACCTTAATCAGCAGCGACGACCCTCTTCACCGCGCAGGATCTGCGCGGATTTCGCACTAATTGCCGCGGAGCACCCAGAAGAGCCGGAAAGTCCCGGCGCTTTTGCGGCGTAAACGGAAACCGCCAAAAACCAGTTTCCGTTGGCGCCGCAAAAGCGCCGGGACTTTCCGGCTCTTCTGGGTGCTCCGCGGCAATTAGTGCGAAATCCGCGCAGATCCTGCGCGGTGAAGAGGGTCGTCGCTGCTGATTAAGGTGAGTGCGAAAACGACCTCTTTTTCACTTTCCCGTCGTCATTGGGATTCCCCTTCTTCCTCCACCTTAGGTTTTCATATGGATTTCTTCTCCCCCCGCCCCAATCTTTTCCTCTCTCTGTGTTCTTCTCCGCTCTCTTTTGTTTCCTAGGTATGGTGGTGGTGTTGTTTTTTTTTAAAAAAATTTCCATTCTTGTGTATTTTTGTGTGTAAGAACCCCTTTGCCCCCTTGATTTGTGTATTTTTTATTCCATATTTCTACTCCCACGTAGACTTACTGTGTATGTGTGTGCCAACCCCCCGCTTTTGGAATTTGCCTGTGAGTGAGAACATTCTCTTCCCAGCCTTCCCCATTATATACCAATACTTTTGTGGGGTACCATCTTCATCATCATATTATCTCATGGTACAGATCTGGTTTGAGTTTATGTTTACTGCGGATTGCATAGGAGCTTTATATTACAAAGTGGCCTACCTCCAGTACTGAAATACTAAAAAACACATTGGGATCGCTTCTTACTAAACAGGATTGGACTGCATTCATTGCACTTGGAACTTCTGTTGAGATCATCATTTTGAAAAGCCTGAGGCACATAGAAAGAGCCCATAGCTCACTAGCAAAGCACGGGCTCGGCATCCTGTTGAACATCATTTCAGAAGACCCTTGCCTGAAATGTGAATCTGTGTATTTATTTACTTCATTTGCACCTTACTTCTCCCCAGTGAGGAGCCTTAGTGACTTACAACATTCCCCTATTCATTTTATTCTCAAAGCAGCTCTGTGAAGTAGTTATTACGGTGTGACTGTCATAGGATCAACCAGCAACCTTCCATGGTAAATTGGAGGTTCCAGCCTGGGTCTCTCTACCGCACTGGCTATCATTATGTGAAATTAAAGATAACCTTCTCTCTGAGATTTTTGTAGGCGGTTCTAACACCTGTGGCAGCCATTTTTGTGGTGGTGACAAAAACAAAAAGAGAAGCCTCAAACACTCACAAAAAGCCCACAATAACTATAAGCATTCCTTGCAACACTCTCTTATTTAAAGTCCTCTTATACATATAAATAACCCTGTTGTACAGTTGAAATTAAACAGTCCTCCACAGTGACAAGGTCCCAGTATTTCTGTGGTTCATAACAGCATAGTCAAGGTGGGTGTATCCATCCAGAGCTAGTACCAATAGTCAACAGTCTCATTAAATGAGCAAAATAGTTTTAGTGTCAGGTCATCCAGGCTTACATCAATTAAAGAACAAAATAATTGCAGTGCCAGAAGATAATTGCAGTTCCAAGAATGTTTTCAGCATCAATGGCCTTCTTCAGCTGGATATTTCAACAGATTTCATAGATGTAGCCATATTTTCATACCTGAAGGACCTGCACAAGTTCACCACACCAATCAAACAACCATACTGCTATAAATCAGAACTTTTTTGGTGGTGGCAATGACAAAATTCCAGTGATGCTTGCTCAAAAGAATTAAGGACCCCTAAGCTAAAGGGACAGCTTGAAAAGTAAATTGCCTCCCTGAAACAAAGCACCAGAAACGTACAGCAGAAGGCACATGTACAGAATCTGCACCAAGAAACTCAAGATTTTCCTAAAGTGTGGAGGTGCAGGATGTTTGGAAAAGGAAATACAACTTTGTAAAGTTTAATACACAATTGACTGTATTCAAAAATCATAACAGAATAGTAGTAGCTTGTAGTAGAAGAGTGTAACTTGTTAGAAACAGCATCATTTGAAAAATGGAAAAATCCGTTATTAGAAGTAAAAAAATAAACAAGTTTTTATTTTATTTGTTAGTCTTTAAAGACTCCTGTTTTTTTTTGCCACTACAAACTAGCACTGCTATCCCTCTGAAATTATCATTTAAATAAGTGGATGGACATTTTAGCTACCCAGGGTATTCAGTAACAAACTTAAATGTTTCAGTATTTTAACAAAAAAATTTCAAAGGGCAACTTCAGAGTGTAGTTAGAAAGGAAGAATTCATATAGATATGTGTTGGTCTCTGTTGAACAGAGCTCATGGCTGAAAATAATTATTCCTTAGGTGTTTTTATACATTACGTGGTTTGCTTTACCAGTTACTTGTTGGAAGTGGTCTACTCTCATTCTGAATGAATCACTTATCCCTATCTCCCCTCTCTGCACATACATTAAACACTGGCACAAGTCACAATACTCCTACCACAAAATCTAGAGTTGATGCAGTAGGCACAACTCAGAAGGTAGGAATCAGCCAGTCATCAGTTTGGACACTGGTAAAGATTCTACAGTGATGTCTGAATGAATGCCCGTCACTCTTCATTAACTTGTAACAGGTTTAACCACCATTCTGAAGGTCTTGGGAGTTGTGAAGGGTGCATATGTTAATCCATCATTACCTACTGTGAATGGCATGTGTAAGACTCATCCTCTCTGCCTACCTTTCACCTCCTGGTACAAATTATGCATAGATATATAGATTAGGGATGGGCACGAACCTGGTAAATGGAGATTCGTCTTGGTTCATGGTTCGCGAGGTACCACAAACCAAAGCCAGCATAATAAGGGGGGGGGGAGGATCTTTCAAATGACTTTTGCAAGCCATTTCAGCAAACTCTTTCCTTCCTGTGTAGAAGTGGGGTATGTGTGAAAGAGCTAATTGAAATGCTGAAATTTAAAGAGAACCTTTAAATGCCTTCTCAGTTGACTCACTGAGACATACTGCTGTGGTGATGATGCTCAGTGAGTCAACTGAGAAATAATAAAATAATAAAAGAGAAATAATAAAATAATAATAAACTGAGAAATAATAAAAGAGGGGTTTAGGTAAAAAAAGAGGGGTTTAGATAAAAATATGGAGCAGAGGTCCACAGTGTGTGTGTGTGTGTGTGTGTGTGTGTGTGTGTGCATGTATATGTATATGTATATATATATATATAATTTTTTTTCCACTGTGTGACATAGAGTGTTGGACTGGATGGGCCATTGGCCTGATCTAACATGGCTTTACCAGTTACTTGTTGGCTTCTCTTATGTTCTTAATTTCAATGGCTTCGTAGTTCACATGTGAGTTGTGTTGCAGTGGCGGTGCAGCTTGCAAAAGCCATTTAAAGGAATCCCTTTAAATGGTTTTTGCAAACCATGCCAATGATGCAGCACTGCTTGGAAAAGGCATTTTAAGAGACCACAGTCTCTTTAAATGCCTTCTCCAATCCACAGTACCAGTGTGCCTGCCAGCACTGAACCACACAAACCCACCTGGGAGATTTATGGGTGGTTCATGGGGCTTGTGCGATGAGATGGCATGAACCAAGGTTTGCAAACCACATGACAAATGTTGGTTTATAATTCAGTTCATGCCCATTCCTAGTGTAGATAGTAATCAGAATCAGCACTAACCAGAGCTTTCTGCTAATCAGTGTTTTGAAACTAAATTGCTATTTTCAGAGTGTTAACCAGCAAAACCTTATTAAAGTTATCTATAGCAGGAATGACTTAACATAAGAGCCACACAGAATAAATGTCAGATGTTTGAGAGCCACAAGACATGAACGTCAGTTGGAAGGAAGGAGAGAGAGTGGTGGTAAGAAAGCAACTTTAACTTGAAATGCATTCTCCAAGCTGCCAGGTGGCTTTGCTTGGAGAAGTGATTTTAAGAGACAAATGCCTTCTCCAAGCCAGCCGACGGGGTGGTAGGGGCTTTGCGAGCCACACAATATGTATGAAAGAGTCACATGTGACTAGGGTGACCATAATGTCTGAAGGCCAGCCAGGGACACTGGGGGGTGGGTGGGTGGGTAGGGGTGCGCGCGCGCTTTGTGCGCGCGCCGCCGGGAACAGGAAGTGACGTCACTTCCGGTGACGTCATGCCACCACCGGAAACAGGAAGTGGCATCACTTCCTGTGACATCATTTCCCCCCGCGTCACCTGCCGGGAACGGGAAGTGACATCACTTCCTGTGACATCATTTTCCCCCAAATGACATCATTTCCCCCAAATGCCACTGCCGGAAACAGGAAGTGACTTCACAGCACTTCCTGTGACGTCCCCAAAAATCCCCCAAATATCACCGCCGGAAACAATTTTGTTCTCAAATCCTGTATATACTTCATCAGTATATGGGATAAGGCACTTTCTCAACTGTGCTGCATAATGCAGCCTATTTATTTTGTCCTGTTGGCTCTGTTGGCTCTATCTGCGCCACCTTCATCACTTTCGGGGTGTGGAACCCCCAGTGGGGTGGTCTCCCGACTCCCTCCGCCGACTGTTTCTGATAGCCCTGCGCCCCCTCTTTCATTTGATATGTGTCCCGTGCGGGTGCCACCCTCCCGCCGGGAGATGCCGCAAAATGAGCCCCCTTGAGGCTTATGGTGGCAGGGCTCGGGGGAAGCGAGCTAGACTGCTGTTCTTTTGAGGGGTTATAGAGTGTTTCGAGCCCGTCCCTGTGGCATCGGTCCCATCGTTGTGGGACCCAGGGGGCCGGCGCAGCGGCACGCCGAAGCAGCCTGTCACTAATAACACCGGTCGAGATGCAGGACAGGAACCTGGAAGTGACCGACAGGCTGCTTCAGCGTGCCGCTGCGCCGGCCCCCTGGGCCCCACAATGATGGGACCGATGCCACAGGGACGGGCTCGAAACACTCTATAACCCCTCAAAAGAACAGCAGTCTAGCTCGCTTCCCCCGAGCCCTGCCGCCATAAGCCTCAAGGGGGCTCATTTTGCGGCATCTCCCGGCGGGAGGGTGGCACCCGCACGGGACACATATCAAATGAAAGAGGGGGCGCAGGGCTATCAGAAACAGCCGGCGGAGGGAGTCGGGAGACCACTCCACTGGGGGATCCACACCCCGAAAGTGATGAAGGTGGCGCAGATAGAGCCAACAGGACAAAATAAATAGGCTGCATTATGCAGCACAGTTGAGAAAGTGCCTTATCCCATATACTGATGAAGTAAATACAGGATCTGAGAACAAAATTGCACTAGAAGACACAAACACAAAGCTCCCTTACACTGAATCAGTGCTTGGGTCCACCAAAGTCAGTATTGTCTAGTCCAGTCACAAACACAAAGCTCCCTTACACTGAATCAGTGCTTGGGTCCACCAAAGTCAGTATTGTCACATAAGAGAAGCCCTGTTGGATCAGGCCAGTGGCCCATCCAGTCCAACACTCTGCGTCACATAACAACATAAGAGAAGCCCTGTTGGATCAGGCCAGTGGCCCATCCAGTCCAACACTCTGCGTCACATAAGAACATAAGAGAAGCCCTGTTGGATCAGGCCAGTGGCCCATCCAGTCCAACACTCTGCGTCACATAAGAACATAAGAGAAGCCATGTTGGATCAGGCCAGTGGCCCATCCAGTCCAACACTCTGGGTCACATAAGAACATAAGAGAAGCCCTGTTGGATCAGGCCAGTGGCCCATCCAGTCCAACACTCTGGGTCACATAAGAACATAAGAGAAGCCCTGTTGGATCAGGCCAGTGGCCCATCCAGTCCAACACTCTGCGTCACATAAGAACATAAGAGAAGCCCTGTTGGATCAGGCCAGTGGCCCATCCAGTCCAACACTCTGCGTCACATAAGAACATAAGAGAAGCCCTGTTGGATCAGGCCAGTGGCCCATCCAGTCCAACACTCTGGGTCACATAAGAACATAAGAGAAGCCCTGTTGGATCAGGCCAGTGGCCCCTCCAGTCCAACACTCTGCGTCACATAAGAACATAAGGAGGGAGGGAGGGAAGGAAGGGAGGGAGGGAGAAAGGAAGGAAGGGAGGGAGGAAGGAAGGAAGGAAGGAAGAAAGGAAGAAAGGAGGGAAGGAAGGAAGGAAGAAAGGAAGGAGGGAAGGAAGAAAGGAGGGAGGGAAGGAAGGAAGGAAGGAAGAAAGGAGGGAGGGAAGGAAGGAAGGCCACCCCCTCCCGCCAGCCCCCCCCCGGCCCCCTTACCTGCGGCTAGTCCGGCGGCGGCGGCGAGTCCGGCAGCGGCGGCGGCAGAGAGGCCTTTCCGACGCCCCCCCCCCCCGGGCGGAGGAGAACGGGGGGGGAATGCTAGAGGCCCGGGAGGGCGTCGGAAAGGCCCGCGGTGGTCGCTGGAGGGCCTCCAGCGACCACCGCGGGCCTTTCCGACGCCCCCCCGGGCGGAGGAGAAGGGGGGGAATGCTAGAGGTCCGGGAGGGCGTCGGAAAGGCCCGCGGGGGTCGCTGGAGGGCCTCCAGCGACCCCCGCGGGCCTTTCCGACGCCCTCCCGGGCGGGGAAGAACGGGGGGTGGGCGTTCCGAGGCCCGGGAAGCCTCGGGAAGGCCCGCGGGGGTCGCTGGAGGGCCTCCAGCGACCCCCGCGGGCCTTTCCGACGCCCTCCCGGGCGGGGAAGGACAGGGGGGTGGGGGTTGCGAGGCCCGGGAAGCCTCGGGAAGGCCCGCGGGGGTCGCTGGAGGGCCTCCAGCGACCCCCGCGGGCCTTTCCGACGCCCTCCCGGGCGGGGAAGGACGGGGGGTGGGCGTTCCGAGGCCCGGGAAGCCTCGGAAAGGCCCGCGGGGGTCGCTGGAGGGCCTCCAGCGACCCCCGCGGGCCTTTCCGACGCCCTCCCGGGCGGGGAAGGACGGGGGGTGGGCGTTCCGAGGCCCGGGAAGCCTCGGAAAGGCCCGCGGGGGTCGCTGGAGGGCCTCCAGCGACCCCCGCGGGCCTTTCCGACGCCCTCCCGGGCGGGGAAGGACGGGGGGTGGGGGTTGCGAGGCCCGGGAAGCCTCGGGAAGGCCCGCGGGGGTCGCTGGAGGGCCTCCAGCGACCCCCGCGGGCCTTTCCGACGCCCTCCCGGGCGGAGGAGGACGGGGGTGGGGGTTGCGAGGCCCGGGAAGCCTCGGGAAGGCCCGCGGGAGTTGCTGGAGGGCCTCCAGCGACCCCCGCGGGCCTTTCCGACGCCCTCCCGGGCGGGGAAGGACGGGGGGTGGGGGTTGCGAGGCCCGGGAAGCCTCGGGAAGGCCCGCGGGGGTCGCTGGAGGGCCTCCAGCGACCCCCGCGGGCCTTTCCGACGCCCTCCCGGGCGGGGAAGGACGGGGGGGTGGGGGGTTGCGAGGCCCGGGAAGCCTCGGGAAGGCCCGCGGGGGTCGCTGGAGGGCCTCCAGCGACCCCCGCGGGCCTTTCCGATGCCCTCCCGGGCAGAGGAGGACAGGGGGTGGGGGTTTCCAGTCCCGGGAAGCCTCGGAAAGGCCCGCGGGGGTCGCTGGAGGGCCTCCAGCGATCCCCGCGGGCCTTTCCGACGCCCTCCCGGGCCTCCGCCGCCACCGCCGGGCCCCGTGCGCGGGCGGGGAAAGCGGCGAGGGAGGGAGGGAGCGTCCCTGCGCGTGCGCAGAGTGATCTGCGCACGCGCAGGGTCGCTCCCTCCCTCACTCGCCGCCTTCCCCGCCCGGGCGCGCGGTCCCCGGCTCTCTGGCTGGCTAAACCGGGACCTCTTAATGGTCCCGGTATACCCAGCCCGGGAGCCGGGAATTGGGGGCCAGAACCGGGAAAGTCCCGGGAGACCGGGACGGTCTGGCCACCCTACATGTGACTCCCAACCACAGTTTGGCCACCCCTGATCTATAGTAACAACACTGGTGGTAACATAAGTCTGTCCCCTTCTGTTGCTGTAAAGATTTGGTTGCTTAGCATTCCCTCAATGATCCTTCCATTTTAATCAATTTTTCATGTTTTGGTTGTAAACAATTTTATTGATAACATATGGTAATAATTTCCATTAATAACTTCTTTTCATCTATCCTATATGCTTCTTTCTAATCATCCCTCCCGCCGTTACTTGACCCCTGCCAGTGCTATTTACTCAAAATACTAACCTTAAAAGGTACCCTTAATTCCTAAGAACTAAAATTAATATTCTTCTTTCTTCTAAAGTTTAATCATTATCAAAAATTGTCCAATGTCCTTTTACTTTCCACTTTAAAGCATGTTTAATTTTTCATGTTTTGTATGTATTTTTTGTATGTATTGTAACACACATGCTAGAAGGGAGAGGTTGTATGAAAGAAATGTGTGATCCTGTAACCTATGTCTGGTTCCTTAACTACTATTAAGGAATTGGAAGCTTTATGCACATACTGATCACTAACATTACCTGCACATATGCCTGCAGTAATTTTCTTTTGATATCTTAAGTTTTCAAAATATAAATGAGAATTAATTGAATCTGGTATTGCCTGCAATGTGATGATCTTATAGAACCCTTGCCACATACATGCATTCACATACTTATTGTCATTACTCTGATGGTTTCTTAATAAACTCCAGAAGTCTGGTGCACAATTGTGCATCTATTAGTTCCAATTCAATTAGGTGAAAAGTACATTTTGTTGTTGTTCAGTCGCACAGTCGAGTCCGATTCTTTGCAATCCCATGGACAAAGTCACGCCAGGCCCTCCTGTCTTCCACCATCCTCTGAAGTCTGCTCAAATTCATGTTTGTTTATATTGGTCTATGACTGTAATAAAAAGTTAGTTCATTCATTCATTCATGTTTATTACATCAGTAACACTGTCCAGCCATCTCATCTTTTGCCGTCCCCTTCTTCTTTTGCCTTCTGTCTTTCCTAGCAACAGGATCTTCTCCAGTAAGTGCTCCCTTATCATTTGGTGGCCAAAGTATTTGAGCTTCAACTTCAGCATCTGACCTTCCAGGGAACTGTCTGGGTTGATTTCTCTTAGGACTGACTGATTTGATCTTCTTGCATTCCAAGGGACTATCAAGAGTCTTCTCCAGCACCACATCTCAAAAGTACATACACAGCTCTAAAAAATGTACTTTAGAAACCATGTGCAGTATCGCAGCAACTTTGTAAATTACATATTCTTATTTTGCTTCACTTCACTTAATTTATGCTCCTTTTCCTCACCTAAAGTGCTTGCAACATTTTTCCCTTTTCCATTTTATCCTCACAATTAGGGGTAGATTAGGCTGAGAGTTTGACTATCCCAAGATCACCCAGCGAGCTTCAATGACAGAGTGGGGATCTGAACCCAGATCCTAGTCCAGCACTTTTAACACCATACCACAGTGATTCTCACTAGGATTGCTGTTACTATTATCTTAACACTGTTTTGAATATTTTGCAGTGTGAGAGCCAAAAATAATGGAACCAATTTATGATTCCTGTCTTGCATTTTTCTCTCCAAAATTATCTTAATTCTTTGTTTAACAGGAAAAAGTTGTGTGTGTGTATGTTTTCTTGTTTGATATAAGATTGTACCCCAATAATTCAATTTAATGTTATAACAATTTACAGTATTAATCAGGTAGGATCATGAAGAATATTTTAGTAGTCCATTGTATAATTGAGAAATACTTGAACATGAACAAAACTATCTCCCCCCCCACCCCCCAAAAAAGCATGTTTAATTTTTTGTCCTTGACAGCTGGTTAGTGACATGTTTATAGCAACACTAAAAATATATTCTTCTTCCACAGCTTCCAAAACTCTTATAAACAGTATGCTGCGGGACCCTTCACAGATTCCAGATGGAGTTCTAGCAAACCAGGTCTATCAGGTATTCATCACAGCCATCCTTTTTCAGTAACAGTGCTGTTATCTGCCTAGCAGTGTAAAGGATTTTAAACCTCATTTAATTACTGTCATCATAATCTATCACTGGGGTCAGGATGCTCCATAAATGGCAATGCAATATTTGTGAAGAGAGCATTTCACTTTTTAATAGCTTTTTAAAAATAGGAAATAAAGTGTGTGCAATTTTTGTTTTCTGTGATTAAATCTGAACAGCTTTTGATAGCCCTTATGAAGAAAAGTAATTACTGTTTTTAGGATACTGTTTAATTATAATAGTTCTGTAGTTACCCATCACTGTACTACTTCTCTTATTTGTCTGCAGTGTACTGTGAATGACTATTGTTATGGACCACTGGTGGACTGCATCAAACAGTATCCTTTCCCAAAAAATTTTAGGTGAACAGTTGATGAGCTTAGACTCTGTAGAAGAGTTGTGTCTGGCTTTAACCTGACATAAAGTTCTGCTTCACAGAACACATTTCATACTCCTCTGTTTTACATTCCGTCAGCTACTGGAGGGTCAGTGCAGACCCCTTCTCTAACACTGTTTAACTAAAATCAGATATGCCATATGAAAGTTGTCAGTTCAGTTGATATACATTTCCTGTCCTTAGATAGAATGCTGTTGTTAACATTAAATACATAATATTATATTAAATTATTAGCTGTCATAATATTCATAGACTTACAAGAATTCTTAGCTGGTTTGCAGTTTCCATTGGATAAAGTGTGTTTGAATTTCTGGTTTTTAAAAGTCATGATCTCTGACCTACCAACCACTAGCTGTTGCTTCTATCCTTAAAGGGTAACAGAGTCTAAGAGGTACCACAGAGAAAGTTAATGAAAACAAAGAGGATTGTAAAACATGAATGTGGGGGGAGTGTTTTAGATGAGAGTCTTGCTTGGTTATTATAATGAAGAGAGTTCTTTGATGGAACAAGATGTATAATTCTGTTCCAAATATCTGTTATTTGTATTGGCTAGATAGTTCCATTTCTCATCTTAGGTTTAGGAACCTATAGCAAACTCTTCCTAAGAGTCTAGAAAGAGAGAGAGATAAGAAATTGTTCCAGCAGCACCAGGACCATAAAACTAATAGATATGCATGTTAAGATAATCTTTACTTTAAATGTTTCTCATTAGTAATGACTAAAAATAAAGCTGATCTGTTTATTTTGATAGCTCACTCTATTTTATGAGTTCAGTGCAGGGAATGGACCTTATTCATGACAGGCTGACTGTCTATGGTAATGGCAATAACTGTCAGTTGTGTCTCTTGCTCTTAACAGATCTCACTTGTGTGCTTCTCCTTGTGAAGCTCTGTCCTCAACTCCCTCATCTTCAGTCAGTAATGGAATGGGTTAATTTCAAAGAGATGAAAGCAGGCCTTTGGGAATTGTTTTGTAGAAAATCTAATAAGCTATTCTTATTATGATTCCCTTGAGAGAGTTGAATATAGAACTGCTATGCTGTCCTTGGTGCTCAGATTCCTTCCCCTCCTGGCTTGGAAGGTACCATACCCAGACCTTGGATTCAGTGGGAGCTCACAGGAGCACAGCTCCTGAACCTTTCTGAGAGTTCCACCTCCTCCTTCCCACCTTGTCCATTGAATAGTAGATGCAGCTGCATAACAATCCCCGGATGAGCTCCACCACCTGTTTTTCTACAAAACGACTTCTGACCATACTTAAATGGAAACGTGGCGGTTTTCAGTGATTCAATCCAGCCCAAGTCACATAGTTACAGTTTAAGTAAGACTAGTATGAAGGCTTGTGTTCAGATCCCTTTTCCTCCACGAACATGCACAGAAGCACAGGAAGCAATCTTATACTTAATTGAACCATTGGTCTATTTGAGTTTGTATTGTCTACTCAGACGGCAGAATTTCAGGTGGAGGTTTTTTCACATCGCCTACCATTCATCCTTTTAGCTGGAATTGCCAGGGATTTAACCTGGAACCTTCTGCTCTGCCACTGAACCACAGCTCCTCCCTCATGATGGTGATTGGCAGTACCATCCTAAACTGAATCACACCATTCTAAAACCATTGAAGTCAGTGGGCTTAGAAAGCTGTAACTAGGCATGTGTTAATAATAGGGTAGGGTTTATTCTAAACTAAGGTTTTGCCTACTTCACAGCTTGTTGTAAGGATAAAATTATATATTGATATTGATATACTACCTGGCCACTTGAATGTAGATGAAATCTGAGTAGGTGAAAGAATAAATACAATGGGTTGGTCCTCATCAGTTTTCCCTTTAAGCTGAGCTAACGTGAGCTAGCTCACAGATTTTTAGCCTCCAGCTCACACATTTCTGTCTTAGCTCAGGAAGGATAACCCCAGAACACAATAATTTATGCAGTAGTTCACAACTTTAGGGGCCCCATGGCGCAGAGTGTTAAAGCTGCAGTACTGCAGTCCTAAGCTCTGCTCATGACCTGAGTTTGATCCCTGGCAGAAGCTGGGTTTTCAGGTAGCTGGCTCCAGGTTGACTCAGCCTTCCATCCTTCCGAGGTCAGTAAAATGAGTACCCAGCTTGCTGGGGGGAAAGTGTAGATCAGGGGTGCCCAATAGTAGCTCTCCAGATGTTTTTTTTGCCTACAACTCCCATCAGTCTCAGCCATTGGCCATGCTGGCTGGGGCTGATGGGAGTTGTAGGCAAAAAACATCTTGAGAGCTACGGTTGGTTACCGCTGGTGTAGATGACTGGGGAAGGTAATGGCAAACCACCCCATAAAAAGTCTGCCGTGAAAACGTTGTGAAAGCAATGTCACCCCAGAGTTGGAAACAACTGGTGCTTGCACAGGGGACCTTTCCTTTCCTTTTCCCCCACAAGTTTAATGCCAGTAGCTCACAAAGTGGATTTTTTGCTCCCAAGACCCTTAAGCTTAGAGGGAACATTGGTCCTCATTTCATCTTCTGCTATTGGAAGTGATTTTTTTTGCCAATTCTGTCCTTAAATGCAGACCATGATGTTGCAATTAAAACTGTCCCTAAGTGTTCATCTGTTCTCTAGAGCAGTATTCCAGAGATTGCTGGATGAAGGGGGAGACTGGAAAGATTGGTTTCACAAGCAGAGATTTGGATCCAGCCCTATATATTTAGTTGAAGTGGAAGAGCAAAATCATCCTTTGCTCCATGCACTGCTTTATTAGCTGAGAGACTGGTGCAGGTTTATTCTTCCATTCCCTGCTGCAGTTCACACCAGAGATCTGTGATGTTGCTTAGGGAGAAAAAAGTAATTCCTTTGTGCGCATTCTGCTTTTCTTTTTCACAATGTATAGGATCTGGCTAAGTTAACTTTTTTGTTTAACAATATTTGCCATAATGTATTTAATATACATTGTAGATCATCTTAATTTCAGTTTTCCAATGGTAATATAAATAATTAACAGTGAATAATGAAAGTGTTATTGTTAGTTTGTTGTTGTAGAATTAGATTATATCTAACTGCGTGAGAAGGCATTATTTGAGAATATATGATGCTGAATTTGTTGTTAATTTTAAAGAATATAAAGTAGCTTAAAATCAATTTAAAGTTAAGGTTTTAAAAGCATAATGTCTTCTAAGGATTGCATATTGATTTTAAATACAACTATCTAATTATATATGCATGGACTAAAGTATGAAGTCAACCTCTTTATAAATGCCAGGAGGCTGTTTTTCAGTAATAGTTCAGATGTTTACGGGAAACTAGCTTGCTGGATTGCATGAGCAGAAAATGGCTTGTGAGGTTATTTACAAGTTTTGCCCCATGGTCAGTGCCATACATCAATAATAGGTATTGCTATAGACTAAGTCTAAGTGTTTCTACTTACAGAGCATTATAAATTTTGCTTCTAGTATTTGTCTCATATTTTTGCCATCATTCATTATCTTTGTTTGACTTTGTCATTAATTGTAAAGGTTAATGTGATTCATTATTTCCATTTCAGTGTTGTATTTATATCATGCAATTTTCTATTTTTTTTTTGTTTTTTTAGTCCAGCTAAATGGTGTGTAAAGGCTGGAATTGAAATAATGAGAAATCTGTACATAGTGAAATTATTGAAATATTTCCATTGATAAATTTATACATATTTAAAAACCTTAAATTTTTGCTTTTTTGTATTTGGAACATTCTGGCAACTGTCAATTCAATCAATTGCTATTAAATTGATAGAAATCATGAGTTATGTATTAATTCTTCTGTACTATTCCTGCCCATTAATTTTTAAGTTTACATCTTGTTATGCAATGAATATTTTTGAAGTCTGTGCCCTGGATCTCAGATCAGCCTTGTAATTGTCTTTTATTTTTGCGGTCATTCATCTCCTTTGTTTGACTTTGTCATTAATTGTAAAGCTTAATGTTATTTGTTATTTCCATTTCAAGGCAGTGAATATTCTGGAAGCCTGTGCTCTGTATCTCAGATCGGCCTTGCTTTAATTGTGGTGTGGTGAGATTTGTTATTGTTATCCTTGTTTTCTTAAAATATTTCCTTGGCATCCTGTGTCTACTTTTAATACAGGGCAAAGCATTGCCCAATGGTATTTACAGGAAGCTCCTGTTGATATATCCTGAAGATACGTGTGTGGAGGGAAGATTTTTATTTATTTTTTTACTTCATTTATAGGCCTTTTTTGCTGAAGCTCAAGGTAGATTACATAATATACATATAATTAAAACAAACAGTGGACTTCCGGGGTTGGAAAATGCCAAGCTGAACTGCTTCTCAGAAGGGGAGCAGGCTGGAACTTCTGTTCGGGGTAGTGGAAGGCAATCTAATGCCTACTGCCTACTTTTCTCAGTCAGAGATCAGTCCAAGATATGCACAGGAAACTTTGAGGAGATTTACCTTGGCTAAAAGGGAGTCCCGGGGGGGGTGCTCCTTTGAGGCTTTGAGGGATCTCCGGAGACGAGTTGCATTTTCATCATCTGCAGAAGTTTCCAGAGTCATTTATTTGACATAAGCTCGACAGGATGCTAATCTTCTTTGATACTGCTAAACCTCTAAAGCTATACAAGACTGGTGTTGATCTGGATAACTACAGAAAAGGTACAGACTGCTATCTTTCATTCTGGGACTAATTAAAGTTAAACAAAATAAAATCAGAAGGTGGGAAATTGAAATCTAGAAAGCTTGGAAGAAGAAGGGGAGAAGGGGCGAAATTTGGACTTTGTAAATTTAAAGGACAGTGCTAAAAAGTGGAAAGGAATTTATTGTTTTGTCTACTTGCGGTTTTGAAGAAAAATCCCCATCGTCATAGACTTGCAGCTCCCACAGCCAACACAGGAAATACGTCAAGCATCGTGAGAGCTCTCTACCAGTGAAAACGGCTTATTGAAAAGAGCAAGCCTCACTCTTTTAAATCTGATAGTTGAAATTTAATTTGGTGAGGTCAAAATTTTCGGTGTTGTTACATGTCAGACCATAAGCAAACCCGTGTAAGGACTGCTTCACTGGAGAAAATGCAGGACCAATTAGATGCAATGGAAGATAATGAAAGGGATGAAGGAGATGATAACTGCTTCCAAAAAGAAATTAGAAAAGATATTGAAGAGCTAAAAAAGGATATAGAGGATCTCAGAAATGAGACTGTGGTGAAAAGGAGAGTGAAAGTACATGATTCCACCTTGTTAAAAAATACAAGAAAAAGTGGCAATTCAGGACTGCAAATTGATGGAGACCCAGATATGTCTGAGAGGAGTACCTGCGGATGAAGAAACTGATTTGAAAGAATATATAATAAAAATAATTGCAGAATTTTTGGAGGAAGATCCTGAAGGGACTAAAAACATGTATGACTATATGTATAGAGTGAACTCACTATATGCCCCCCCAAAATAATCTACCAAAAGATGTGGTTATAAGATATATGACAAAAGAAATGGTGGGAAAAATCATGAATAAAAACTTTGAAAAGACAGGCAGCTTATGAAGGAGTTGCCAAAACAAGTGATAAATAACAGAAGAGCATATAAGAAATTGACAGAAAAATTACGGGACAATTAATGAGGTATAGATAGATAATACCTGAAGGTTTGAGCTTTGAGCTACAAGGAAAAAGGATTACAATTACAAGCACACAGGAACTGCATGGATTTTATGAAGAACATAAAGAATTTGCGCCATGATGGATACAAATTATCTTGGAATGTAAATGGACAAAATTCACCACAAAAAAAGGCGATGTTTCATTGGATTAAAAAGCAAAATTGTAATATAGTTTGTTTACAAGAAGTATATATCAAACAAAAGGATTACAGTTTTTTATGGAATAAACAATTGGGACTAGAATTTCATTCATTGGCTGAACAGAAGAAAAGGGGAGTAATTTTTTTATATTAAACAAGATTTGGATCCGAAACTAGTGTTTAAAGATAAAGATAGAAGATTTGTAGCAGTAGAAATAATATTAAATGATAATTATAATGATAATTAGCAAAGGTACAAGACAAGGCTGTCCGCTTTCTCCACTGTTGTTTATAATGACTCTTGAAATCTTACTGATGCAAATCCAAGAAGGTAAAGAAATAGTATTAAAAGTAAAAGGATTTACTTACAAATATAGAGCATTTGCAGATGATATAATGTTTATAAATGAAAATCTTGACAGAACGGCTTAAACAATATTTGATATATTTTATAAAGGAAGATCAAGCAAGGTTTCTCCCCAAAAGGCAAATAAGAGACAATATTAGAACTGTTGTAAATATTGTAATAAAATTGTGGTGGAGGGAAGAGAGGTGGTAGATCAAGAAGAAATAAAAAGTGAATTCCTTAAGTATTATGCCAAATTATTTAAGGGTGTTAAAATAAAGAAAGAAAAGATGGAAGAGTATTTACAAAAGATTAAAATAGCACCCTTAACAGAAAATATGGGAAAAGTCTTGAATGATCAAATTGAAAAAATAGAAATTGAAGCAGCAATTAATGCAATGAAAAATGGAAAAGCACCTGGGCCAGATGGATATACAGCTAAATTTTTTAAAACCTTCAAAGAGGAGTTAATTCCAAAACTTCAGAAACTGATGAACATGATAAGAATAAAAGGGAAAATACCAAATACATGGAAGGAAGCTGTTATTTCATTGATTCCAAAGGAAGATATGTGACGAATGTAAAAAATTATAGACCAATCTCACTATTAAATAATGACTATAAAATATATACAAGAATCTTGACAGAACGGCTTAAACAATATTTGATAAATTTTATAAAGGAAGATCAAGCGGGGTTTCTCCCCAAAAGGCAAATAAGAGACAATATTAGAGCTGTTGTAAATATTGTAGAATATTATGAAAGACATCCAGAAAAGGAAGTAGCATTATTCTTTGCGGATGCAGAGAAAGCATTTGATAATTTAAATTGGGACTTTATGTTTGCAGTAATGGAGAAAATGGAGTTGGGGGAAAACTTTATAAGGATGATAAAAGCAATATATACTGAACAACATGCAAGATTATATATAAATGCAGATCTTACAGAAGACATGATAATTAGCAAAGGTACAAGACAAGGCTGTCTGCTTTCTCCACTGTTTTTTATAATGACTCTTGAAATCTTACTGATGCAAATCCAAGAAGGTAAAGAAATAGGATTAAAAGTAAAAGGATTTACTTACAAATATAGAGCATTTGCAGATGAGATAATGTTTATAAATGAAAATCCCATACAAGTCACACCTTTGTTGTTAGCTAAAATACAAGAATATGGGGAATTGGTGGGACTGTGTATTAATAAAGAAAAATCAAAACTTCTATGTAAAAATATCCAAGTAAGCAAACAAAAGGAACTGCAGAAGATAACGGGATGTGAAGTTACCTCTAAGGTAAAATATTTGGGTGTGGAGATAACAATGAAGAATATTGACTTGTTTAAAAACAATTATGCAAAGTTATGGCGTAAAATGGATGAAGATATGATAAAATGGAATAAACTTAATTTGTCACTGCTTGGCAGAATAGCTGCAATTAAGATGAATATTTTGCCAAGAATAATGTATTTTTTTCAAACTATTCCGATTGTGAAAGACAGTAAACAATTCAATAAATGGCAAAGGAAAATTTCAGAGTTTGTGTGGGCTGGGAAGAAACCAAGGATCAAAATGAAAATCTTAATAGATGCAAAAGAGAGAGGAGGATTCCAGTTACCAGATTTAAAATTATATCATGAAGCAGTTTGTCTAGTGTGGATAAAAGAATGGGTGATGCTGTTAAACAAAAAACTTTTAGCGTTGGAAGGTCATGGAAATAAATTTGGCTGGCACGCTTATATGTACTATGGGAAAAAAAGATGGATGGTTTTTTCTCTCACCATTATATAAGAAATAATATAATGCTAAATACTTGGATGAAATATAAGAAGTATGGGGATGAGAGAAACCCATTATGGATAGTGCCAGCAGAAGTAATAAAAATAACAGCTGAGACGGGTAAAGAAAAGTGTTTGTCATACAATCAACTATTAAAAATACAAAGTGGCAAAATAGAATTTAAAACTACTGAAGCGTTGAATAATAAATATGATTGGTTCCAAATGCAACAAATAAAGAGCTTGGTGGAAAATGATATTAAAACTGAAGGAATAAGAAGAGAGCAAACAGAAATGGAAAAAGTTCTCCTTGGAGACAACGAAAAATTAATTTCAAAATTATATAAATGACTTTTAAAATGGTCTTCAGAAGATGAAGTAGTGAAATCTCAAATGATTAAGTGTGCAATTAATGTAAATAAAGAAATACAGATGGAAACTTGGAAATACTTGTGGAAGAACTCTATGAAGCTTTCAACGTGTCATAGTATTAAAGAGAACTGTTTTAAAATGATGTACAGATGGTATGTGACTCCTAAAAAGTTGGCAAAGATGAACAATAAGATGCCAGATAGATGTTGGAAATGTAAAAAACATGAAGGCTCTTTCTACCATATGTACACACACAATATCTTTATTGCCTTAGCAAAATATTGCCATAGCAACCAACCAATAAAATAAAAGGGAACGAAGAGAAAACACAAAGCAGCATCCAGTACCTCATTCCAAACTATGATAAGAAGTCATACAATCCTAAAGTATCTAGAATAAAATATCAAAAAAAATTTAAAGCCTAAAAATCTATACATTCTAAACTTTTAGAACTTTTACAACCTAAATTTAAAATTTAAAACATCAACAAAATTTAACCAGGACTACACTAGAAAGGAACTGAGAGTGATAATAGAGAGCGATCAATGAGGCGTAATCTTCATTTTCTTTTCCATAACGACAGCCGCAAACCTTGCGACTTGAAAAGTAGTGTATTTATCTCTATCAGATAGTAAAAAAACTAGTTTCTCCTGATTTGACTTCCCAAGAAGAGACAACAGAATAGGACCCAGAAACCTGTTCCGTTCAGAGTTAAAATCAGGACAATAAAACATTCTACCATATGTGGTGGACTTGTGAAAGAGCAGAAAAGTATTGGCAGATGATTCAACAAGAAATTTCTAGGATCTTGGGATACGAATTTAAGAAAGTTGCAGAGACTTTTCTGTTGGGATTACAAATGGGAAATTTTCCAAAAGAAGATAGAACTATAATCTGGTACTTGCTTTCAACTGCTAGGACACTGTATGTGCAGTTGTGGAAGCAAGAAAAAAAAATACCAGAAAAATGAGATTGGATTGTAAAAGTTATGACATGGAGTGAAATGGACAAATTAACAAGAACTTTAAGAGTCTATGACTTAGAAGTTTTTAAAATGGAGTGGAAAAAGTTTAGAAGATATGTAGAAAAAGAGTGGAAAATAAAAGGACATTGGACAATTTTTGATAATTATTAAGTCTTAGAAGGAAGAAGAATATTAATCTTTGTTTTGATTAGTTATGGGTACCTTTAAATGTTAGTATTTTAAGTAAATAACACCGGCGGGGGTCAAGTAACGGGGGGAGGGGTGTAATATATGGGATAGATAAAAAGAAGTTGTTAACGATGCAAGAAATAGATGTTACCATATGTTACTAAATAAAATTGTTTTAAACGATTAAAACAAACAGTACATATGCACAGTGTAGGTCAATACAATCAATATGAGGAGACATTGAATGGGCAATGTACGATGCCTAGTGAGTATAGCATATTAGTCATGATAAGAGTGTGCTATAATCAAGAAAATGGTAGAAAACAGTGAAGCAACTCCACAATTGCTCTGACCAAAATCATGAAAGCTCCACCAACAGCTTTTGAACAAATTATCAAATATTCCCATAATACTAAAAAACATATTGTGGAGAAACGCCATTTTAGTCAGTGGTGGTGCTTCATTTGGCAGGGGTCAGTAAATCCCTCAGCAGGCTTTGTAGCCTTCCCCTCACTCCCCCCCTCCCTTCCAGAGCCAAACCAACAACGCTAGGGGGAAAATCTCCTAGAGAGGCAGGAAGTGCTGTTGTTCCTTGCATGTGTTAGGCAGGAAGAGAAGGCAGATTTGAACTGGGGCTCGAGCGAGCATGTGGTGAGCATGGAGGCTCCTGCCTGGGAGGGCCCAGGCAGGCAGACTAAGTAAGTAATTCACAAGACAGGGCAAGTTTAGATCAGGGCCAGCAGGACGCGTTTATAACACATTTTGTTTGTCAGGCTGTTTGCTGTGCGTGTGCTGTGCTGTGCTAACTTTTTAAAGGCAACTGTTTTTGTTTTGTTTTTCTTCCCCTATCTTTTTCTGTTTTAAATAAATGTTTTTTCTGTTTTAAATACTGGCAGTCAATCTCTGTACCACATAGATCCCCAACCGCTCTAGACCACGCTGTGTTAAGAAGGGGGCCCCAGGTGAAGGGGGGAAGGCATGCAGTTGGATAAGGTGCCAATCCTCCAGGGGTGCCCCAAAGAAGCGCTGAGGTCTCTGTGAAACCCAAGTACAGGGTGGCAGAGGACCTGGAGGCCTAGCCTCATAGCGGGAGAGGGGGATTGGGAGTCCTGTTCCTCTCAATCTGAACCCCGGGACTGAGCAGGTGGTGGCAGCGAGCCCAAGGGGCAGGAGGAGAAATAGCTCCCTCCAGGAGTTGGCGACTCAATAGGGAGCTGACGGGACCGGGTCTGAAGGCAGAATCGGGCCGGTTCCGCCACACATGTTGTATCTAAAATTTAGTGCACTCATTGACCTAGAGAGAGCTTCTCTGCTGACTTACCAATCAAAATGGCACAAGCTAATTGGCAACGTGTTATCAGAGGATAATGGAACTTAGTCTGGAACACAGCTCCATTTACATCCAATATCACAGAAATCAGAATACAAGGCTTCAAAATCCTGTCTTTTTGATATTTGACTCCACAGAAGATGGCTTACCTTTCCAAAACAGCCTCTCCTTCTTGCTGGAGGGCCTGTGGAGGATTAGGCTCTTATTGGCTAGAGTGTCCACAGCCTGTCTGGCTAGATATTTTACAACGCATATACTGCATAATGGGTGTTAATATCCAGCTGTATCACTCTGTATCCTAGAGTGATACAGCCTTTCTGGCTAGATATTTTACAACGCATATACTGCATAACGGGTGTTAATATCCAGCTTCAACCTGAACATATTTTTTTGAACAGTTGGATTGATGAAACTTCTCCAAAGGTTGTACAAGAAACTGTTTCCATTCTCCTAAAGTGTAATAGCCACACTGTGGAAAAGCCAATCAATCCCACACATTCAGTTATGGTGTAAAAAACTATAGAGCTTATATGTTATGGCTAAGATAACTGACAGCCTCTCTGAAGTAGAATCTCATACTCTCACAATCAATTTTGAAACTGTTTGGTTTCCTATACTGGAATATTTGACTGTACAAGATGAAATTCCGAAAAAAACTAGACAAATTGTGCTTTTGGTAATCTTATGTCCACTGTATTTTGTATCTTGTTTTGATGGATTTTTTATCTTATTCTTTATGCCCTTCCTTGTATTTCCTGATTTTTTTCAATAGATACTTTAGTTGGGAAAAACCCCCAACAGTGAAGCAACAACAGTTTGATAACATGCAGCAAACTGATAATACATCCTATACATAGTTATCTTTCACAGTCCCTTTTTCTTGATTAAACACCTTCTTGAACCATTCTGTTATAGTATAGTCCTATTTCCTTTATAGAAAAGCTCTCCTGAACAATTCCTTTTTAATTTGCTCAATGACAGGAATGCAGGAGGCTTTGGGCAGGCCATTCCACAAGGAAGAGACACAATGGAGAAAGCACACATTCAGCTGGTTGTTAATCTTGTCTCTTTGCAGGGTGGCACCTGCAGAAGGCCCTGAATAGACCAGCAAAGCTGTTGTGGCAGAACATAGGAGGAAAGGTGGTGCTGCAGATATGAGGGTCCAAAGCCATGCAGATATGAGAGTCCAAGGCTTTGAACATGATAGTCAGTACCTTGAATTGAATCCAGTAGCTAATAGTATCCTATCCAAACCAGAGCTACGCACTTCTAAGTTCCTAGTAATATTTTAGTGCCTCTCACAGATATTGAAGAGACACAAGATCCTGTCTTGACCATTTTAGAAACAATTAAATGGTTAGTACAATGTATGTCGGTCTTTCCCCCTCAGCTCTGGTCTCCATCCCCAAGATTAAAAATGGGTACATTTTTAAAAATTCTCAAATTAAGTGTTTCATCATGCCTAATCGAAATTCAATTTTAGATAACTGTATTCTAGTATTAAATGAATTTTGTTCTAAACTGAAAAGATTCTTCATTCCTTAATGTGAAAAATCAGTGCTATTGGACATGAACATGAAGTCTTACTACAAGAAATGCTTTTGGAGAAAAATATATCTTTCTTAAGTAAGATCTGATATTAAAATCTAGTACTTCAATATTGGGAATCCTGGTAATTGTTTACATAAGAAGAAAAAATAGATCTCTGCAGATGCCCTGTACTAGGTAGTAAAAGAGGCTAAGAAATGATTGATGTAGTACGTGTTATCTTTTATTGATTTAGGCCGGAGCAGGAACTCAGTAACCTAATACCCAATACTGCACGTGCACAAGCTAGCAATTAATATTTTATAGAATAAGTAGCTGGAAAAAATGCTTTAATATCAGCTGCTGTATTACTTTTGGTGTCATGAGATATTAGCCATAATCTGGGTCTTATGAGACTTAGAAGGAAGTATAACAAATATTAACTGCATAGCGCTTTATGTATTGAAAAGAATCTGCAGGAGGGATTCACATATCTTTTGAAGTATGTTTATTTCTTCATATACAAGTATACTAAACCTTCTTGCATTACCTCTTTAATTATGACAATGGTAAGCTCAATTATGACCTCTTTAATTATGACAATTATATAACCTATATAAAGATTTCATTTTTGGCATGTTAAAAGTGTCATTTTAACTACCACACTTAACATTTGTTTACCATGATTATTTAAAGGTTTGTTTAACTTTTTGACTTTCTAAGCAAGGCATGAAATTTTCCCCACCATTGAGATTTGTTGTATTCAATGAGGACATCTCAGCATAAAAGATTCCCCTTCCCTTATTGATCAAGAAGGACCTTGCAACAAATGCTTGAATTCAACCAAAAGTAGTATTTTTTTCCTAACGGAAAAGTCCTTGTTTCTGTTAAAAGCACTCATTATTGATAGATATAGCATTGGTTTGTCAGCACAATTAGGTAATTATATAGCAAAAGTAAAATTGTAACAACTCACTATAACATATCTGTGCATATTAAAATACTATTTATTGTGAATTTCTGGAATTATATAACATTTATTGATATTAGGTGTTGCATCCTAAGTCTTGTTGCACTTTCTCACTCCCTACAAGATTTCTGCCTGCCCTCCTTCCTGCAGCCCCTTGGCATTCCATCATATGTCATTCCAGAGTGTCCAATCCCTACCCTTCCGGAGCTAAATTTTGGGGAGCATGGCAAGCTGCAGTAGGAGGGTGCAGCTTGGAAAATTCCTTTTCATAAGTACAATTCCAATAATGGTTCTTGGGATTCAACCTTGTGTGTTTGGAAACAAAACAATTATTCAGTTTCCTGTCTTGCACAAAAGTATTCAAACAAAATGTATCTTTTAGGAAATGTGAGACTTCGCAATAGTACACAGGTAAAGAGATGGTTTCTTAGGTGTGTTGGTACAGAGGTATTAAAAGGTAAAAAAAGGTAGTCCCCTGTGCAAGCACCAGTCGTTTTCGACTCTGGGGTGACATTGCTTTCACAACATTTTCACTGCAGACTTTTTATGCCTTCCCCAGTCATCTACACTTTCCCCTCAGCAAGCTGGGTACTCATTTTACCGACCTCGGAAGGATGGAAGGCTGATTCAACCTCGAGCCTGCTACCTGAACCAGCTTCCGCTGGGATCGAACTCAGGTCATGAGCAGAGGGTTCCAACTGCAGTACTGCAGCTTTACCACTCTGCGCCACGGGGTATTAAAGGGGCAAGTATTTGGATGGGAGACTTACAAGAATATCAGAATCAGGAGGTGGGAGCAGGCTATCAAACCTCTTCTCTGAATGTCTTTCATGCCTCAGCAGGAGTTGCCAGAGGTCACCATGACTTCCATGCACAGGGGCACAAATACACACATGCATGAACACACAAAAATACCCCCCCCCCAAAAAAGGCAATTTCCAAAATTATCTCACACTATTTCAAAATTATTTTACATTTTATAGTGACCAATAGCTTCATTATCAAGCTGTGTGGGTAAAAGCTGGTTTATCAGCTTCATTTGAATTCTGTGGCATCAGTGGTGGGTGAAAGAGTGGGAAATGAGTTGGAGAAGCGGGAATGGGAAAAATCTGGAAGTCTCTATTCCATGTCTCAACAATTTAATAGGACTGTAGTTGTTAATGCTAGTATATTCTCCTCTTAAAGTATAATCTATCCTCAGGAAATAGAATCACAGAGTGTTTACATCACATGGAGAAATGACTTTTCCATAAATTTGGAATGAAGAACAATACTTGTTTAGCTATAAAGATTTTTGTTTTGTTTCTTTTTTATGGTTTTAAAAATGTTTACATAGGCTGAAGAAGTTTTATATTTCCTTGGTTATTTTTATTTATTTTATTTTCCAGATTTTAATTCCACCCTCCCCAAGTGGGCTCAGGGTGGATCACAACAGAACAGAGTCAAAGACTCATTACAATAAATTACATTAGATTAAAATAATTAAACAGTAATAGTTAAATCCAAGTAGTCAGCCCTGTTGGTCTGAAGTAGTAGAACAAAATAGTCAAGTTGCACCTTTAAGACCAGCTTAGTTTTATTCAGAACGTAAGCTTTCGTGTGCTCTCTAAGCACACTTCATCAGATGAGGAATCCGGTACAGTGAGCAAAGCCACATGTAGCTGGTAGTCAGTGGCTCAGAATGCAAACTGGTACAAATTTAAGAACCAATGGCAGTATAGTAAAATTATTTGGTAGGGAGTGGTTTAGAATGCAAAATGGTAAAAAAAAAATTAAGCTTCAATGACAGAATTATTGACAGAATAGTAAAATTAACAAATTGAGCAAACCGTTGATCTGATACTCATGCTACTCATGGCAATCAACCAGCCATGACCTCTAACACCCTGGGGCAGAGTCTGGGCAACCATCCAATAACAGTTGGGTGTCATCTACGTATTCCCAACCCAACCCCCTGGACCAACTGGGGAAGGGGGGTGCATAGAGAAGATTGCCCCCTGTGACACACTACACTCAAGTGGGTGCCACAGGGAGACCCTCTTGCCAAGCACCACCCTGTGTCCCCAACCACAGAGAAAGGAGGAAAACCATTGAAGGGCAGTCCCCCAAACTCCTATGTGGGCAAAGTGGTGGGTCATGTGATCATGATTATATCGAATGCCATCATTCAATCTAACAATAACAGCAGTGCCAACCCACCCCAATCCAGGTGTCTCCAGAGTTCATCTGAAAGGACAACCAGTGCTGTCTCTATCCTATGACCAGGGGAGAAACTGGACTGGAAGGGGTCGAGGATAGTTGTGTCATCCAAGAAAATCTGATACAAATAAGACATTATGGCTGATTCCGCCACTCATCTTTCTTCAGGGCAGGCTTCCATTTCTGGGTGGAGCAAGCTGGCAATTTTGCACCAGTTGCTCTGCATGGGGCAAACCCACGATTTGCTCTGCCGCAGTGTAAACCTACTTTTTTCAGGTTTACACTGCGACGGGGCAAATCACGGGTTTGCCCCGCACGAAATGGTGCGGAGCAACTGGTGTGAAATTGCCAGCTTGCTCCACCCTGAAACGGAGCCTGCCCCAGATAAAGGTGAGTGGGGAATCAGCCTATTTTGGGGCATGGAAAAGTCAATTATGATTTTTCTTCTTTGTATGCAGCACTGAAATTAATGGTTAAATGTTTTGAAGTTCACCATGCAAATCTAAGATATCTTCTTCCTCTGGTAGTGATTTTTTTTATTCTGATAGTACATTTTGTAATAATTTTTGCAAGACATATAAATTGAGAGAAAGACCATGTCTACATTGTGGTATTACTATTAAGGTTATGTTCAAATAGAGAGTCAATCAGATAAAATATTTCTTTATTTTCAGTATTTTTCAGTAACAAACTACAGTGTGACAGGTTGAATTAATGATCTTTGTAATGAAGATATAAAAATGTAGAGATGACAAAGAAGCATTTTTATATTCACATTTCAGGTTTGCTAAGAAGGTTCATTTAATCTGACACTGCACTGCAGGCAAAAGAAGGGATATGTTTGAGTGCACTAGGAACTCTTTTAATATTTCTTTTAATACCTATGTTTAAAAGAAAATTAATTATTCTGTTGTCTGATTAATAGAATAAAACCATTGTATGACTTTCTTTATATAGCTGAAGATCAGCTTCGTGCAAAGGGTTATGACAAAACACCAGACTTCATTTTAGAAGTGCCAGTTGGTAAGTCCATGAGGTTTTTAACTTTTGTGAGAAAATCTGTTTATACTAAAATACTAGCAGGATAACAATATATTAAGCATTCACAATAATGAACCAGTTCCTCTAAGAATTTTTTCTAAGAGGCAATAATGCAACTAGCAATTCAAAAATTATCTCCCAAGCTGACTGACAAACCTCTTATTTGAACAAATCGTGTGAACATCTAAATGTGGATATTATCAAATTTGTAAGGTGTAGGGCCAAAAAACCACCTTAAAATCTCTTTCTCCTAGGCTAAGATCTAAAACACTGTTCCATCCTGAGGCAGTTTGAACTGTCATTTCTGAGACATCTTGCCACTTTTAATATCTTTGTTAAAAAAAGAAGATAAGAAACAGCTTTACTATGTATTGAACAGATCTTAACAATATAGTAATTAAAACAGAATAGCAAATATAACTTTCATTAACAGTTATTTTGCCATCCAAGGCTGTGTCTCAATAGTGATATTAAAATCCATAGCTACTTTTTCTCTGGTGTGCACATTCTCTCCCACAAGAATAATGGTAACTAGCAGTACGTCTGAGAGACCTGGTATCTTACTCAGAAGTGAAGCAATTACATCATCCGTAGCACACTCTGTAATATCCCTGAAGCATAAGGACATTATCAGTAGTTTAAAGGGACAGAACTAAAATGGCCCTCAAGTATTGCTGCTGGCAAAATGTTACAATGTACTAACATAAAGACCACCCTATATTCTAGGATACTTAGAGTTGATAGGTAGCTTGCACACTTCTTAATGCTGGGAATTTTATGTCCAGATCTAAAGGTGAGCAATGTCTATATCACAATACATTTACTTGACTAGTGCCCAGGCTCTTTCCAGATTGTAAAGTGATAGGGCCGGGGGAGAAAATCCAGTGATGTTAATTTCTTTGATTGTAGGTTTTGTCTCTTCATTCATAAATACATCAGACTAAACTTACTGAAGCAAAACTAGAAGGCTCTGCATGGCAAATAGTCAACAATAAGTATATGACTGCAGTCTTTGCATCAGCTGTTAGTGAAAAACTGTAGCAATCCAAATCCATGAATATACATTAACTGTCAATCAGTTGCACTATGGAAAGAAAAGATGCATCCTACAAATGATAGTTAGGTCAAAGACACTCATATGTGGCCTTCTTACTAAAGTTCCACACATTGTTGCAGAAAAACAGCACTATGTTTTTATTAGATCTGGCTATTAACTGCATTTCTCTTTTAATCTGCATTAAAAGAGTCACTAAGCATTATTTTATTTATTTATTTATTTTATTTTGCGAATTTATAGTCCACCCTTTCCCATGATGGGCTCAGGGCAGATTACAACACAATAGAACAGTTAAAATCGAACAATAAAACAGTTAAAACCATTAAATAAAAATAATGTTTATTTCTTTGCATCTTGCTTAGTGTATACTATCCACAGCTTCCAGTTATTATTTCTGTCAACTGTAGTGTTAAAAGCTGAGGTCAGTCCATAGACCAAGGCTAATGGAATGAGGAATGGCATAGAGCAATATGTCTCTAAGAGTGTAGTCCTAAACTAAGTTAACACCTCACTTAGAACATTGACTTCAGTTGACTTAGAAGAATGTAACTCTACTTAGAATTGCACTGTAAGCAATTCCAGAACTAACAAAGATTTTACAGCAAGACCTCAAGCTACCATTTCCCTAACACTTTAAATGAAACATGAAGAAATGACTGTAAATTGAATATTCCATCACTACAATTCATAGCTTAATAGCCGTTTTAAAGCCTTTTCCAAGTTCTTTTCTTCTACTTTCCCATGGTTCCTACCAAGAATAGAAATCTTTTAAAAATATTTATTGATAACTTTTCTATAGAACATCCAAAATAGTGTGCAATACAAATTATAAAACTGAAATAATAAAACATCAACCCCAAAATAAATTAAGTATGGAAACCAAATACTATCATTATGTCAGTGATAAATTACTCGAGGAATTCATCTTGGAAGTTCTGTACTTAGGTTAACCAGTGTTAGTCCCAAAAGGAGACCATCCTAGACCTAAATTTGAATAAGTATGTGGGATGTCCTGTATCTTGATATTTTGCACGTGGAAAGCCTGGCATCACTAGTATCTTTAATTAAGAGATCTCAGGAAAATTCTGTACCTGAGGTCTTAGTGATCTCTCAGAGTATACAGTACTGATCCTGTGTACCAATTACATGGGGAAAAATTGTAATCTGTTTAATAGAGGAATAACAGGATGTTTTCTAGATGATGAAAAGCTTCAGCTGCCATTTTCATTCATTAAGGGACAGGACACTTTTCTCCAGACTTGGCAATTCTAACACAGTATGAAGTCAAGAAATAAAACCCCATGGCTGAACAGTTCAGAGTTGCAACGAGGTGTGTGCCGGCACTTGGGACTGTGAAGTGCCTCTGGAAACAGCTAAGTCTGTGTGGAGAGAGGTCAGAAGCAGCAAGGGGACAGCAACATAAGAACATAAAAGAAGCCATGTTGGATCAGGCCAATGGCCCATCCAGTCCAACACTCTGTGTCACACAGTGGCAAAAAATTTTTATATATACACACACATTGTGGCTAATAGCGACTGATGGACCTCTGCTCCATATTTTTATCTAAGCCCCTCTTGAAGTTGGCTATGCTTGTGGCCGCCACCACCTCCTGTGGCAGTGAATTCCACATGTTAATCACCCTTTGGGTGAAGAAGTACTTCCTTTTATCCGTTTTAACCTGGCTGCTCAGCAATTTCATCGAATGCCCACGAGTTCTTGTATTGTGAGAAAGGGAGAAAAGTACTTCTTTCTCTACTTTCTCCATCCCATGCATTATCTTGTAAACCTCTTATCATGTCACCCCGCAGTCGACGTTTCTCCAAACTAAAGAGTCCCAAGCGTTTCAACCTTTCTTCATAGGGAAACTGTTCCAGCCCTTTAATCATTCTAGTTGCCCTTTTCTGGACTTTCTCCAATGCTATAATATCCTTTTTGAGGTGCAACGACCAGAACTGCACACAGTACTCCAAATGAGACCGCACCATCAATTTATACAGGGGCATTATGATACTGGCTGATTTGTTTTCAATTCCCTTCCTAATAATTCCCAGCATGGCGTTGGCCTTTTTTATTGCAAACGCACACTGTCTTGACATTTTCAGTGAGTTATCTACCACGACCCCAAGATCTCTCTCTTGGTCAGTCTCTGCCAGTTCACACCCCATCAACTTGTATTGGTAGCTGGGATTCTTGGCCCCAATGTGCATTACTTTGCACTTGGCCACATTGAACCGCATCTGCCAAGTTGATGCCCACTCACCCAGCCTCAACAGATCCCTTTGGAGTTCCTCACAATCCTCTCTGGTTTTCACCACCCTGAATAATTTAGTGTCATCCGCAAACTTGGCCACTTCACTGCTCACTTCCAGCTCTAAATCATTTATGAACAAGTTAAAGAGCATGGGACCCAGTACCGAGCCCTGCGGCACCCCACTGCTTACCGTCCTCCACTGCGAAGACTGCCCATTTATACTCACTCTCTGCTTCCTATTACTCAGCCAGTTTTTGATCCACAAGAGGACCTGTCCTTTTACTCCATGACTCTCAAGCTTTCTAAGGAGCCTTTGATGAGGAACTTTATCAAAAGCTTTCTGGAAGTCAAGGTAAACAACATCTATCGGGTTTCTTTTGTCCACATGTTTGTTCACCCCCTCAAAGAACTGTAACAGGTTAGTGAGGCAAGATCTTCCCTTGCAGAACCCATGCTGAGTCTTCCTCAATAACCCGTGTTCATCAATGTGCCTACTCATTCTGTCCTTAATAATGGTTTCTACCAACTTTCCCGGTATTGATGTCAGACTGACAGGCCTGTAATTTCCCGGATCTCCTCTGTAACCCTTTTTAAAGATGGGGGTGACATTTGCTACCTTCCAGTCCTCAGGAACAAAGGCAGATTAACAGCATTAACAGTTTTAATCTGGAACTCTTTATTGGACCTAGGACAGGATCAGCAAATCAGTCCTTAATGTTGGTAGCCAGAAAGCTTTTTGCCCCCCAAGTCGGAATGAAGAGTCGGACACAAGATGTTGGTATAACTATGGGCCACTTTATTAAGCATAATAATAAAAACGGCAAGGGCACCTAGAACTGTGGCCTGGTCAGGGCCAGGGGTCTCAACAGACCGCTCCCCTGCCATTCACAGGCAAGAGACCCAGCCCCCAGCCAGAGCCCTGTGACACAGCTCCCACCAGGCCGGCCCAGCAAGGATGCACGCCCCAGAGGGCCCAACCACCACCCTCTAGTCAAGCCTCCAGGACAGTCTGCATTCTCCCACCCCGGGTCATCAAACCCAAAGGTTGATTCTGCCAGACCCCTAACTCCCCAAAAGTGGGATGCTTCATAGTCCTTCCCTAGCCTCATAGTACCATAAACCCAGTAAAACCTGCCACTACTAAGGCCAAGTCTCTACTTAGGGCTTAGCACTCACCGGGATGCCCAAGGCTACCCGCAGCCCTTGCTGAAGATCTCTCAAGAAAAGCATGTTACCCTTTTCAGAGAGATGCACCCCATCCCCCCTGTAGAGGTCAGGAAATTTCATAGAAATATCCAGATGGGGCAGATAGTGGCCCAACCCCCCTTCCAATGCCTTCCTAATTTCTTTGTTAGCTTTATAACGGGCCCTCTCTATGCCTGCAGGGTCCCAAGAACTACACCACACAAGGCGGGGAATCATGGTTGACCAAATTATGGTGGTCCCACGTCATCTCTCCCGAATGTGCTGAAAATCCTCACGGGCCTGCAAGACTGAACATAAATGCTCAGAATCCCATCATTAACAGACTTCCCGTTGGGGAAGGATAGATGGTGAATCAAATAAAATTCCCCAGGCGCCTTTTTAGGCACCACGCCCAAGGGGGAAACCCTAACGTTAGGCACAGGGGGATTAGAAAATGGGTCCGAAATCCTGCCCTCAGCCAACTCCTTGGCAATCTTATCCTTGACCACCTGCTTTAAATCTTTAACAGAACTAAGATTCCCGGACCAAAATGAGACCCAGGGCCCTTGAAAAGGAATCCTAAATCCGAACCTGAAACCTTTCAGCAGGTAAACACTATCAACCCTTCGCAGATACCTGGACAGCCAGTGTTCAAGAGGTCCCACCTTTATCGGACTGGGCCCCTTTTCCAGCCTGGTAATTACCTCCACCACCTCCTGGTTTGTTTTGGTTCCTATGCAGCTGGGTTTTTGGGCAGTTACTGAAGGAGTGAGAGCCGCCACACATGGGGCATTCATGCTTGAACTGACAAGCTTTTCTACTACACACTCCTTGGGAACCAAACTCCCAACAAATCAGGTGGGGTTGAACCACTTGCCCCACTGAACTGCGGGAAGACGCTGCCAAAGCTGAAGAGGTTTTTGCTGACCTAGCCACCAAATGACCGCTATCGGAGCAGTCACCCAAATTTGGTCGCGCAGGAGACATGACTTGTAGCCACAGCTGCTGGTGAATGCGATCCCACTGAAGGGAAGGATACAATGCAGCCCTCATCCTGAATTCCTCATCATATTGAATCCAGGCAGACCCACTAAACATTGTGTACCCCTTATAAATTATATCCATGTATTGGATAAGCGCAGCCGCTTTCCAAGGCTGTACACTTGCAATCACTCCAGCATAGATTAAAAAAACCCTGGCAGCCAATTGGCCCAAGTCCAATCCACTTTGCGCTTCTTCAATTTTTCTTTTTCCTTGTCATCCAAGTCCTTCTTATCCTTCTCCAACTCTCGGAACAGCAGGAAGAAGATATCAACATACTCACCCTTTAGGATCTTATCTTTTGTTGCAGGCAACAAATGATCACCTAAAGGTAATGCTACATCCCCAAAAGGTAAGGCGGTAAAAGGGACCGCCCCGTAAGGAGAAGGGACGCCCCAACCCCCCATAAAAGAGCCTGCAAAACCCTGCTGCCCCACACCTGGCCAAACTCCATAAGGGCCACACTATCCAGGTGGCCAAGACCAACTTGGCTGCAAGCCAATATCTGTGGGGGGAGAAAAACCAGAAATCTCAGCAGCCACGCCAGGCACAGCAGGTGTGGCCTGCCCTCATGGACCCCAAGGCCAAGCCAGCCCAGAATAAGCCTGTGAAAAGTCCCCAACCTTACCTACAGATCCAATAGGCACCAACGTCGACCCAGGCCCAGCAGCTCCCAATGATGGCACTGATCCCCATCCGAACCGCCAAGACCCACAGCACTGCCAGTGATGTTTCCACCAGACCTGCCCTCGAGAATAGATAACCTGGTTAACAAATTCGCCTGAAGCGCCCTTTTAGACGCCTTTCCCAATCCTACACTCTCTGAGGGAGGAATACCAGACGCTTCCTCAAGCTCCAGCAGCCTATGTATAATAGCTGCATTAACTTCATCCTCACCCTCATCGTCAGAAAAAGATAAAGGCGGTGGTGACCTTTTTAGCGGGGCCTTAGGGGTCTTCGGCGCAGATTGCTTACCCTTAGATTTTCCAGACCCCTTTCTACCTGACATCTTTGCAATACCCAAGGCCAATAATGGTACACAAAATACATCCAAGCGGCCCCTCACAAAACCGCCCCAAAAGCCACCTCACACAACTAAAATAGCAGCCCCTGGCACCTGCAAAAAATGCCTGCCTATGCAAAGCTGTCTCAAGCTAGAACAGACTCACAAAATGGCTTCCCCTCAAAATCCTCTTAAAATGGCCACCGTCCCACCAAGAAGAAGGAGAACCAAATATGGCCGCCGTCCCACACAAAGAAGGGGAAGCAAAATATGGCTGATTCTGCTCCCACCCAACCCGCACCAGGAAATCACAAACCCCCTTTCGCCCTTTAAAATAAGGAAAAGGACAAACCACCCCCTCCCTTCAACAAAAGGAAAGACACTTGGCCCCACACAATTTCAGCGAAAACGGGGGGGGGGGGGCGTTAACCACAGATTGGGAACAGGTCGGCAAATGGAGCTTCACTTCTTCAGACGAAGCCCAATGTCCAGACTGTTAGCCCAAGGCTAGCCCAACACTCAGCAGTCCCTAGTGCCACTCCTTCCCAATACATCCAAGCATCCCAAGAAACCTCGAGCCAGCCAGGAGTGACAGAAAATGCTCCCGCCGACCCGATCTTTGATGAGGACTGAAGCTGGGAGGCGGACGTTAAGCCGTTACAACGGCCAAGCCCCGCCCCCTCCAGCACACTTCCAAACGGGCTGCCAATCCTCCCTTCCCTTCCAGGGAGGCAGATTTCATCCCTGCAGCCTAGCAGCGTTGCAGTCGGCTCCTAGCAACGAATTCCTTGAATACAATTATTAACATGATTCTGCTTCTGATAAGAAAGAGCTCAGGATGCCAACTCTGCAGGTAACTATATTGCCAGAGAGCTGGTTAGAATTCAGCAGTTGCGGGGGGGGGGGGGAGCCTCTTGTAATCTATAGCAGATAAACATTTACCAGCAGTTTGATCCTGATGCAAAAAAACCCTTAATGCCAAGTAGGATATCTTTGCTGTTCCACAAACTTGAGCTGCAGGAAGCCACTGTTGCTTGTATTCTACAAAGACAAATCTGCATGGGGTCTTAAAGCACTCCTAATCAGTACTATTACTGTTGGAAACAATACAATGTGAACAAAAGGTTTTTTGGGTTTTTTGTTTTGTTTTTTCCTTTCCACAGTTTTGTCTTTTCCATTATAAGCTTCATAGTCTGAACTTACCCCTTTGTGGTCTGTGCTTAGTTTTGTCCATCTTTTATGTGGGCAGGCAGACAATCAGGGCAGTTTTGCATGAATTCTGTGAAGCCATGCATTAATGGATATTATATCTTTAAGAGTATTTACGTTTAAAGAGTATTTGTATCTTAAAGAAGCAAACATTCTTAAAGTGTTTGCAAGACATGCAGGATCTTTTTCAATATAGTTTAAATTTGAGGAATTGTTCAGCTGCAGGATGATAAGATGACTTTAGAACTCATTCATTTCCTATTATTCAAAAAAATTGAAAAATCATTAATTTATTTTAAAAATAGTAACTTTTCCTATATAGCTGTAGAAGGACATGCCATTCATTGGATTGAAAGCAAAGCCTCATTTGGTGATGAATGCAGCCACCAGGCCTACCTTCACGACCAGTTCTGGAGCTACTGGAACAGGTATTCTTAATTATTTGTACATGGTAATTTAATATTTGAATGACATATTCAGCCATTTTCTAGGCTCGTCCCAAATTACAGGAGTCATAAATACAGTACAGACTTCATAAAGACACAGCATGTCTGCTGAAGGATTGATAATATAGATCCTTGGGATTCTCAAGACTAATGAAGAACTAATAAAGATCTCCAAATTGGCTTACTGCATAATGAAGAGGTATTTATAACTCTAGAAAACCCTACTTCTAAATAAGTTTTTTTAATCTGACATTGGCACCTGTTTCAGTAAATTCCCTTTTTTAAATATTTTAGGTACAGGAGAAATTGCTTGCATTCAGTGATTTGCCATTATAAGTACTTCTAGAAAGGGAGTGCTGGAGTCAGGTGACTTTTGTTTGTAGATGTTACCATGTGTGTAGTGTAGTCAGGAGATCTTACCATTGTCTGGCAGTCACAAATTCTAGGTCTTTAGCGCAATCCAGGGTGCACCACAAGGAGGTGAGCTAGAATTGAATGGATTGAAAAATTAGATAGTGGTATTTAGTGGGATTCTTCAATCTGTCTGTATACCTGTTGTAGTAACTTGGTTACGTATTTTATATTATTATATGCTTCCTGTGTGTAATTCTGTCGTATGAATGCTTGTGTATGAGTGCTTGTGAACGGTTCCTCATCTTCTTGGAGAGGAGTGACAAGTGGAGTGCCTCAAGGATCTGTCCTGGGACCTGTTTTGTTCAACATCTTTATAAATGATTTGGATGAAGGAATAGAGGGAATGCTTATTAAATTTGCCAATGATACTAAATTGGGAGGGGTTGAAAAATACACTAGAAGACAGAAACAGGATACAGGATGACCTTGACAAGCTGGAGAACTGAGCTAAAACCAATAAAATGAATTTTAACAGGGATAAATGTAAAGTTCTGCATTTAGGTAGGAAAAATCCGATGCATGGTTATAGGATGGGGGAGACTTGTCTTAGCATAGTATGTGTGAAAAGGATCTAGGGGTCTTAGTGGATCATACGCTGAACATGAATCAACAGTGTGATGCGGTGGCTAAAAAGGCAAATGCAATTTTGGGCTCCACCAACAAATATAGTGTCCAGATCACGAGTTGTGATGGTATCGCTTTACTCTGCTCTGGTAAGACCTCACCTGCAGTATTGTGTTCAGTTTTGGGCACCACATTTTAAGAAGGATATAGACATGTTTTTAGCCTGGAGAGGAGACGGCTGAGAGGTGATATGATCACCATCTTCAAGTACTTGAAGGGCTGTCATATAGAGGATGCTGCAAAATTGTTTTTTGTGGCCCCAGAAGGTAGGACCAGAACCAGTGGGCTGAAATTAAATCCAGAGAGTATCCATCTCAACATTAGGAAAAACTTCCTGACCATTTGAGCGATTCCTCAGAGGAACAGGCTTCCTTGGGAGGTGGTGGGTTCTCTTTCCTTGGAGGTTCTTAAACAGAGGCTAGATGGCCGTCTGACAGCAATGAAGATCCTGTGAATTTAGGAGGAGGTGTTTGTGAGTTTCCTGCATTGTGCAGGGGGTTGGACTAGATGACCCTGGAGGTCCCTCCCAACTCTATGATTCTATGCTAAATACATAAAATTCCAGATTAGGGGTGGCCAAACTGATTCTGAAGCCATATGCAGCTCTTTCTCACACATTGTGCAGATCTTCGTGGTCTCTGTGCTTCACACCCATGGGATAGTGCGCCTGCGCCGATCCCCGAATCGGTACCTGAAAAGCCCGGGATTTTTCCGCGCTCGGCGCCAATGGGCATGCGCAGGCGTCCCAGTGTGCATGCGCGCCGGCGCGGGATCCCTCCAGTTCCTTTCTGACCGCTGCGCTGAGAGGTTTACCTTTCCTGTTCCCCGGTCGGTGAGCGGCGAGGTGCCTGGAAGGGTTCCACCTCTCGTCTTCGCTTCCGCTTCTCCTTCGATTTAGCCTTTTTCGTCCTCGGAATCGGATAGCGAAGCCCAGGACGTGAAGCCTTCACCGGTCTCCCAGACGGCCGAGGATCTTCCGATTTCGCCGTCGGAGGATCTGAAGTCATATGGGGACCTTGTGCAAAGAATTGCGGCCACCCTCAACCTGCCTGTGACTCAGCCGGAACCCATTGTGGACGACAATGTGTTCGATATCATGCAACGGAACACATCCACCGCTGTTGCCTTGCCAGTCACCAAGGTGATCCTCCAGGCAGTTAAGGAGCCCTGGAAGAGACCATCGTCTACGCTGGTCTCCTCCAAACAGTTGGACCATATGTATAGGGTCCAGGAGGCAGGAGCTGAGTTCCTTTTTACCCATCCGAGGCCAAACTCAGTGGTCGTCTCCTCCTCCTCGAAGGCATGTAAAGTCCATTCCTCTCCACCAGATAAGGAAGGGAAGAAGATCGATGGCATGGGCCGCAAAGTCTACTCAGCGGGCGCACTCGGAGTTAAGGTATCTAACTATGCAGCTTGCATGGCTAGATACCAGTACTCCGTGTGGGAACAACTTTCCCCCTTCCTCTCTTCTTTGAGTGAGGATAAAAAGGCTGCTGTTAAGAAGTTACAAAAGGAGGGCCTTGCTGTAGCCAGGCAGCAACTGGCTGCAGCAAAGCACATGGTGGAGGCCTCGGCTAGGGCCATCACCTCTGCTGTTTGCATCCGGCGCCACTCCTGGCTTAGATCGACGGCCCTACACCAGGACACTAAAACCTTGGTAGAGAACTTACCCTTTGAAGGTGACGGACTCTTCAGCACCACAACAGACACGGCGCTGCAAGAGTTTGACAAGAGTGTCAAAACCTCGCGGAACCTGGGCGTGCAGGCCACCCCCAAGACTCCCAGATCCAAACAATGGCATAAGCCTTGGGCCAAGAAGCCCTACCAGAAGTTTTCTCCTGAGCAATGGCGTCCTCGTCCGTCGCAAGCTGAAAGGCCTTCCTACTCCGGCAACAACAGGAGTCGTTATGGGTCCCAACCAGCGAGCAAGTCCAAGGGTGCTCGTCCCCAAAAGCAGGGGCTTTGACTTTCCTCCAGCACGCGTTATTGCCCCCACTGGTGTTACATCCATCCGCCTATGCCCTTTCCTGCCTGCCTGGGAGTTGATCTCCACGGACAGGTGGGCTCTGTCCATCGTAAAAGAGGGCTACAAAATAGAGTTTGTTCAGACCCCGAATCAGTCCGTGGTAGTTACCACTCCCCCTTCCCCACCTCTGTTGGCGGAGGTGAGCAACCTCCTACAGAAACAAGCCATAGAGGAAGTTCCATTGGAGGCCAGGACGGGAGGTTTTTACTCTTGCTACTTCCTGGTCCCCAAAAGGGACGGGGGTCTGAGGCCTATCATGGATCTGAACAAATTTATTCTGTACCAGGAGTTCAGAATGGCCACGCTGCAAACAATTCTGCCTCTCATCAATCAGGGAGACTGGATGGCGACTCTGGACCTCAAGGATGCTTACTTCCACGTCAGCATCCATCCGACGTTCAGGCGCTTCTTAAGGTTTGCAGTGGGTGCTCGGCACTTCCAGTTCAGAGCCCTTCCGTTCGGCCTGTCTATTGCTCCTCGGGTGTTCACGAAGCTGATGAGCGTTGTGGCTGCCCATCTTCGTCTTCAGGGAGTTGTTGTCTTCCCATACATTGACGACTGGCTTCTTGTGGCGAAGTCAAGGGAGAGTTTAACAACGCACATTGCCATCACTCTGCGTCTTCTTGACACCTTGGGGTTGCAGGTCAATCTGGAGAAATCCCATCTTACTCCATCAAGGACAGTGCAGTTCATAGGGGCTCTGCTGGACACAGACCAACACCGGGCATTCCTGCCTTCGAAGAGAGCACAAGACATCATCAGTCTGGTGCAGCTTCTCCAAAGGCGGCAGTGGGGCACAGCCCAACAACTTCAGCGGATGCTGGTGTTGATGGCGGCGATGACAAGCGTGCTGCGTTTTGCAAGGCTACGAATGAGAGGCCTTCAACTATGGTTCCTGTGCCATTTTCGTCCTCTCAGAGACTCACCTCGAAAGAGGTTCTCCATCCCGCCTGCAGCTCTTCAATCACTGCAGTGGTGGGAGTCGGAGAGCAATATCTGCCAGGGAGCTCCCGTCCATCTTCCGACCCCTACTGTGACTATCACTACCGATGCTTCCCTGTGGGGGTGGGGGGCCCACTTGGGAGATCTCTGTGTGGGAGGTCAGTGGTCACCGAGGCTAGTTCAGTGCCATATAAATTATTTAGAACTGCTGGTGGTTCACTTTGCCCTTCGTTCCTTCCGCCCGCTGGTGGCGGGACAGACTGTGGTGCTGCTTACGGACAATACCACTGCCCTGTGCTATATCAACAGGCAGTTGGGGACAGTGTCTCGTCGGCTCTGTGCGCTGGCGATGGATCTCTGGATGGAGTGCCTCCAGTTCAACATTTTTGTGAAGGCGACTCATCTGCCGGGGGTCATCAACATACAGGTGGACTCTCTCAGCAGGGGTGGGGCTTCTCCACACGAATGGGAACTACAATGGCGCTTCCTAGAGCCTGTGTTCCAGCTTTGGGGGTACCCACAGCTGGATGTTTTTGCAACAGCCGAGAACAAGAAGTGCCCGTTGTTTTGTGCCAGAGGGAGTGCAGACCCAGCCTCATTGGGAGACGGGCTCCTACTTCCGTGGGAGGGTCGCTTCCTTTACATGTTCCCGCCTCTACCTCTACTGACGAGAGTGGTCCACAAGTTAGCGCAGGAAAAGCCACGCTGCATCCTAGTAACTCCTTGGTGGCCCCACCAGAGCTGGTTCTCGATCCTGCTCCAGCTGTCGAGGGGGGTCTTCTATCAGTTTCCGGCGGAACCAGACCTGCTGTCGGCTCAGGGCGGGCACGTGTTTCACCACAACGTGCCGCACCTGAAATTGACGGCGTGGTTCATCGATCAGTAGGTTTTTCTAGTAGAGTCCAGCAAGTCCTCCTAAGCAGCAGGAAGCCTTCCACCCATGCTTCCTATGGAAGGAAGTGGAAGAAGTTTAGCAATTTTTTGGCCGACTCTCCGGTGCCGCCTGGCAGCGTGGGGCTTTCGGCAATTTTTGAGTTTTTATTGGCCTTAGTGTATGAGGGTCTAGCTTTCTCCTCTGTCAAGATCTATTTGGCAGCTATTTCTGCCTTTCATGATTCAGTGGAGGATTACTCTGTTTTTGCTCACCCTCAATCAAAGAGGTTCCTGGAAGGGTTGTTCAGGCTTCACCCACCCTCGAGGTCCCCCCCCACAGTTGTGGGACTTGACTCTGGTTCTGGACAAGTTGACTCGTCGTCCATTTGAACCCATGGCAACGTGCTCCCTACAACTTTTGTCATGGAAGACTGCATTTCTAGTTGCCATCACTTCAGCACGTCGTGTGGGGGAGCTCACGGCGATGCGTTGTGACTACCCCTACCTCGCTTTTCGAGAGGCTGGGGTTTCTCTAGCTCCAGACATCACTTTTCTTTCCAAGGTGGTTTCTCAATTCCACCTTAACTTAGAAGTTTGGTTACCTACGTTTTACCCTAGCCCTTCCTCGGATGAGGAACGTAGATTGCATGCGCTGGACGTTAAGTGTGCTCTACTGTTTTATTTAAATCTTTCACGAGACTTCCGTAAAGACAAGCAGCTTTTTGTCTCGTATGCTGCCCCCAAATTAGGGTCCAAGATTTCGTCTCAGAGGCTTTCAAAGTGGCTTACGGAGATGATTAAACTTTGTTATTTGTTGGCGAAGAAGCCTTTACCTGGACCTGTTCGTGGACACTCCACAAGGGCGATGGCCCCGTCGGTGGCATTCCTGAGAGGGGTGTCCCTTTCCGATGTCTGCAAGGCGGCTACCTGGTCTTCTCCGCATGCCTTCATGAAGCATTACGCGCTGGACGTGCATGCTCAGCAGAGGACTCGGTTGGGAACTGTGGTGCTGCAAGCTGTTTCTTCAGGTTGACCGTCTTCCCGCCTCCAGGTATGCTTTGCTTGCTAATCTCCCATGGGTGTGAAGCACAGAGACCATGAAGAAGATAGACAGGTTGCTTACCTGTAACTGTAGATCTTCGAGTGGTCATCTGTGCGTTGACACACTACCTGCCCTCCTTCCCCACTGCTGACGGTCTCCCTCCTGTAGGGGCTTCCAGCGGTCAGGAAGGAACTGGCGGGATCCCCACGCCAGCGCCGGTGAGCATGCGCACTGGGACGCCTGCGCATGCCCATTGGCGCCGAGCGCGGAAAAATCCCGGGCTTTTCAGGTACCGATTCGGGGATCGGCACAGGCGCACTATCCCATGGGTGTGAATGCACAGATGACCACTCGAAGATCTACAGTTACAGGTAAGCAACCTGTCTTTCCTGGAGGTCAAGGAGGAACTTAATGCAGGCTTACTCTCAAGTAAGCCTGCTTACCATCAGGACCTCAGTCAACCTCTGAGTGCTGACCCATAGGTAAGTGACTATTTCCACTGTGTGTGAAGCAGGGAAGGAGGGGGAAATGGGTAGGCTTGCAAGCTCTTCTCCACCACCACAGAGGTCAAAGAGTGCAAGGGAGCACTGGAAGGAGGGACAGAATTAAAGAGGGCAGTGCAGAGTTCCCTTTTAGTTTCATAGTTCTTGTAGGAGCTGTATTTACTAATCTTGGTGTCAAGGCAAAGAGAGGTGCATAATGATGCAAATAGTGGATAGTGATATATATGGTACCTGTGTGTTTCCTTCTCTCAGTGGCACCAAAAAATAATTCCCTAACCTTTCCCTATACTGATATCATGGGGACTGTTATTCCAGCTGTTTTTTTTTTTTTAAGTATGGCCTTGTTGTAAAATATACATTTTATCTTCCTGTGCAAAGAAAGTATTGAGAGTTTTAATAGAGACATGTTGTAATATTTGTTCATGTTTGTGGTTCTCAAACATCTGACATTTATTCTGTGTGGCTCGTTATGTTAAGCAAGTTTGGCCACCCCTTTCTAGATGTTCTTAAGAAACATGATACTAATTTCACAAAAGTAGTCATGTTAGTCCATTGTACAAAGTAAAACAGAAATCAAGTGGCGCTTTTAAACTGAACTCACAGGGAGGGCATTCCATAATCTTTGTGCTGGCACCAAAAAGCCCTGATACATGCTGCCAACTCCACACACCTAACTTCTTAGAGAGGTGTCACATGAAACAGGCCTCACCAGATAAACTGATAGGTCTGCAGTATCAAACCATTTAGGGCTCTAACATATGTTGTTGTTAGCATTTTTTAACTTCTGTATGATCTACATGGTTAAGATTTAGGTATGTTTGAATATCCATGGGTTCAGCTTGCTTCCTGTTTACTAGTTGTGAACAGCCCCCTGTTTGTTGATCTGTTCATGGGTATTTGACAAGTTATTTCATTGTGTTCCTTTCTAACTATTTAATATAGCAGAATTTGCTCAAGTAGGCAAATGTTTAAATAGGCGGTTGGGTCACACAAATAATATAAATCAGTCAACAATAAATGCTGAATTTCCATAAAATCCTAAACTTTGGTGCTCCTTTAAGTAGTCCTTAATGACTCTAATGGCTGCAGATCAGTTTGAATTGGTAGTGTCCCCCGCTTAGGGGAACTCAGAATATAAATATTGTAAATGATAAGAATAAAAGTATCTCATAAAGATAACAAAATTTAGGGGCTAAACGGTTTCATATAAAAAAATCAGTTTCTTGCTGGCCAGGTATATGTTGAAATATTTTAGAAGTTAGTTTTAACATTTACTATAAATGTACAAAAGTGAGGAGAGAAACAAGGGAGACACAGCTATTAACTTAGTGATTTCATTGGTAATAATATTATCAGTTGATTTGTTGAAGTAAAGATATACTGCGATTTTATGGGAAGGAAGACAATTTTCTAGCGCCATGTCAGTATTCTCTAGTAGTTTAGTGGCTTAAAGGTTGTATTAGTGAATGGAAACATAGTGACTTAACAGACTTTGTGGAGATCTTGGGAGCTGCATTTGTCAAGCATCTAGGAAAACTGTTGATGCATACTCAGTATCCAAAGCTTCACTGGCAGCCTAAACACAAAGAACTGAAAGGTCATTCTTCTTCCTGCAATGTGATGGTTTGTTGACACATTTTGACATACTAGTACAATACTGAAAGGTTTTGACCTTACTGCAACACTTGGGATTTGGGATTGGTTAAGCTATTCCATACTCATGGAATTTCACAAATTCCACATTCTTCCCCATCCCCCATGCCTCTCCTAGCATTAGTTAACTGATTTAAGAAAATGGGCCTGAATGAATTTAGGCTTTTAAATTTCGGTCACTGTTTTTTCATTCAGACTATTATTGAAGAAAAAAATTCTGACACTTTAAATCTGCTCACAGAAATATATATTTTTTTCTGAAAGAAACTTTTTCTAAAAATTATCTTAAAGGACTACAGTGAGTAGAAAGTGTGCTATTGATTTAAAGTTTATTCACAAGTAATGTGTAATTTTTTGTTGTCCAAGGCACATGTGTGAGGCGTATTTAAATAGTGATTTAGCAGATATGGTGCGAAAATAAGACTGCAATATTATGCATACTGTTTTGGAAGTAGACTCCAGTCAGCATGGTAGAATTGTCTTCCAAATACAGTCATTAATCTACATGTATTGTTTCATAGACTGAAACTAGATATTATAGTCTCTAAAATATACATTTTATTCTTTCTGACTGTACAGTTTTAAAGAATAATTTTGGCATTAAATAGTTATCCTATTCTTAAAATGATTGTTTGGCATAGATTTACTTCCAGTTTTTTTTTTTTTAAGTTTGTGATACTAAGTGTTTTGTAGCTCTGTTCTTTCTAATTCAGACTCTAGTGTTGTGGAAGCACAACAGAGAATAAATCTACATAATACGTGACTAAAATTATATTGGGTAGGTATAATTTCAATTTAGTGAGATTTTTTTCCTCATGTGGAGTGTTTTAATGGCATTCCAAATAAATATTTTTGAGTCTGTAACCTTTTTCCTCTGCAAGTAATCAGTCTTATATCTATCATTGTTGGAATTATATATCCTTATATTTTTCTCTAATCTTTCAAATATTGTCACATCATGGGAAGCTATCCTGTAATACAGACAGACCATTCAGCTTCCATCTACATTACCGCAAGGCTTCAGCTCCAATTTCCTTGGTATTTCTCATTCAGATTAGACAAGCATCTAGGTTTACATACGATAAGAGCTGACAGAATAGATTCTGCTATGTTTGCCAAAGGCCTGGTCACAGACACTCCACTATGTCAAAGAATGTCATCCCCCACAGACCTTACCTTTCAGAATTCCTTGTAATTTTTAATTGACATTTACATCTGACATTTTGAATGTATATCTTATTGCTGAGTCTTTATCTATATATGAATAGTAAAAACCCAATTTTTTGAACAATACTTAAACATATATTTTTATTTTTAAGAAGGCTGTGTTGCTGAAACTCAGGACTAGTTTTATTCCTCTTTGTGTAATTTTATGAGTGCTTTCTTAATCAACTTGCAAAGCTTGATCTGTGCATGAAGAAAGAAGGTAAAAATAATTGACAAAATATACTCATGCAAAGTGTAGAGCATACTGGACCAGATATTATGATAGAGGGATTTTCAGATATTTTAATGTGATACACAGAATTTGGCCACTCCAAATGTAACTATTCCTAAACACATTTAAATGGTTATAGTTAAGAGAAAAACAATGAAACATAAGTTATTTTGTTATTATGTTAATGTTTTTTCTTAGACACATTTCCTTAATTCAAGTTTAATTTTTAAAATTCCAAATGTGTTAATTTATCGGGATAATTATCCATCAGTTCTAAATTAGAATTAAAAAGTTCTGGTGCTCATAAATGTCAATAAGGAAAGAACTAACTGAAGTGATTTGTCACAAATGATGCTTCTTTTCCTCTAATTAGTTAATTTACATTTTACAAATTAACAGTAAAATTCAGATAGAAGATACTCAAATAGCATATCGTAGCATTAGTGACCTGTATTTGTATCTGCCAAATTTAAGTTAATTAGAAATGTAGATGCTGTTTGTTTTATCTGTCACAAAGCTCATCTTTAAAAAAAGGCCAGACACACTCCCCCCCCAACATTTATCATCTAAATAATAGTCTTCCCAAGATGGCAGCCTCATAATAAACTCTTTTCAGTGGAGTGATGGGTAATGAAGCTTGCTTGTGAAGGCAGCAAAAAATGTTGTCTATAGCCAAATGCATGAGTATGATGGCTGGAGAATCAGTGGACTTTCTCAGTCATCAATCTTTTTAGTAGCCTCTTATACATCTGAATATTTTGATAAATGATCTAATAATTGAGTTATCTATCTTTCTAACTATCAGAGTTGCATAAAAATTATTCTCACATACTATTGAATATTAAATATAGTAGACATCCAGTAAATTTTTCAAAAAAAGTGACCAGGTATTGGAGGAATGGCATGATACAAATTAAAAATGAAAATCTATAGAATTAAACCTTTTGAAACACAAGAGAATGGCAAAAATAAAATCAGGTTGCATTATAAAAGGCCAGAAGTCTGTTTGCAAAGCAGTAAAACAAGAGACTGGAATAGTTAATGGTGAATTTATAAATGGTGGTTAAAGTGATGGTATATATTTCTGGAATTCATTCTTTGTAACTGATAAACATAGCCTGCATGTATTTAAAAATTCTTTCACCTTTTGAACATGGCAGTTCCTAATTGAAGACTGGAAAATGTGATGTCTGCATAGAATCTACCTGTATTGTGTATTTGATAAGTCATTTACACCATATGCTAATTTAGTACAAGATGTTATGATTCTGTGCTGTAACATATACTTGATGTAGCAGAAAACGTATACATGGTTTTAAGCAGAAAGGATTTTATAAATCTAATCTTTCAGTTATAAAGAACTTGCTTTCAGTTGGCAAATAAACTGTTAAAATTGTCCTTTGGAAGTTAATAGGATTTACTATAATTTACTATTGAGATGGGCAGACAATGAAAAAAGAAGGCAGCCATCAAAAAGAGGGAGGCTATTGAATAAAATCCCTTTTCTGTGGATCCCCCCCCCCTCAAAAATATCTGAAATTTAGATCCCAGTTCTGTGTTTCCCAGATGGCCCTTCTGTTAGCAGATTGCAAAGCTTGTAGTATTACAGTATTAATCATAGTATTAATTAATCCTTATAATATTAACACACATTGAAGAATTGTAAACAGTGGGTAAAAGGCCATAAAATACAAACAATATGGGTTCTGGCTGTTCGGTGAAGAAGTATACAAGGTAAGCGCAGTGACTGTTCATAAGATCTGTAACTGGTATTAACTAGTTAAACAGTTTAATCAATTGTAGTTCCTTAGAAAGGTGTGGGTTTTGTTATTTGCAGTCATTCTCATAACTAAAACAGTTACCTACAGTAATGGAGCACCTTACATACAACTTTAGGCTAGATCCTGTTACCAAGTTCAGGGGCCCACATATTTACCCAGGAAACAATAATTTAGGATATAATAACTTCAGTCATACCATAATTTGCCTGCTCATTCTCCAGCATAATACATGCAGTTCTCTGACAACGTTGTTCTGATGTACACAGATCATTCAGTACAGAAAAGAATGAACAGACACAAATTTGGTATAAAAACAGCAAGCTTTAGAAACATTGAGGAAACCATTTCAACCAGACCTTTAACAAAACTGACAGCTTTCTTAGATATCATAAGTGTTCTATTGCTTAACTTAACTAGGCAGACAGTATTCTTGCCTGCTACAGCTCTAGTAATGTTTATTGTGTTTCTCTTCTATGTTTTGAGATTTGCATATAAATGTCATATAATCTATTAACCCCACTGTTCACAGTTGTATTTACTTTATGTATGATGCAGACAGAATTTGCTTCTGATGAAGTTGGCTCAAATCATAAACAGCTTAACGAGTAAGGATCTGCAAGACTCATGGAGGGATCCCCCCTCCTGCCACCTAGCTCAGTCTCCCATCCATTTTGGGGATCAGTCTTCTGACAACTCCCCCAGGGACCAATAAATCTGTAAGGAAAAGGAAAACTTGTGCATCTGTCTCCCTGCTGTGCCTTCCAGCCCCTCCCTACCACTCTGGAAGGAGTCTACCAGCCTTCTGGAAACGAAAAGAGTCAGCGGATACTCCAAGAAAGTTTACTGGAGTGTTTGGACAACACTAGAAACTCTCATTACCTAACATAAGAATTAAAGTCTGTGCATATGCTGGTTTTACCTCAGAGTTATCTATATTGAGTTACCCCAGAAATTTCAACCCCTGATTTCACTTGACCTTTCCCCTCTATGTTGAATAAAATATTTTGTAAATTTTGAATTTCAAAATGTCTCCAGTACCATTTTCAGTGGTTTAAGGGTGATCCAGAACTCAGATTCCTGGACTGAGACAGCAGTAAAATTTTATGCAGCCAGGTTTTGCAGCAGCCAGAGTGTTCTGCAAGAAAGAAGAAAACAAACTACTAGGGCTACTCAATCAGAAAGGCAAAGATAAACGGATGGAAAATCTTGCCTCTGAGGGAGGCAAGTGGATGGGGCCATCATAAGCACACTATGATAGTTGTATATTCAGGCTAAATAGGTACAGATTCAGATTTACTGAATTAGTGATATTACCTGTTTAAAATCTATTCACACACACCCTAAAGGACTTCATGCTTAAGGTGAAAAGAGAGTAATTCTTGGATAGAAACAAATTCATTTAGGCCGAGTTAGTTTGCATTCAACTGAAATAAACTGGGTTTTTCTAAAAAATTACAAAGTGCATGATGCCTTACAGAGCACAGGAAGACAAGTCCCTGCCCCACAGAGCTTACAATATTGAAGCAAGGAAAATGACAAGAGGAGAGAGGTGAGGTGAAAAGAAATTGGGAGGAATTGTGTTCATTCCAATGATATTTGCCATGGATTTAGTTCCTGTAGGAAGGGAAATTAAGGGGTTGTGCAAAAGTGTTCAAGGTTTTCCTGGAATGTTTCCTGTTCAGAAAAACATTCTCATTCAGCACTCCATTTGAAAGATGATTTGGAAGAAATAATTGCACCTTATTCAGGAAGCAATTCTAGAACCTTGGGCTAATAGCATTTCACAACTAACTGTGTTCTTACCTCTTAGAGTAGCGCCTGACTTCCTGAATTTAGGGTTTCCAAGTGGTGGAGAGAAAAATGTCCTGTCACTTTTAACAGAGGCTTAATGTGTGGAAATAGGTGAAGTTTTTTCTGGCATGGAGGTAAATAATATTGCTTGATAAATAGTGTCACATAAATCCCCTATTAAAAGGACAGGATGTTGATAACTCAATTTATAACTTCTTTATTTAACAATTTGATGACCCAGTAGTCTTAGAGAGAACCAGTCTTATAAATACCATCCTGTTTCCATCCTTTCACAAAGTCCTTGCTGTCAGACATTTAGCCACAGCCAACGTCATATCAGGATCAGCTAAGAGGGAAGACATAAAACGAAGAAACCTTGGAAACTATCACCAGTGTATCCAAGTTTTCTCAAAGGGGCAGTGAACACACAAGCAAAGACAACATGGGATAAAGTTTCAGTTGCCCCAGTCGCAACATTAAACTTGCTTAATATAACAGAAGAAAAATATATTTTGTATGATGACGGTGGGCTCCTTCATTTTGGGGCTGATTTTTAGATCCGAAGGAAATGTATCAAGGTCAGCACTGGGAATTATCTGATTTGGTGGTTATTGATGATTCCCTGAATGCTTGTGTGATTCTGTAGGCCATCTAGTTACTTGCTGTTGGGAGATCCAGAGTGGTATAATTTACTAATTTAGAAATCTAACATACTCAAAGACTGTGTGAGCCTTTATAGGAATTTAACTATTGTAGTATATATTTGTGCATATCTGGCAACACCTAAAACATTAAGCACAAGTTTTCTTCAAGTTCTATAAACCTCTTACTATATGTTATTTAAACATGCTCCCAGTGCTACGCCAGATGGAATGGTTTCAGAGTTCTTAGGATCCTGCTGTAGTGACTCAGGCTGAATTCACCATGCTTGCATCTTTAAGAGATCTTTTTATGTAGTCCTACACTCTAGTGGAGGATTTTCATCGATTCAGTGGCAACTGTTCTTTGCCTGTAGCAGCAGAATGAGCTGCTATCATAAGAGCAAGTTAATCCTATATCCTATAAGGCTATATGATAATTTGCACAATAGATTGTCACAAGCGGGAACCCTCAAGGACTTGCAGGGGACACTTACCCCCCCACACTATTTTTTCTTTCCCTTTCCTGAATGTCCCTTTCTTGCTTCCTTTCCAACTATCAACCTACTTTATATCTACCCTCTTCTTCAGCTACATTTATTATTTAATTACTTCATTAATACCCCGCCTTTCTCCAAAATGGAGACCCAAATCAGTTTACATCATTCGTCCTCCATTTTATATTCACAACTACCCTATGGAGTAGATTAGGCTTAAAATGTGTAACCTAATCAGGAGGTTTGGACTGCAGTGTCACCAATACTTAGCTCTATCTTTCTTGCCTACCTAGTTCCAAAAAACATGTTAATGTTCTAAACCAGTGTTTAAACCTGAAGCTTGGTCCTGACAAGACCGCTTCTCTCAGTCAGAAGAAAGGCAGACCAGGGACTTGTGATCTCCTTGTCTCAGATGAGGTTACACTCCTCTTAAAACAGCAGGTTTGCAAATTGAGAGAAAATCAGTGGCTGCTGTTATTAGGAGGGCTTTCAAGCAGCTACATCTGGTGCTCCAGCTATACTCATTCCTGGTTCAGTCAGATCTAGCTACACTGATTGATGCCTTAGTTACATCTAGACTGGATTATTGCAATGCACTCTACTTGGGGCTGCCCTTGAAGAGTATTTAGAACCTGCAACTAGTGCAGAATGCTCATGTGATTCCAGTAATTATAGCAATTACCGTATACTGGCTTCTAATCTATGCCTGTACCCAATTCAGTATGTTGGTTTTGACCTTTAAAGCCCCACATGGCTTGGAATTGAGGTATCAGAAGGACCTTCTTCTCCCATAAATTCTTGCCTGGGTACTGTGATCACAGGGAGAGGCCCTTTTGACTGTCTCATCCATTGGGTATACAACCAAAGAAGCTCATCCATTGGGTATACAAAGGGCCTTTTCAATGGTAGTCCAACAATTATGTAACAACCTCCCCAGGAAGATATGCCTGGCCTCCTCACTATCAACCTGTAGTGAAGACATTTTTATTCATGGTGATATTTGATTAATTTCAGTTCCTTGCCTACTAATAATTTTAAATTATTGATTTTAAATTAGTGGTTTTGTGTATTTTATTGTGTTTTATTACTGTTATATTGGAAGTCACCTGGAGTTCCTGTAAGTAAATGTTTTAAATGAAATAAATTAAAAACTGGGCCAAGGTTTAGGACTGCAAGGCCCCAGTAGAGTGCCACAGGGCTCAGTTTTGGACCCTGTACTTTTCAATATTTTTGAACCCATGACAAATAAGGAGGGGTGGAGGAGTCACATTATATGTAAAGGAGGTGAGGAAGTACATGAATTTGAGCATGGCAGTTCAGTTGAGCATCTCTGGGAAAAAATAAAAGGAGTAAGAAATAACAGTGATATTATAGTGGAGGTCTACTATAGACCACTAAACCAAACAGAGGACATGGATGAGACACTTGTAGAACAGATTACAAAGTTCTCAGAGAGACAGAACACGGTGGTCATAGGAAATTTCAATTACTTAGATATCTGTTGGAAGTCCAATTCTGCTGAAAACAAAAGGTCAAATAAATTCCTGACTTGTCTTGCTAACAACTTCATTTTCTAGAAAGTGGAGAGGGAAACAAGAGGAGCTGATATCTTGGACTTTATTCTCACCAACAGGGAAGAACTAGTTGAGGAAGTAGTGGGCACCCTGGGAAGTAGTGACCATGTAATTTTGGAATTTACTGTCTTGTGGAAGGGAAAAGCTGTGAGTAGTCTGTGAGTAGTCTTGTGGAAGGAAAAAGCTGTATAGGTTGGACTTCAGAAGAGCAAATTTGACAAACTGAAAGTTATGCTGGGTAGAATCCCGTGGCCAGAAGTACTTAAGGAGAAGCGAGTTTAAGAGGGGTGGGAATTTCTTAAAAGTGAGATATTTAAGGCACAATCATAAACAATTTGTATGAGAGGGGAAAATGAGAGGAACTTAAAGAAGCCAAGGTGGCTCCATAAACAGCTTTCAAAGGACTTGAGAAATAAAGACTAATTTGGGAAAGCAATGTGGATGAACAAATAACTCCAAGATGTGCTAAGGGAGAAAAGGGAAATGTTCAAGAAATGGAGGCAGGGACATACCTCTAAAGATACTCATCTGCAGGTTGCTAGGCACTGTAGGTCAGTCATCAGAGAGTCCAAAGCTGGCCAGGAAGGCTCGCTATAAGAAAATCCTTTTCAGATATGTGAAATAAAAGAGGCATTGGGACCACTCTTTGGTGAAAATGGAAAAACTCTGACGGAGGGTAAACAGAAAAGGCTTATCTTGCCTCAGTTTTTTTCTTGAGGAAAAGTACAGGCTCATCTAGAGATGGTAGTAGGGAAGGTGTGTCATGAGCCCTGATGAGGGAGAACTGGAAGGGTTAACAGACCTGGAAGAGTTGCCAGCCAGTTCCTCAGCTGAACAACCAGCAGCTGGCCCGTCAGTCACTCTCCCCACATTCCAGGCACTAGTGTTAGCTGTTGACAATCTCCTCCAAGCTCTCCCCCTCCCATCTCAAGAGTTCGAAGCAGGCTCTGGAAAACTTTCAGAGCGAAGACATGAGGCACACCAATGCTTCAGATCTCTCAGCCCTGAGTTCTAGGGGAGTCGCTGCCACCCAGGGAGCAGGCTGATTGAGGCTCCCATATAACTCCCACCCAGGACCTGGTAACTTTGTGGAAGCAACAAGTCTGTTCTCTGGTTTGCATCCACACTCCTTCCTGATCCTGACCTGCTTGAATTTCTAGGCACCCTGACCCTTTGGCTTTTGGACACTGACTTCTGATGTGATTTTGCTTTGGTGACTTGGCTCCTGCTTGACTTCCTGGACTTTGACCCTGGACTGGCTTTGGACTCCCACCTGCCTGCGCCTTGATAATATGACAAGGTGCAGCATTTGGGCTGCTGGTTGACACGGACAGAACGGGAGTTGAAAAGCACCTCACAGCATTGAATGAGTACAAATTCTGCAGGTCAGATGGTATGTACCCAAGAGCACTCAAAAAACTTTCTAGAGAGCTTGCAGAGCCTTTGTCCATCATCTTCCAGACCTCTTGGAGGACAGGAGATGTATCATCCCAATCTTCAAAAAACAGAGGAGGTTAACCCAGGAAACTTTAGGCCAGTCAGTCTGATCTCTATCCCAGGCAAGATACTGGAGCAGATTTTAAAGGTATCAATCTGCAAGCACCTAAAGGTGATTCAGGGGAGTCAGCACAGATTTGTCCCCAAGGGATCCTGTCAGACCAAGCTAATTTCCTTCTTTGACCAAGTGACAAGCTACTGGATCAAGGTAATGCTGTTGATGTTCTTTACCTGGATTTCAATAAAGCTTTTGACAGGGTTTCCCATGATGTTCTGATGGCTAAACTACAGGACTGTGGACTGGACTCTAGGATTGTTAGGTGGATAGGGAACTGGTTGGAGAACCACACTCATAGTTGTCAATGGCATTTCATCTGAATGGAGGGAGGTGTCCAGTGGGGTGCCACAGGGCTTAGTTTTGAGCCCTGTACTTTTCAATATTTTTTTATCAGTGATCTGGATAAGTATGTGGAGGGGCTACTCATTAAATTTGCAGATGACACCAAATTTGGAGCAGCAGCAAACACACCAGAAAATAGAGATAGAATTCAACGAGATCTGAACATGCTGGAAAAGTGGGCGGAAGTAAACGATGCAATTTAACAAGGATAAGTACCATATTCTACATCTGGGTAACAAAAATGAGAAATGCACGTACTGGATGGGGGATACACTTCCAGGTAGCAGTGTGTGTGAACAAGATCTTGGGGGTACAGATGGACCATAAGTTAAATATGAACAGCCAGTGTAATGAAATGACCAAAAAAGCAAATGCAATCTTAGGGTATATCAACAAAGGCATAACATCTGAATGCCAAGATTCATAGTCCCGCTGTACACTGCATTGGTCAGGCCACACCTGTGGCAGTTCTGGAGGCCTTACTTCAAAAAGGATGTGGACAGAGTGGAACAGGTGCAGAGCAGAGTGACAAGGATGATCAGGGGCCTGGAGACCAAGCCCTATGAGGAAAGGCTGAGGGACTTCAGAGAGTTCAGTCTGGAGAAAAGAAGACTGAGGGGGGACATGTGAAGAGCTGTCACTTAGAGGAGGGCAGGGAGCTGTTCCTGTTGGCAGCAGAGGAGTGGACTTGTAATAATGGGTTTAAATTACGGGTGGGGAGGTACCTGCTGGATATTAGAAAAAACGTTTTCACAGTAAGAGTTGTTCAGCAGTGGAATCAGCTACCAAGAGACGTAGTGAGCTCCTCCTCACTGGCAATCTTTAAACAGCAGCTGGATGAACACTTGTTAGGGATGCTGTAGGTTCATACTGTATTGAACAGGGGGTTGAAGTAGATGGCCTGTGTGACCCTTTCCAGCTCTGTAATTCTGTAAAATAGGCCTTGTAACCAAGGATGAATATAAACAAATAACCAGTGCTTGTTAAGATAAAATTATGAAAGCTAAAGCTCAGTATGAACTTAGGCTAGCTAGAAATGCTAAAAACAACAAAAAAAGGGTTCTTATATTCAAAGTAAGAAAAAGAGCAAAGTATATTTGTTACAGGTGATGAAGATAGGGCAGAACTGGTCAATTCCTACTTTTCTTCAGTCTTCGTTTTAGAGGAAAAAGATGCTCAACCTGGCAAAAATAGAACATGATGAAGGGAGTTGCAGCCTAGGATCAGCATTGGGTAGTACAGAAACGCTTAAGTCCTTGGGACCAGATGAACTGCATCCAAGGGTACTAAAAGAACATGCAGATATAATTTCTGAGCCTCCATCCACTATTTTGAGAATTCCTGGAGAATAGGTGAGGTGCCAGAAGGCTGGAGGCAGGCAAATATCGCCCCCATCTTCAAAAGGGGAGGGGGAGGATCTGGGTAACTAACAACCTTTCAGCTTGACGTCTATACCTGGAAAAGTTTTAGAACAAATCATCAGTCAGTCAGTCCTGGAATATTTAGAAAAGATTTGTGTGATTACTACAAGCTGGCATGGGTTTCTCAAGAACCAGTCATGTCAGACTAACCTTATCTCTTTTTTTGAGAAATTTCTACCTTGATAGATCAGGGGGAAACTATAGACATTGTTTATCAGTAAGGCTTTAGATAAGGTTTCACATACTTGTTGATGAGTTGGTAAAATATGTTTTGCATCCTGTTACTATTAGGTGGATTTGTAACTGGTTGACAGATCGCACCCAAAGAGTATTTATGAATGGTTCTTCATCCTCTTGGAAAGGAGTGACAAGTGGACTACCTCAAGGATCTGTCTTGGGACCTGTTTTGTTCAACATCTTTATAAATGATTTGGATGAAGGAATAGGGCGAATGCTTATTAAATTTGCGGATGTTACAAAATACAAAATTGGGAGAGGTCATGAATACAGTAGAGGACAGGATACAGGATGATCTTGACAGGCTGGAAAACTGGGCTAAAACAAATAAAATGAATTTTGGTAGGGATAAATGTAAAGTTCTGCATTTAGGTAGAAAAAAATCCAGTGCATAATTATAGGATGGGAAGACTTGTCTTGGCAGTAGTATGTGCAAAAAGGATCTAGGGGTTTTAGGGGTACTTGAAGGACTGTCAGATAGAGGGTGGTGCAGAATTATTTTCTGTTGCCCCTGGTCAGGCCAGAACCAACAGATTGAGATTAAATCAAAAGAATTTTTGGCTAAACATTAGGAAGAACTGCCTGACAGAACTTCCCCAGTAGAACAGGCTTCCTCGGGAGGTGGTGAACTCTCCCACTTTGGAGGTTGAAACTAGGGATGTGCAAAAAAAAAAATTCGGCATTACACGGATTCGGAAGTATACGGGGGAAAAAAATTCGGAATCCCCGTATACTGCTGAATACCGCATTCGGAATAGCCGCATATACTGTAGATGCGCGGCTATTTCCGAATATACGGCCCTATTATACCCTATGGGCCATTGAAATCAATGGCAAATAGGGTATATTTGAAGCTGCCTGGAGGGGAGGGGGTTTAAGGGAGAGCCCCCAAATTTGCAGGGGACCTGCAGGGGACTCTCCCCTCCAACCCCCCCAAGTCCCAAGAAGATTGGGCCAGGGGATCCCATTCCAGGGGCACCCAAAGAGGGTGCCCCTATTCCATCATTATACCCTATGGGCCATTGACATCAATGGCAACATAGGGCATAATTAGAGGCTACGGGGGGGGGCAGGGGGTTTGAGGCAGACCTGGCTGCAGCAAACCCAGATGCCAGCTCTCCAGCCCTACCCCAAACAACACGGGGAGAGCTGGCCAACCACAAGAAGCCTGCTGGTTCTGGGTCTCTCACCCAGGTGCCAGCTTCCCTGCCACAGAACACACAATCTACTCTATAAAAACAAGAAAGTGACCCAGCCCACACAGCCCACACACACTCTCGCCAACCCCCACACCAACCAGAGGTAATGTAAAAAAACCAAAACAAAACCAGCAGAATCACAAAAGGCCAAGTGTTAAAAAAGTGGCCTTTTCACCGACAAGAAAGCTCAGGCCAAATAAGTCAACAACACCCCCACCCCCATTACCCCACCCCCCAAACCAGGAAAAGGGACAACAGGAAAAAAGGCCAAGCAACTCAAGTGTTTAAAAAGTGGCCTTTCACCAATAAGAAAACTCAGGCCAAATCAGTCAACAACAACACCCCCACCCCTAAAACCAGAACCAGGAAAAGGGGGACAAAAGTGGCCTTTTAAACAATGAAAATTAGGCCAAACAGCACCACCACCACCCCAATAACCTGAAGAGAAAAGTAACACAGCAGCAACACAACACAGCAGCAACAAATCAAACACTGAAACAGTAAAAAACTCAACTTTTAAAAATACAGGAACTTTCCCCACCCCACCCCCCAAAAAACCCTTCACCCTAACCCCAAGAAATCCAAGCCACCCAAATCAGGAGAAGTAAAAGGACACTGCACTTTTAAAAGTCCTCTCACTAAATTAAGATATGGGCAAATTAGCAACCCCCCCACCCCAGGCCCCCACCCCCAGCAGAACCTAACCCCAACCCCAAATAGGTTACCCACCCAGTACTTACCCACCCAAATCTGGGCAAGTAAAGGGACTCTAGTCCTTTTACCAACAAAAACTAAAACAAGAATCCCAAAACTATCTTACCTTGTCTTCTCTACTCCAGGGAAGTCTGGTAAGGCTGAGTGAGAGAGCAGCAGGCAGCAGCTGAAGCCAAGGGCCAGCCAGCAGCAGCACAATCTCTCTCACACCACCCAACCCACATACACCAACACAGCAATGGAGGAGTCCACCAGGAAGACTCCTTAAAAAGGTTCTCTGGCCCTACAGAGAGCAATTTCAAAAAATAGCACTGCTCTCTGATTGGCCAGACAACAGTGCTTACTTGGATACCCACCAAGTAAGCAAAAGATCAAAATAACAACAATGTAGCTGATGGCTGGGCCATCAGCTACACAACAGCCCTGCAAAGCATGCATTTGCAATGCATTTTGCAAATGCATGCTTTGGATTGGCTGCTGGGGCTCCTCTTCCCCCTCCCCCCACTCCCTGATCCCAGGGAGGCTATGGGAGAGGCGGGAAGAGGCCACTAAAGGCGGGAAAGTAGGCAAGCAGCTCCACTGAGGCTGCAGAAGCTACTTTCCCGCCTTTTCCATTGACAGCCGTATACTTCCGAATAGCTATTCGGCAGTATACAGCGAGCTGTATTCGGCTGCTGCATAATAGGTGGCAATGGGAATCGGCTATGGCCAATTCCGTATATAGCCGAATCAGTGTTGATTCAGCTGTATATACGGTTCGGCCGAACCGAATGCACACCCCTAGTTGAGACTAGATGCCCCTTTGACAGTAATGCTGATGCTGTGAACTTAGGTAGATCATGAGAAGGAGGGGAGGGGGGTACTTGTGATTTTCCTGCATTTTGCAAGGTGTTGGACTAGATGACCCTGGAAGTACCTTCCAGTTCTGTGATTCTGTGCTGGCTCAACAGAGACCCTGTGTTTAGCTATACAGTCCCTACTCTAATACCAGAACTCACCCCCTTGCGTAAGGGATCTTCCTACTGCCTGTTCCAGAGATCACACCTTCTCAGTCTGCAGCCTCTCCAGGAAATAACACACCCTACCTGTGCTTGGCCCTTTTTATGCTCTCCTCCCAGGTCCCATCCCTCTTGTGGCTAGTTTCCCTCCAAAACCTTGCCACTCAATCAGAGGGGATCCTGGGAAATGTAGACTTTCCCCTCCTAGGCAGGCTTCTTTGGGGCCTGCAGGCCTCACTAGGCCCAGGATCATGACAGGCTAAGAGATCAGAATGCATTCTCATGGGCCCCTTATGTCCATGTGAGATCTGGTTTACAGAGATGTTCTGCATAGCAGACTCAGAATTCACGATTTTCCCACCTGCTCCATATCTATTGACAGACAGTCCAGTACTGCACCACAATACAGCAAGATTGTATCTTGCAATGTGGAGATATGCCATAAGTGCATCTTTTCCCCTACAGTATGCAAGCCAGAAATCCTCTACTAAGTATTCTTATAGTAGAAAATTGATCCATTTTGAAGCCTGGACATCATCAAGGGGATTACTCCCCTTCATCTGTCTGCTACCTTTTGTTTTGGAGTACTTATTTTATCTCAGGAAAGGTTGGCAGTATCCTCAGTTAAGACCCACCTTGTAACCATTTTGGCATTTGATTAATAGGTGGCTTCCTTTTCTTGCACAAGTTAGCTCAGTGTTTCCTTAAGTGGTTGTCAAATATTTTTCCTCCCATCCAACATAGTCCTCCCGTGGTATTTGCCATTCTGTCTAGTTGGTTGATGAAACCACCCTTTGACCCCATGGCCACTTGCCCTTTAACATTGCTTTCTAGGAAGATGGCCTTTTTGGTAGCAGTAGCTTCTGCCAGAAGGATAAGTGAGCTAGTGGTTCTCAGCATTGATGCACCCTTTTAAAAAGGTTTTTCAAATCAATCAATCACGTTTTATTTGTATCCCGCCCTGCCCGCCAAAGCAGGCTCAGGGCGGCTAACAACAAGAATTTAATGAAAGGGTACTTTCAACTCAGCTTCAGCTTACTGCCCAAGGTGGTCTCCAAGTTTCACCTGCTGATTTTTTTTTCTGCCCTACATATACTAGACATTAGAAGGGCTGTATTGTATTATATTGACAGGACCAAACCTTTCTGTAAAGACAAAGTGCTGTTTGTATTTTACTTGGGCCCTAAGAAGGGAAGAGCTGCCTCTTCACAATCTCTATCCCAGTATGTAGCTGCCATCCACTCATGTTATAAGGCAGTAGGAAAGCCCTTTCCGATGGATGTCACTGCGCATTCCACTCGAGCACAAGGCTCCTTGGGTGCTTTCCACAGAAGAGTTACTAGTGAACATCTGCAAAGCTGCTACTTGGTCGCTGGAGGATATGTTCATAAAGCACTACACACTGGACCTGCAAACTAGGAGAGACACAGACGTGGGAAAGGCAGTCCTTCAGGCTATGTTCCAGTGAAAGCGTCATCTCTTGTCCTCTGGTAGGTAGCTTGCTAATGGTCTCAATGTGGGGCTGCACCAAAGATGGAATACTAAAGCAGGATTACCGGTAACTGCTGTTCATCAACATCTTCTCTGCAGGCACGCAGTCCCTGCTTCTTGCCCTGCTGTCAGCTCTCACATGTTTTTCTTGACCTGTGGGAGATTGTGGTGGCCTCACAGGGAAATAGGTCCTTGCTGCTGGAGCATGTGACACCTTGGCAGGAAAGCCCATGTGTGCCAGCTCCAGAAGAGGGTGGGGAATCCCCATTAGGAGATTTTATAATAGAAAAGAAATGTCTCATGGCTGGCCTCCCAATGTGTGTCTGCACAGAAGACATCAATGAACAACAATTACTGGTATGTGCACCCTTTTTTCCATTCTGTGCTTGCAGATTGTAGAATCCAGCCCAAGATGATTATTACTACTGCAACAAAAGAACAATTGTGTATGCAAAATTAAATGTTAAAAACTCATTTTCTTTATTTTCTCATATTGTGTGTAATATTGTTACAATTTGCAGTAATGTTATTGTGTATGATATATTCGAACATGTGTCTTTCTGGTTTTTTGTCAGCATGACATCATTCAACACTGGTCTTTAAAATATAGAAGACTTCTTAGAAGGATATTTATCATTTAATATATACACTATCATGAATAATTATAGGCAGTCCTGGATTTACATCCAGGAAAGTGTAATCCATGTAGCTTCTACAATGTGTATATGCTTGGTAAAATAATAATTTTTGTTATTGTGGGTCAGCATATTACAAGACTGCATTAGTTCTGAGTCTGAAAAAATGTTGTCACCCTTTGCTTTTCTGAGGTTTGTCGTACATCAGGAAGAGGCAATCTGCCGCAGGAATATCTCAGTGAATATTCCTGTTTGTATGGTCTGAGCCTGTCACTTCAGATTCCATTATTTAGGTCTGATGTGTACTTAGTTCTTATCAAAATTAATACTATCTGAAGCATTAGGCTTCCAATGGTCATACAACTAGCATCAAGATTTTTTCTGTGCACCTAATATTACTAGACACTATCTCCGGAAATTTGAGTGTCTGTATCAGTTACATCTTCTGATAGTACTTCATTTAATGCTTTGGTTAGAGTTTGTATAGGTCAGTTGCTACACATAAACTGCTACACGTATTTAATTCCTAAGTCCCTAAAATTAATAGTGTTCCAAGCCACTTAAGGAGTTGTCTCAGGCTTACTTGTGTAAGGGAAATGTCCATTTCATCAGTATTTAATAGAATAGGGATTTTAAAGTTCAGAATAGTTGTGGGAGGGGGCTCTGTGTTCATCTACACACGCTGTTGTTTACATATGGAAATTAAAGACAAAGGGTGCCAAAAATATATAACTTCTGCAGTTGCTGGAATTCTTTGAATTGTTGGGACATACCTATCCTGACACTCAATTCATTGTCCATACACTGACTTTATAAGAACCAGGTGTCTTCTGTATATGTTCTTGAGCTCACAGTGCCCGCTTAGGAAAGTCTTTACATGATTAGCTTTTCAAACAGTGCTGTCAGCATATCTGGATGGCAGAAGAGAATCCCATAGATAAAAACTATGTGTTTATTTATTTGATTTTATTTATATCCCGCCCTACCCCACCGAAGCGGCCTCAGGGCGGCTCACAGCATAAAAGTTCTAACAAAATTCAAAATTAAAATACAATAATAAATTACATAGTTAAAACATTAGTATCCAAATCAGTGGGTTTATGACCAAGCGGCAGTTAAAATTTAGCCTATATTATTTTGTCCTGTCTTTTGGACAAATATATTACTCTTTTCTCTTGCAGCTGGAAAGCTAAACGAGTGCAGTCTGCTGCAGTTTCTTGCAGAGGTGAATTTAAGTTTATTATCATAAATATGCATATATTTAGAGGTTTCCCTATTCCAGTATGTTGGTTAATTGATGCAATGTCTAAGTATATACTGATTCACATTGCGGGGGTGGGGGCATTATACACTTGCAAATATTAGTGATGACTCAGAGTTTGTTCATGATCACAGGTTGAAGCTGAACACTCGCTAATACTAAGTAGATTTTAAAAAATAATTTGGAATTCTGCAGCACATGCCTATAGACCAGGAGCTGGGGTTTTATTTTTCTTTAGGTTGTGCAATGAGTGCACCTGTGAGTTGTGGAGACCTGAAGCTCTAACCCTACTTGAATAAAGACAATGATGGCAGTGAGTTTCTGTCCAGAGTTAATCAGCTGCAGAATTTGTAAACTGCACATATGTCAAAGTTGAAAATGTTAGCACTGTAGTAGAAGCTTGAAAAGGTTAGATCTGATAAAAGCCATCAGCAGTTAAAGAAAGTGATTTATGGGACTGTAATGACACAAAATGCCTCATTTATCACTCCAGTATAGATAGGTTAAGGTTTCAGTGTCATACTTTAAAAACTTGACCACTTAGAATTGTCAAAATGGGTTCTTAATTGCCCATCATGCATTTCAGTTTGAATGTCCCTCTCTAGTGGGTGTTTGTTGGTATAATTTTATTTCCTATTGCAGTTAAACTTTCCAGGTTATTTGTATTTAATACTTTCCAAGAAATATATTTTTGGCTATAACCAGTTGTGAGGTTGTATTTATGAAATTGATATGAAACAAGTTACATTTAAAGTGGATGCTTATACTTATTACCTATAGCACTCTGTACTAATTTTTATGAGTTAGGTGTGGTATTAAAACTTGAAAATGATTTTCATATAAATGTATAAGGCAGTATTTAAAATTGTGACCCTCAAGTGCCAGTTATTATTCTATTATTTTAGCACCATTTCCATTATTTATTTAGTCTTACTCTGCCTTTCTTCCCCCATAGGAGCCACCAAGGAAGCTTACAAATTAAAATATAATATTGAAACCCACTAAAACCAACACACAAATACATCATTAAAACAAGTTAAAATCAAAGCATGAAATAAGTACCAAAGATAAAAACAGTAGGTGAAACATTGAAGAGGAAGGAGGGATGCCAAACAAAACAAAAAATCTTCACCTGCTGGTAGAAGACAGCAACAGGAGGGAAGAGGTGAATCTCCCTGAGGGTTCTAGAGTTTTGGTACTCCTACTGAGAAGGCCCCCTTCCAAGTTACCACCCACCTAATCTCAGAAAGTGGGAGCAGTTTCATTAAATGTGTTTTTAAAATTTCTCAGAACAATTTTATTGTAGTGTTACTTGGCTGTTTTAAACAAATAAATTTGTCATTCAGTCTTATTTTTATTAAAGTTCATTCCTGGTTGAGTTATAAAAGTATTAGCCAAAAAAGTCACATATAATGATTATAACCTACTTTTAAACAACATAATGTTACTCGTCTTAAAAATGCATTAATTACATTGAAAAGCAAGTGATGTGTCATAGCTCTCTGTCTGTTTTCAGAAATTGTTGATAAAAATTGTGGTTTACTAACTTAATTTCATGTACAATTCCATTTCAAAGTAGTATTCTGTTTCATAGAATCATAGAGTTGGAAGAGACCTCCAGGGTCATCTAGTCCAACCTCCTGCACAATGCAGGAAACTCACAAACACCTCCCCCTAAGTCTACAAGATCTTCATTGCTGTCAGATGGCCATCTAGCCTCTGTTTAAAAACCTCCAAGGAAGGAGAGGCCACCCTGTCCCAAGGAAGCCTGTTCCACTGAGGAATCACTCTAATGGTCAGGAAGTTCTTCCTAATGTTGAGCCGGAAACTCTTTTGATTAAATTTCAGCCCGTTGGTTCTGGTCCTTCCTTCTGGGACCACAGAAACAATTCCACACCATCCTCTAGATGACAGCCCTTCAAGTACTTGAAGATGGTGATCACCTCTCAGCCGCCTCCTCTCCAGGCTAAACATCCCCAGCTCCTTCAACCTTTCCTCATAGGACTCGGTCTCCAGACCCCTCACCATCTTCGTCGCCCTCCTCTGGATCCGTTCCAGCTTGTCTATATGCTTCTTAAAATGTGGTGCCCAAAACTGAACACAGTACTCCAGCTGAGGTATTACCAGAGCAGAGTAAAACGATACCATCACGTCACATGATCTGGACACTATACTTCTGTTGATACAGCCCAAAATTGCATTTGCCTTTTTAGCCACCGCATCACATGTTGATTCATGTTCAGCGTATGATCCACTAAGATCCCTAAATCCTTTTCGCACATACTACTGCTAAGACAAGTCTCCCCCATCTTATAACTATGCATTGGATTTTTCCTACCGAAATGCAGAACTTTACATTTATCCATATTAAAATTCATTTTATTGGTTTTAGCCCAGTTTCCCAGCCTGTCAAGGTCATCCTGTATCCTGTTTCTGTCTTCTACTGTATTTGCACCCTTTCCCAATTTAGTATCATTGGCAAATTTAATAAGCATTCCCTCTATTCCTTCTTCCAAATCAATGATAAAGATGTTGAACAAAACAGGTCCCATGACAGATCCTTGAGGCACTCCACTTGTCATTCCTCACCAAGAGGCTGACGAACCATTCACAAGATCTCAGCCTTTGGGTGAGATCTGTCAACCAGTTACAGATCCACCTAATGGTAACAGCATCCAAAGCACATTTTACCAGCTTGTCAACAAGGATAGCATGTGGAACCTTATCAAAAGCATTACTGAAATCAAGATAAACGATGTTTACAGCATTCTCCTGATCCAGCAAGGTAGTCACTTTCTCAAAAAAAGAGATCAGGTTAGTCTGACATGACTTGTTCTTGAGAAAATCATGCTGGCTCTGTTTGATGATTTGTTCTAAAACGTTTCCAGGTATAGACATCAAGCTGATGGGTCGGTAGTTACCCGGATCCTCTTTTTTCCCCTTCTTGAAAATGGGGGCAACATTCGCCGGCCTCCAATCTTCTGGCACCTCTCCTGTTCTCCAAGAATTCTCAAAAATAATAGCCAGAGGCTCAGAAATTACATCCACAAGCTCTTTTAGAACCTTGAATGCAATTCATCTGGCCCTGAGGACTTAGTTTCATTTAAAGAAACTAGGTGTTTATGTACTACCTTTATGCTGATCCTAGGTTGGAGCTTCATACCCTCCTTATATGTTCTGTGTTTGCCATCTTGAGCACCGTTTCCCTCAGAAGAGAAGACTGAGGAAAAGTAGGAATTTAGCAGTTCCTCCCTCTCTTCATTACCTGTTACAATTTTACTTTCTTGCCCTTGCAATGGGCCTACCATGTCCTTGCTCTTTTTCTTACTCTGAACATAAGAAAAGAACCCTTTTTTGTTGTTTTTAGCATCTTTGGCCAGCCTAAGCTCATACTGAGCTTTAGCTTTCCTAACCTTTTCTCTACCAGCACTGGTGATTTGTTCATATTCATCCTTGGTTATACGGCCCTCCTTACAATTCCTAAAGGAGTCTTTTTTATTTCTCAAGTCTTTAGAGAGCTGTTTATGGAGCCACTTCAGCTTCTTTAGGCTTTTCCCATTTTTTCTTCTCATAGGAATCGTCTGTGATTGCGCTTTCAGTATTTCGCTTTTAAGAAACTCCCACCCCTCCTGAACCCCCTTTCTCCTAAGTATTTCTGACCATGGGATTTTACCCAGCATAGTTCTAAGTTTATTGAAGTTTGCCTTTCTGAAGTCCAACCTATAAGTCTGACTACATATAGCTTTTCCCTTCCTTAAGACTGTAAATTCCAAAAGCACATGTCACTACTGCCCAGGGTGCCCACTATTTACACTTCTTCAATCAAGTCTTCCTTGTTTGTGAGAATCAAATCCAAGATAGCAGATCCCCTTGTTTCCTTCTTCACTTTCTGGAAAAGGAAGTTGTCAGCAAGACAAGTCAGGAATCTATTTGACTTTCCATTTTTAGCAGAGTTGGACTCCAACAGATGTCTGGATAATTGAAATCTCCCATGAGCACTGTATTCCTTCTCTTGGAGAACTTTGCAATCTGTTGCAGGAGTATCTCATCCAAGTCATCTGCCTGGGTTGGTGGTCTGTAGCAGACCCCCACAATAATATCACTGTTATTTCTTACTCCTTTTATTTTAACCCAGAGACTCTCAAATGAGCTGCCATGCTGAGATTCACATATTTCCTCACAGGTATATACCTCCTTCTGTTCAATTACGTCCTTCTAGGGTTGATTTTAAAAGAAGTCAAAATCGTTTGTGATGTCTGCTTGATCTTGGTCCTTGTAAAGTATTTTATAATTACAAAGGAAGCTAATAAAGCTGCCACTGGACTCAAACTTTGCTCTGCTGCTTCAGATCAACACAGCCACCCACCTGAATCTATCTTTATGGAGCTCAAGATGACTTAATATATATATGAAACTAGGAATAAGGCTCGCAGTGGTGAAAAATATAAGGAGCTCTATATAGAGGCTCTGGGTGAGTGCTTCTGGGCTCTGGGCGAGTGCCTCCCTCCTCCCTTGCTGTCTTCCCATCCACCCAAGTGAAGACATTCACTTCCCTCCCCCCGTCCCCCTTAAGGGGAACTGATCTCTGCCGTCTGGACAGCAGTTGTAATTGTGAGTGATCTCTAGCCCTCACCTGAAGATTGGCAACAGTGGTTCCCCAGGAGGAAATGGCTGATTTGATAGGTGGCGTATATGGCAATGTACCTGTCTGTGGTCCCACCCCTTCTCCAACCCTATCCTCTCCAGGCTTCACCCCTCAAATCTCCAGGAATTTCCTAGCCTGGAGTTGGGAAATGCTAAGACACACTGGCTGTCATAGGTGGACTGCTGGTGAACAGCAGCAAGCAGCCAGGCCTAGTTGTCATGCTTGTCAGAAAAATAATTATGGTGGGTTTGGGGGGGCAGCATGATGATGGTCACACAGATGCTGAAACTCAGCGTTCCTTTTGTTGGCACTGTATTGTTGTCATCTTTTCCTGTCATTTTCAGCCTTGCAGCATTTAGCATCAGCGTGTTGATTGCAGCGTAATCTGGGTTTTTTGGCCTGGCCTAGATGTGTTATGGTATACCATAGAGAATGCTCCTCAAGGCGTCCATTTTAAGAACATAAGAACATCAGAGAACTCGTGGGCATTCGATGAAATTGCTGAGCAGAAAGGTTAAAATGGATAAAAGGAAGTACTTCTTCACCCAAAGGGTGATTAACATGTGGAATTCACTGCCACAGGAGGTGGTGGCGGCCACAAGTATAGCCACCTTCAAGAGGGGTTTAGATAAAAATATGGAGCACAGGTCCACGAGTTCTTGTATTGTGAGAAAGGGAGAAAAGTATTTCTTTCTCTACTTTCTCCATCCCATGCATTATCTTGTAAACCTCTATCATGTCACCCCGCAGTCGACGTTTCTCCAAGCTAAAGAGTCCTAAGCATTTCAACCTTTCTTCATAGGGAAAGTGTTCCAGCCCTTTAATCATTCTAGTTGCCCTTTTCTGGACATTCTCCAATGCTATAATATCCTTTTTGAGGTGCGGCTACCAGAACTGCACACAGTACTCCAAATGAGACCGCACCATCGATTTATACAGGGGCATTATGATACTGGCTGATTTGTTTTCAATTCCCTTCCTAATAATTCCCAGCATGGTGTTGGCCTTTTTTATTGCAAACGCACACTGTCTTGACATTTTCAGTGAATTATCTACCACGACCCCAAGATCTTTCTCATGGTCAGTCTCTGCCAGTTCACACCCCATCAACTTGTATTTGTAGCTGGGATTCTTGGCCCCAATGTGCATTACTTTGCACTTGGCCACATTGAACCGCATCTGCCACATTGACGCCCACTCACCCAGCCTCAACAGATCCCTTTGGAGTTCCTCACAATCCTCTCTGGTTCTCACCACCCTGAACAATTTAGTGTCATCCGCAAACTTGGCCACTTCACTGCTCACTCTCAACTCTAAATCATTTATGAACAAGTTAAAGGTCACACACTCATTAGCGTATTAGGCCACACCATCTGGGATAATCAAGTGCAAATTGAACTGGTGGTAGTTGGCCCCCACCCCTCCCTCCCTCCCTTCATGCAGAAACTGCAGCTGCTCCCAGCAGACCTTTAAAGGCACCCACATACCCCAGCAGCAGTCATTCATAATGCCCACGACTCAGGCTATACAGAGAAGTGGGAGGGAGGAAGGGAGAAAGGGAAAATAAATAAATGAGGGAGAAACTTGCCTCTGACTTTTCCAGCCCCCGCAGCGATCCTGGCTAGCCGGCCAGCCAGGCCCCCGGAAGGCTGCTCACAGCACAGCTGGGCCCCATGATCCTTGCTGGCCAGCTGGGCCCCAGAGAGTCCGCCATGTGGCTTGTCTTGGCACAGCAATTCTTGAGGTCCAGATCAAGTGATCATGAGGGCCATAAACGGCCCTTGGGCTGGACATTCTCCACCCCTGTTTTACTGCCTAGCAACAGCCTCTGCCTAATAGCTTCCTCAGTATCCCAACCCTCATCTGACCTGGGGCAACAATATGGTGAGGTGGGAAGTAAGTAGTAACAGGAAAGAGGTGGCCACCAGGTCCTCTGAGGAAATGCTTTGTTCAAGTTCAAGTTTATTTATATCCCGCCCTTCCCACTGAAGTGGCTCAGGGCGGCTCACAACACATAATAATCTAACATAATTTGAATTTAAAACATCTTACACAGTTAAAACAGTAGAATAATAAAACATATAAAACATATAATGGCGGTCTATCAGAACTACACTCAGCTTCCAATGCCAGTTAATTATAAGCCAGCCGGAAGAGGGCTGTCTTACAGGCCCTGCGGAACTGACCAAGGTCCCGCAGGGCCCTCACCTCTTCCGGCAGTTGGTTCCACCAGAAAGGAACCGTTATGGAGAAGGCCCTGTCCCAGGTGGATTGCAGGGCCTCCTTTGGCCTGGGGATAACAAGCAGATTTTGAGATCCCAATCTCAGTACTCTCTGGGGAACATGTGGGGAGAGACGGTCCCTAAGGTAGGCAGGTCCTAGGCCATATAGGGCTTTAAAGGTAATAACCAGCACCTTGTACCCAACTCGGTATATTATTGGCAGCCAGTGCAGAGTCCGGAGCCCTGGCCAAATGTGCTCCCATCTTGGGAGCCCCAATAACAACTGGGCCGCGGCATTCTGCACTAACTGCAACTTCCGGGTTCGGCACAAGGGCAGCCCCATGTAGAGGCTTTGTGAGGCTACAGTAAAGCCAGTTGATGGAGACAACACAGAGTGTTGGAGATGTGTCTGACTCTGAGGTAAGACTGTTTTCATGGTTTAGAATCATGGAGTTGGAAGGAATCTCGGGTCATCTAGTCCAACTCCCTGCACAGTGCAGGAACTTCACAAATACCTCCCTCCCACACACATATGCATCCCCAGTGACCCCTGCTCCATGCCCAGAAGATGGCAAAAACCTCCAGGATCCCTTGCCAAAGTGGCCTGAAGAAAAATTGCTGACCAACCCCAAAGTGGCAATCAGCATTTCCCTGGGCATGTAAGAAAGGGGCCACAAGAACAAAGCACTGATACAACCCTTGCTGCTCTGATCTAATGATCTGCCTAATTCACAGAATCAGCATTGCTGTCAGATGGACATTTTGGCTTTAAAACCTCCAAGGAAGAAGAGCCAACCACCTCCAAGGAAGTGTGTCTACTGAGGAACTGTTCTAAGTGTCAGGAAGCTCTTCCTAATGTTTAGCCAGAAACTCTTTTGATATAATTTCAACCTGTTGGTTCTGGTCCAACCTTATGGGGCAACAGAAAACAATTCTGCACCATCCTCTATATGACAGCCCTTTAAGTACTTGAAGATGGTGATCATATCACCTCTCTGTTGTCTCCTCTCCAGGCTAAACATACCCAGCTCTTTCAACCTTTCCTCATAGGACTTGGTCTCCAGACCCCTCACCATCTTTGTTGCTCTCCTCTGGACACGTTCTAGCTTGTCTATATCCTTCTTAAATTGTGGTGCCCAAAATGGAACACAATTCTCTAGGTGAGGTCTAACCAGAGCAGAGTAAAGTGATACCATCATTTCCTGTGATCTGGACATTGTGCTTCTGTTGATACAGCCCAAAATTGAATTTGCTCTTTTGTTCAGTGTTCCCTGGCCTGCAGGGGACAGGGAGTCAACCAATGGGAACCCAGAGGTGGTGACTGACGCATGATAGGCCAATAGTTTGTTGAGTGCACCCATTATCAATGGGAGCACTCCATTTGGCCACTACTGTTAGGGAATTATTATCTATGATGATAGAATACTAATATACCCCAGTGATTTCAGTGGGTCTTAAGTGCATCTATGTTTCCCTGAACTGGGCTACCATCCATATAACAAACTTCATTTTATAATAATTTTTTCTCTGTATCTCTGTCTGTGTATGTGAACAAATTTTGATCCCCCCCCAAAAAAAAATAATGGTATGTTCTCATCTAATTTCAAATATTTATATAAATGCCCTAATGCAGTAATATGTAACTAGAATAGTTATCTGGATATAATTCCTGAACAGAATTGATCCAGTGGAAGTATTTTTATAATCAGCTTAGGTGGACAGTAATCACATTGACAAGGCAATGTTTCTTCATTCCAGACTTGCAGAAACCTAACATTATTTAATATTTTGCTTCAGTTTTCCACATTTTGCTAACCATATAAATGGTGACAGTGCTGTTTGATAGAAAGGTGTTTACTGCTCATGTAAGATAGCCAGTAACATGGCACTGGCATACTGCCATAGATCACTCAGGTATCAAAAGACAGTCAAAGCAAAATTTTATTAATCCAGGCTTTATGTAAGTTAATTATGTAATTTCAACAGGGCTTTTTAAATACCATCTGAGGCAAATTTTATGTTGTATATTCTTGTGGTTTCTAAATTCACAATTATCTCATTGCATTAATTTTAACAATATTTTATATGAACTATCACAGAAAATTTGCTAAAATGCCTTAATTACAAGGCAAAAAGAGAGAGCCCAAGCCTTTTAGTATATAATCTTTCAATTGTTTTTCTAAAAGATAAAAGAGAACATTCCCACCTGGTTTACATAACTGTTAGGAAGATTAAAATGCAAGGTATTTTGTAGAACCTTAAAGACCTTTTGGTGGAAGAGATGCAATTAAAAAAAATAGACGTTAAAGAATTATTGAGTTTGCTAATGCTAAAAAGGATAAACATTATGTTTGCATGAAAAAGTAGCCCATTGCTCTCTTAAATAAATAGTAAAGAAAAATTCATTTTAAGTGAAGTTGATGAGATGACTAAAGAGTGGTAGGGATTTATAATATATATAATCCCTAAAGGGATTTATATGGAAACTGTTCGTAGAAATATGCTAGTCACTCTTATCTTGATCAATGTATACTTAAAATGTACGTTTGATTATATATTTACCATTGCATCCTCTCTGAACATTGATTATATTATCTTGGCTTCAGTAATGATACCATTTTTAAATGTGAAAATGCATTTGCTTGCCCTTTTGAGCTTAGCTCTTTTAAAAGCCCAATTAACAGTATCTCTGAAAACTTAATTGAGCTAAAGTGCTTTTGGCACACTAAGAAAAGGGTACCCTGACTATGTGATAAGTAGTTGCTTACAAATAACCTTGACTTGTTCATCTTTTAGCATTTAGCTGTTTTCTTCAGCCTTGCCTTGTTCTGTGAAGGTTTTGCAAGCTTGGTTTGTTCTCACACCAGAGCAGGCCCATCAGTTATAGTGACCATCTGGTTTGCCATAACCAGGTATCAAATGAGTCTGTGTGAAAGTGATCTTTCTTTTTTGTAGAGCCTCTTTCACAGATAAATCAACACTACAGAACGGCACATTCAAAGTGCTTCAGAGGTTTGTTGAAAACTCATTTTCCGTAAATTTGATAGTTTTTCCTATGGGTACCATTCAAAATTCTAAAAATAAATAAAATAAGTAACCCATCCTTTTTAAAAGTAGTCTGTATAGTGTTGTACTCATTCAGTATAAAATTGATAAGATTTTTTCTAGATTGTTTTAGGCTGTTTTTAGAGCTTCAGAATCTCCAATTTAGCCTCATTTATCATTCATTTGAAATAGCCTAAGCTTCTTTGCTATATGCAACAAATAAAAAAGGAAAGAACCTAACAAAAAGCCTCCTTGATAAGTTTCAAGAAAATTTTGTGTAAAAGATTGTTGTTATTTTAATTTACAAACTGCTTGCCTTTCTTTCTGCGACTAAGGTTACACAATTAGAAACCAATACAAACAAAAAAGTCACGAAGGCTTTTATATTGTATTGTAAACAATGCTGAAAGTGGATTACAAATGCAGAAGTCCCAGACGATTGTATCCAGACTGTGGCTCAGGAGCCATTTGTGGCTCTTTCACAAATATTATGACTCTTAAAGCTCCCACTACTACCCTGTCAACCAGCTTGGAGAAGGCATTTATTTCTTTAAGTCATTTCTTCAAGCCAAGCCAGCCAATGGCTTGGAGAATGCATTTAAAGTTGCTTTCTTTCCACCTCTCCTTCCCTCCTCCATCCCCCCATTTCCCATCCTCTCTCACTCCCTCCATCCCCCCATTTCCCATTCTCTCTCCCTCCCTTCCTGCTCCGAAACGTCTGATGTTCATGTTTTGTGGCTCTCAAAAATCTGGCGTTTATTGTATGTGGCTCTTACATTAAGACCACCTCTGTGGTCTTAATGTGGTCTTTCTGCGACTAATAGACTACAATCCTATCCTTTATAAAGAGTACTTTCTGAGCTTTTCCATTATACTGCACTTCTAATCCCTTCTATAAAAATGCCATCCTGCACACTTTTGTTTCCACATTCTCTGGAATGATAGAAGTATGCAGCAGCAGCTTGAGGCAGAACAGTGCCCTAGGCAGGGTGCCCTGCCCCTCCGAAAGCTTTCACCATGGAGCGTGCTGTGAGGCTGCCCTAGCTCCGCCCCATGTCTGACGCAGCCAGCAGAGTGACAGACAGCCCCGCGGCGCACTCTGCAGTGCAGTTGCATGGCTCTTTTGAGCCGCTTCCACCAGTATTTCCCTCTCCACGGAGGCAAGGATGGTAGGGAGGGCCATTCCAGCACCCTCCTGGGGCCCACACCAGCACCCTTGCCAGGGCTGTGCCCCAGGCATCCACCTCGTTTGCCTAGTTAAAGGACCAGCCCTGGAAGTGTGGAGGCCTTCCTGACCATCTCAGGAAGGCCAATCCACAAGGTAGGAACAAAAATAGAATGCATGTGCATAGGTGCCAAGTTCAAGAGGTTTTTCTCAGATGAACAAAGATTACACTACTGGATGATTTCCACCAGAGCAGCAACAACTGCACAGACATACGTTCCTTCTCTATTGTGGCTCTCAACTTGTGGAATTGATTGCCTGAGAAGCTCAGGAAGGCTCCTTCTCTCTTGACTTTCCACAGTTTATGCAAAATGGAATTTTTCAAGAGGGCTTTTCTGCACAAGCAATAGAGTAGCACTGTAGAAAATGAATCACAACGTTACTTGGAAAAATCATTAGGGACTGTGGTCTATACTGTTAGTTAGCTGTACATTGGATCTTACTATGTCATTTAATATGTCATGTTAACACCTATGCTTTGCTTCAGTTATGTTTTTGTAGACTTCTGGTTGGTTCAATAACCCAAATCCTATTTCATTGTTTATTGAATGTTCATCCTGTTGATTGTATTGACTCACTATGTGTAATCTGCCTTAAGTCCCAGTTAGAAAGGCAGCCTATAAATAACCTAAATTAATTAAACCAATAAATAATAATAATAATTTTTATTTATATCCTGCCCTCCCCGCCGAGGCAGGCTCAGGGCGGCTTACAGACATGGAAAGTGCCATGATTACAATAAATAAATTATACAATAAAATACATTTAAATAATTTAATTAAAACCACAACAGTTAAGGTGCTATATACAAGACAGTATATATCAGATGGCTAGGTGTTACTTCAGGGTTCAATCTTGTAGGCCATTTGAAAAAGGACAGTTTTACAGGCCCTGCGGAACTGATTATAGTCCCGCTGGGCTCAAACCTCCGCTGGTAATTGATTCCACCAATGGAGAGCCGTTATTGAGAAGGCCTGCTCTCGAGTTGTTTTCAGTTTGGCCTCCCTTGGTCCAGCGATTTTTAAGAGGTTTTGGGAGGTAGATTCAGTGTTCTCTGGGGGATATATGGAGAGAGGCAGTCCCTAAGGTAGACAGGTCCTCGGCCATAAAGGGCTTTAAAGGTAATAACCAGCAACTTGTAACGAACTTGGAACACGATTGGCAGCCAGTGCAGCTCCCGCAACCTAGGCTGCACGTGCTCCCACCAAGGTAGTCCCACCAACAGCCTGGCCGCCGCATTCTGCACTAGCTGCAGTTTCCGAGTTCGGTACAGGTATCAGCGACGCACCATCAAAGGCTGGTAGGGAGATCTCCTCCCCTGGCCCGCCACGACCCACGCAAAGGACCTCTGTCTTCGCTGGATTCAACTTCAGCCCACTCGACTTGATCCACCCTGCCACGGCTTGCAAAGCCTGGTCCAGGTTTTCAGGGACGTCGCCAATCTGGCCGCCCATCAATAGATAGAGCTGGGTGTCATCAGCATACTGGTGACAGCCCAGTCTGTACCTTCGGGCGATCTGGGCAAGGGGGCGCATGAAGATGTTAAACAACATCGGAGAGAGAACTGCCCCCTGAGGCACCCCACAATTGAGTAAGCACCTCTGGGACAGCTCTCCTCCAATCGCCATCCTTTGTCCCCGACCCTCAAGGAAGGAGGAAAGCCACTGTAAGGCTAGCCCCCGGATTCCTGCGTCAGCGACGTGGCGGGTCAGCAGCTGATGGTCGACCATATCGAACGCAGCCAATAGGTCTAACAACAGCAATACTGCCGAGCCGCCTCCAACCAGATGTCGCCGGAGGTCATCCATGAGGGCAACCAACACTGTCTCCATCCCATGGCCCGGGCGGAAGCCGGACTGGTATGGGTCTAAGGTGGAAGTGTCATCCAAGAAGCCCTGTAACTGCAACGCCACAGCCCTCTCAATGATTTTGCCCCAAAAGGGCAAATTTGAAACTGGCCGATAGTGAGCCAATTCGGCCGGATCAGATGCAGCCTTTTTCAAGAGAGGGCGGACCACTGCCTCCTTCAGGGGTGTTGGAAAAGAGCCCTCCGAAAGAGATCTATTTATGATGTCCCATATAGGACATCTTAGCTCCTCCCGGCAGACCTTAATTAGCCAGGAGGGGCATGGGTCCAGATCACAAGTAGTTGGGCATGCAGTGACAAGGATCCTGTCAACTTCCTCCAAGCTGAGCGGGTCGAAGTGGTCCAGGATCAAACCAGAAGACACGCACAGGGCCTCGAGTTCACCTACTGTATCTAATATGGCAGGGCAGTCGTGGCGGAGCGACTGGACCTTGTCTGCAAAAAATTTCGCAAAAACCTCACAGCCTATCTCCAATTCCTTAACATTTGGTTTGCCTTGTGGCAATGTAGTAAAGTTCCGGATTACCCTAAATAATTGTGCTGGGCGCGAATTTGCAGACGCAATCTTAGCCTCAAAGTATATTTTCTTTGTGGCCTTGACTGCCATCTCATAGGACCTCATAAACTCCCTATAAGATGTTCTAGCCGCTGCATCACGAGTACGCCGTCATTGCCTCTCTAGCCATCTAAGACCTTGTTTCAGCTGGCGTAACTCCGGGGTGTACCACGGAGCCAGCCTAGTCCGAGGTCACAGAGGGCGTCGAGGTTCGATCTCATCAATGGCCCTAGAGAGCCGGCTATTCCAGGTCTCAACCAGACCATCAAGGGGATCGCCAGAGGGCCAGGAACCGTTCCGGGTCCATCTGGCTCCGCGGGCGAGCCATAATAGGCTCATCGCCTACACAGGTTTGGGGTGGCATGTCTACACAAGCCTTAAGGGCAAGGTGGTCTGACCATAGCACCACTTCAGTGGCTATATCATCCACCATAACCCTGGCCGCAAAGATCAAGTCTAACATGTGCCCGGCCTGGTGAGTGGGAGCTGTAACAAATTGAGAGAGTCCTAGTGACGCCATGGATGACACTAGGTCCGTCGCCTGACTAGAGGCCGGGTCATCGGCATGGACGTTGAAGTCACCCAGGATTATCAGCCTTGGGTGCTCCAACGCCCAGCCTGTCGCCGCCTTGAATAGGGATGGTAAGGCGCTGGCTGGTGCGTTAGGCGTACGGTATACCAGCCAGACCGCGAACCCCTCTCCAGCTTCCCACGCCAAACTGCCACATTCGATACCCTCGATCCTTGGGGCCGGGAGTGCCCTGAAGGAGTAAGCCTCTCGTATAAACAACGCCACTCCTCCCCCCCGCCCGCTAGTCCGCGATTGGTGAAAGACCGAATAACCTGGGGGAGCTGTTTGTGAGAGGGCCACTGTGTCACCCTCTCGTACCCAGGTTTCGGTCACGCATGCCAGGTCCATGTCCTATTCGAGTAAAAACTCTTGAAGGACTGAGGTTTTATTTTTAATGGACCTGGCGTTGCATAACACCAATGATGGAGGCGAGTTATTCAGCCTGACCCTACTACTTGTCACCGTTGGGATGGGACGCAGATTATAGGGTGAGCGAGCACTAACTTGTCTCGGTCTCCCTCCCTTATATTGTCTGCTCCCACCGCCATACCTCCCCCTCCAGGAGCACTGGAATCCCTAGACCAGCCATTCCCACCGGTAGTAGCCACTGTCTTAACCGCCACCGATGCACAACAATCACTAATACCCTCCACCACTCTGCCCTACTAGGTCCCAACAGTCAAATCAACTCAATAAAACCCAACCCTCAATTTCTCTTATATTAATTGGACAAATAAATAATTTAAATCTAATGACAATAATTAATTATAAATCCCGCCCCATTTAACATCTTCAATTTAATTCGCCAATAATATCCATATAAGTTCAGACCCAATAAATATAATAAATAAATCCAATGAGTTAATTAAAATCAATTTTACACTAGTAGTTCCTGAGTGTGGAGGTAGAAAGTTGTTAAAGTGCAGTATAGTATAAGCTCTTCTTAGTTAAAGTGGGTGTAAGTGCAAAGAAGGGTGTCGAGTGTGGTATAATGTGAGGTAGGATGTTAAAGTGGTAAAATGTAAGAGTGGTAAAGTGCAAGTCAGTGCAGAGCCAGTGCAAAGCCAAGCGCTGGTGCTGTACCGGGTGCAGGGTTCTCCAGCCAGGAGTCCAGGTCCGGTGCTCACCACGTGACCTAGTGAACCAGGGGAGGGCAGAGACCCCCCCTCGTGTTCCCCGCCATGTAGTGAGCTCCACTGTTATCTTTGATCTCCTTGGAGATGACCGGTCCTTGGGAATAACCGGTCTACTCAGGGCTCCGCTCGGGGCCCCCACTTCGTCCGTGCACCTGGCTGCTTTCATGGGCTCTCCTCCTCAGCGGAGGCGCCCCAGCTTCATCTGCCGACACCCCGCACTCTCTCCGTCGGTGTGCCTCTCCTAGCGCCCGGCCGCGTTGGCAGCTCGGTCGCTGCAGCTGTCTTGTAGGCGTCTCCGGTCCCGCTCACTCTACAGGCGTCGGCTCCGCTCGTCTCCAGCCCCACTTGCCCCGCAGGCGTCGGTTTCACCACCCGGCCGCTTCACTCCGCCCAGCGACTCCGGTCCCGTTCGTCAGCTCTATCGGTCGCCTCCCAGTCCACGCCGCTGCTTCGGCATCCTCGGCAGGCCCCGCTCACAGCTCGTTGGCTATTCACTTTTTGTCCACATCAACACACACCGCAAGACCCTCCGATGCCTCACCCCTCTCTCGGTAACGGGGTCAACCCATCCGGATTTTATCGGTTTGGGTGGCTGGTAAGCAGGTAAGAATCCTGTTTTAGGTTTTTTCCAAGGAGCTCTAGCACCTGAGTTCCCGGCTCGCCGCCATCTTAGTTGTGGAAATAGTTCTGCAGATTTGTGCCAAGTCCCCAGCAGTTCGGTGATCAACACCAGACCATTCAGAGAATAGTCTTTTATTGACTTACTGACAGGTCAGGATCAAGATGGCTCTTGTGAAAACTGGCTTTAGTGGGCAAATGACCTCTACTTATACCTTATGTTAAAACTGTTATACATTCAAACTCAAGGCACAAAGCAAGTGATCCCTCCCCCCTAGTTCTTTCCCCGTCCCCTTGCAGGTGTACACATATCAGGCAGAGACGGCCTTGGCCATCCCTGAGATCAGGCAAAAGGAATGCTTCAGTTGTTACATAGAGATAGGAGCTGGCTAAGTGAAAAGTAAAAGTAGTGTTCTGGCTAAATGGCAAGAGGCACTCTTGACAATTTGTGGGTCCAAGGCCATTAAGGGCTATGTAGGTATCTTGGATTGAAAACAGTAACTAATTTTGGTGGCAGCAGAATGGGTGTGATATGCATTCACCACCTAGATTCTGATAGTAACTGAGTTATGGTCTTCTGTACCAGCTGGAATTTCCAAGTTTCCTAAGGAAAGACCCATGTAGACTGCATTACGATAGTCCAGTTTCAAGGTAACAATAGTGTGGATTCGTGTGGGCAGATCAGCTGACCCATCTTCAGCTTAATAAAGATGGAAGGGGTTTTTTGTTTGGTTGTTTTTGCATAAAGATGTTTGACGTAAAAAGGCTGTGTGAGCCCTGTCCTGGATAGTGCAGGCGAGCCCAGTCTTGTCAGATCTCAGAAGCTAAGCAGGGTCAACTGTGGTTAATATTTGAAATACCCAGTTGAGAGGACAGGGGCAAGCTCTATTCAGCCACCTTTCCTAATATCCTCCAGACCCCCAGTAGGGGTCAGTCAGAGACTGACATGACTTCCAGGTGCAAACACATGCACACAGACAAATATATATAAAATACCAAAAAGAACACAGGGGAAGGGAAGGCTGTGTGAGACTGAAGTGGATTAACAGAATTTTGGAGGAAAAGATGGCTTCTAAGGTTGGGATATATTAGAGCCAGGAGAAAATATAATGGTCATTAAAAAGGAATAAATGGGGGGTGGGGCATCATGAGGGCAATGGTGGACACCTAATCCTGTGGCTCCGCTCAACCTCCCAGAAATTCTGCCAAAATCGGCTCTTCTCCATCGAAAAATCAGCAAAGACTTATGAAAAATGCTGAGGGAATCCCCTCCCCACTAAAACAAAGACCTGAGGTCAGTACAAGAGCACGCTCTAGCCTAGAAACCCAAGCGACGGGGGAAAGAATTGCAGTGGCGGGGGGGGGGGGGGTGGTTGGGAAAAACCCGCGAAACCTCGAAAAAGAAAGACGCCCCTGAGGAAGCGATTACAGCTTCAACTTTTCAAAGCATGCTTTAAAAAGCCTACAAAACACAGAAAAAACTATTTTAGATAAGTTGGACTGCAAGCTGAAAGAAATCATTCAGTTCCTTTCTGAGCAAATGGAGGACTTATCTAAGACTAAAAAAACCAGACCTCAGTGCAGAGAACACGTTGAAAATAGGAATAACATTGCAAGCGAACAAGAAGCTACAAACAGAAACCCAGACTCTGAAAGACAGAGTCCTCTACTTAGAAACCCAAACCAGGCTCCAGAACCTTAAAATTCGAGGCTTTGATGAAAATCTTAATGAAGTTTCGACATTAATTCAGGATATGAGCGTGTGGCTAGCTCCAATTCTTCAATTCAAGGCAGGTCTTTATCCTTTGGTTTTAAAAGCCCATTGGATTGGTAATCCAAACAAAGCTAACAGGCGATCACCCAGAGAAATTTTAGTCTCTTTTGCAGATATAAGGCAAGCAAAAATGGTCTTAACTAAAGCCAAAGAGCTTGGTTATCTTACATTTCAAGACACGAGAATTCAAGTATACCCAGATCTTCCGCCTGAAGCTTTAACTATAAGACAAAAATTCAAAGGAACGACGACCAAACTTTGGGAGGAACAGATTTCTTACCGCTGGATCACATCTGGAAAAATGGTCAATAAAAATGGAGCTACTCTATATGCTACTGATGAAGACACTGGCATACAGCTGTTGAAAGCTCTGGGACAGGATTTATCCACAGACACTAATAGGAAATCAGCTAAAAGGAAGCTGACTCTGCTAATCACACTGGACAAGCAACAATAACAAGGACATTATGAACTCTATTCAAATTGAAGTGCATGAGGTCGATGTCCAAGTATGAAGACTGTATGGTAAAAAACATGATGGAGATGCTATTGTTATGCTATTGTTACTAAAACTGGTGGGCAGGGAGGGAGGGTGATCTAGAGAAGAAGGTTCTGCTCCATATTGGTTGTTGAACAGTTGTAGGACACTAGTTTTGGTCATAGGAAAGACCAATAAGTGGGTTTGGTTTTTGTTTTGTTGTTAATTAATAGTTTAAGCTTTAGTTTTAGTGCTGGTTTTAAACTGTAACTGATTGGTAAGTTGCTGAAGTTAGCAACTTTGAAGTGTTAAACTTTTGAACAGGCAACTAAAGTTGAGGGTAGAGTTGACACTATGAACGTAATCTGGTCCTGGAATGTGAGAGGGCTTAACAATCATATTTGAAAAAAGAGAGTAGTAGTCATATCTTAAAAGTTAAGCCCCAAATTTTGCTTCTTCAAGAGACACACTATCCCACTTTTACCTACTGCATGGTACTCAAAACAATTTTTCTCCCCGGGCTCGTCCAAAGCGAGGGGTACAGCAATACTTTTAGCTAAGACAGTAAAGTTTGAGCTAGAGGCAAAAATAAAAGATAAGCATGGAAGGTTTAATTTTATAAAAGGAAAGCTAGATGGGAAAGTATTGACAATTGGGTCCATATATGCACCCAATGATAGCCAATTGCAATTCCTCCAAGAATAACTTCTAGAATAACTTCAACCTTTCCAACAAGGAAAGCTCTTGATTGGGGGAGATTTCAACTACATATTGATAAATATTGGGATAAATCTAACTTTAAAAAAGCAGGGGTAGTGCAGGAGAAGAGAACAAATTTACACTACATAATTGAAAAAATATGGTCTCCATGATGTCTGAAGGTCTCAACATAGGGGTGAAAGGACTATACTTATTAATCCCCTCACCACAATACTTTTGCACGTATTGATTTCTTTTTTGTCATCATCGAATCTACTGGGTAACATTCAGGCATCAGAAATAGAGTGCAAACTGTGGTCTGACCATTCCCCTATCTTGTGTACACTGCATAGTGGGAAAATGAATGAACCAGAATACAAGCAGAGATTAAATACTTCACTTTTATTAAAACAAGAAATCAAGGAACAAATATCTAAAAATATAAATCTTTATTTTAAAGAAAGCAAAATTCAGGATACCTCAGCATGCAACACTTGGGATACAATGAAGGCCATCATCAGAGGGCAACTTATTTCTATTGCCTCTAAGCAAAAAAAGGAGAAAGAAAAACAGATTAAGGCATTATTGGACAGAATAGCACAGCTAGAAAAAACTCATAAACAAACAGGTAACAAAAAAATATACACTACACTACTTGCTGAAAGAAAATCACTAGAAGCACTAACTGCATCAAAAATACAGAAAGACCTTCTTTACACTAGGAAAGCCTATTGGCTTAAGTCCCCCAAAACAATTAAATTATTAGCATGGAAAGACAAATTGAAAAAGACTTCTAGACTGATACATTAATTAAAAAAGAGGAGAATTATCACTGAGTCTAAATTGATAAAAAGAATTAAAAAATTATTATACTGCATTATATGCACCACAAAACATTAGTACTGTTATAGATATTGTTGAATATTATGAGAAGCACCCTGAAAAAGAAGTGACATTATTCTTTGCAGATGCAGAGAAGGCTTTTGATAATGTGAATTGGGACTTTATGTTTACAGTGATGGAAAAATTGGGATTAGGAGAAGATTTTATAAGAATGGTCAAGGTGATATATACTGAACAACAAACAAGACTTTGTATAAATGCAGATTTGATGGAAAAACTGGCAATTAGTAAAGGAACAAGACAAGGTTGCCCTTTATTTCCATTGATATTTATAATGACTTTAGAGATTTTGCTTATGCAAATACAAGAAGATAAGGAAATAGAGGGGCTGAAATTAAAAGGTTTTTCTTGTAAATACAGAGCGTTTGCTGATGATGTAATGTTTATCAATGAAAATCCCATATATGTAACACCATTGCTGCTTCGTAAGATACAAGAATATGGAGAATTGGCAAGTTTCTATATAAATAAAGTAAAATCGAATATTTTGTGTAAAAATATGACAAAGAGCCAACAGGAAGAATTACAAAGTCTAACAGAATGTCAAGTTGCGGCAAAAGTAAAATATCTAGGTGTGGAAATTGGTATGAAAAATATAGACTTGTATAAAAATAATTATGAGAAGTTTTGGCGTAAGATTGATGAAGATCTGATAAAATGGAATAAATTGAATTTGTCTATGCTGGGCAGAATTGCTGCAATTAAAATGAATGTTCTACCAAGAAGTATGTTCCTATTTCAAACAATTCTAATTGTGAAGGATAATAAACAATTCAGTAAATGGCAAAGGAAGATTTCAGAATTTTTATGGGCCGGGGAAAAACCAAGAATTAAAATGAAAATTCTAACTGATGCAAAAGAAAGGGGAGGTTTCCAGTTGCCGAATTTAAAACTGTACCATGATGCAGTACACTTGGTGTGGATTAAGGAATGGATGACGTTATTAAATAAGAAACTATTGGTCTTAGAAGGTCATGGAAATATTTTTGGCTGGCATGCTTATATGTATTATGGGAAAAACAAGATGGATTGATTTTTTTTTTACATCATTATATAAGAAGAAACTTGTTAAATACCTGGTCAAAATATAAAAAATATTGAGATGAGAGAAAGCCATTATGGATTGTGCCAACAGAAGTAATAAAGCTATCTTTAGATACTGATGAAGAAATGCGGTTAACATTTAAACAGTTATTAAAAATGCATGTAGGAAAGGTGGAACTAAAATCGGCTGAAGAATTACGGTATGAATATAATTGGTTTCAATTGCAACAAATACAAATTGAATCATGGGAGTATCTATGGAAGAACTCTATGAGGATATCGACATGTTATAACATTAAAGAAAATTGCTTTAAAATGTAATATAGGTGGTTTATGACACCTAAGAAATTGGGGAAAATGAACGATCAGGTGTCAGATAGATGTTGGAAATGCAAAAAGCATGACGGTTCTTTCTACCATATGTGGTGGACTTGTGAAAACGCAGGACAATTTTGGCAAATGATTCAGAAAGAAATGTCAAAAAATTTAGGCTATGACATTAAGAGATCTCCAAACATTTTGTTGGGATCACAAATGGAAAGTTTTCCAAAACATGATGGAACAATTGTGTGGTATCTGCTTTCAGCTGCGAGGACATTATATGCACAGTTAAGCAAAATAAAATACCAGGAAAATGGGATTGGATTTTGAAAGTTTTGTCTTGGAGTGAAATGGACAAACTTACAAGAATCTTAAAAGACTATGACTTGGAGAAATTTAAAATGGAATGGGAGAAATTTCAAAAATATGTTGAAAAATATTGGAAGGTAAAGGGGCATTTAGTGCTTTTTGACAACAGTTGAAATTCTCTGGAATAACGGACTAAAATTGCAAAGGAATAATTTTCTTTGGTTTCTTTTTTCATTGTGTTATTTGTATTTTTTAACCCTGATAAGGGTTAAAGAGAAGAATGTGGATGGACTATAATTATTTTATAGGGTTTGTTTTTTCCTTTACTTACTTTTTCTTTTTTATTTGTTATAAGGTTTTTAATATGAAGATTCTAGGATTGATACAATTACCTTGGGTTTTTTTTTAGCAATTTAAGTAAACACCGACGGGGGTCACGAAAAGGGGGGAGGGGTTGAGGGGGGAAAATGTAATCTATTGGTGTTAACTTGGTATTAATTTTTTTAAAGAATATTATAACATTAGAGTTTGTAGAATCTTTCGGGATCAAGTGCCGTGTTCTACTGGAGAAAGTTTTCCTTCCAGACGTTTCGTTCTCAGCTGTGGAGAACATCCTCAGTGGCGTTGCAGCCGGAGCAGGTGCTCAGACCTTCTTGGCTGCTGTGCATTGAGTGGGCAAAAGATTGATCCCGAAAGATTCTACAAACCCTAATGATGTTACCAGCCGTGGAAACCTGAATTCTTTAATATTATAACAATATATTGCAATTTATTAAAATTGTTTTACACTGAAAACACTTACTAGATCATCCAGCAGGGGTGGAATAGAAATTCCAAATCTGAAACTGTACTATGAGGCTATAAACATAGGTTCTCTCATCAAAGTGGCCACTACAACATCCCCACCAGAATGGGTTTCGATTGAAGCACACCTATTAATATGATATGCTATGGAACCCCAATTTAGCATAGAAAAGAGAGGAAAAAGGTAACAATTTTCAAGATCATTCTTTAAACTTATGGTACAAAAGGCAAAAAGATTTAGCCTCACAAATTTCTCCATTCTCTTATGTAAATCAGCAGTGGTTCAGCCCAGGAACAAATCAGGCAGTGTTTAGTGGATGGAAAAGAGCTGGTTTTATATGTATTAAACACTTTTGGGGGAAAAGGTACAGTGGTATCAGTACATGCAATTATGTCAGTGCTTAGGGATCAAGCAAATTAAACAAGCTCTCACCAGAGACCTAACTCTGCTGGAAACACTGTTATATTCAGGGAAAGAACATCAGACAGGATTAACTAAGTTTCTTTATAATTTATTAAATGCTATAGAGGAGGAAGATCTGACACTGTATCAAAAACAGTGGGCTATAGACTTGAATAGAATGTTAACCAATGAGGAATGGGAAAACATTTGGACCTCACCGGGAAACACTTCTAGTATCTTTATTGTCAAACTGCAGACATTCAAAGTCATGGTGAGATGGTATTTAACACCTTCTTTGCTATATAGATTTAAGGCTTCAAATAATTTAAATTGCCCTAAACAATGTGGGCAGATGGCAAATAATCTGCACCTATGGTGGTCTTGCCCTCATATACAAAACTATTGGAAAGTGATTGTAATAATAATCAACATTATACTAAATGTGCACTTACCTTATAATCCTGACGTGATCCTCTTGGAAAACTGGACTCATTCTGTGGTACCTAAAAAAAAAGGGAACATATCAATCTTATTAGCAGTTGCAAGGACACTCTTGGCATATAACTGGAAATCCTTCAACATACCGTCTATAAACACATGGAAAAACAAGATTTGGGACTATTTTATTCTCAGCAAACTAGTTTATTTAAACAAGGATATGCCCCCAATCTTATATGAAAAGAAGATTATAGACTTATGGTATCCAGTGATGACTTACCTAACTGAACAAGAAATTTTACCAAAAACGTGCTGTATCATAACCTGATTTATTTCTAGATTACTATTTGTAAATAGTTATTTGAGTTATTAAGATTGCTGACAAAATAACTTATCTGTATATGCCATCTTGGAAATAATAAAAAGTTGAAATTATTTTTTAAAAAGGAATAAATGTATGGATGTACATTCAGATATATGTACCATACTTTCCCCCCCCCCCAAGTATGTTTAGGTATTCAGGATTCTTGGCAATACCAGTATCCAGGTCCTGAATATTTCTGGAAATACTCAGGAATATCCAGGTTACCATTTTGGGGATCCCAAGCCTTCTCCCCTCCTTTAACAGATTTCCCAGGCAACAGGAAGAGGAGGAGAGAGGCATCTCTCCCAGACATGATCATGTTAGAGGAAACTCTAATGGTCTGCCTAATCACAACCGATTATCTCATAGCCTATAGCTTTCTAACGATGAATTTAAAAAACTTGACTCCCATTTCAGGGCAAGATTGGGGTGCACTAGCATGCCTCTGGTTGCTCTGGTCTGTTTGTGCCTTTGATCGATTGCTGTCTGGGAAAACCTGCTTCTTATTTTTGTGCCAGGACTAGTTTGCACTTTTTTAAAAAAATGCTGAGAGTATCAATGAGGAGTGGCAGCTAAGAATGACAGAATTAAGCACAGTGTAAGGATCTAGGAAAATCCTGAGTTAGGAAATTGGGATGAGTGTCCCTTCCCAGAGGGAAATAGCTTCTAGTAAAGGGGAGTGGGAATCCCTAGAAAGTGGTTAAGAAGAAATATTGGAACTTGTGAGAAGTTTGTGCCTTCATCAGTTTAAGTATTTCTGAGACGAAACTTATGCATGTTTATTTAATCAGAAACTGCCAAGAAATCTCTCTCATTAGTTTTAAAAACCTGTCTGTATAACTAAACAGCCACTTGTTTGTGACAAACTATCAATTGCTTGCATTTATACAAAGTTACCTGATTTCCTGTTGCCTGTTCACCTTCTAAGTCATAAACTTGACACTTACCTGATCATTTCCCTTCAAAAGTGAAATAAAACAGTTTGTTAGTTTTGAATTGGCATCAGGCTCATTGAAAGTGCCATTATCAGACAAAGATTTTTAAAAGGCTGGGCCAGCATGTATCTTTCTACAGTCAGATAAGTGGGTGGGACAAACTGACTGAGAAACAAAGAAGGGGTTGCTCAGTCAAGAAAACAATAAAGGGGAAAACATTATATCAGATTTTTTTTTCAGAAAGACTGGAGATTAGACCTCATAGGCTGGGTAAATAAAATAAAAACAAATAAATTGAGGCTTTAAAAATAAATCCATCTCACATTATAATTTTTTTTAAAAAAAACAACTTTTAGGCTAAAAAGTCAGAACCAGGTTTTTTAAATAATTCAGTTGAACATAAGAACATAAGAGAAGCCATGTTGGATCAGGCCAGTGACCCATCCAGTCTAACGTTCTGTGTCACACAGCGGCCAAAAAACCCAAGTGCCATCAAGAGGTCCACCAGTGGGGCTAGAAGCCCTTCCACTGTGCCCCCCCCCACAAGCACAAGAATACAAAGCATCACTGCCCCAGACAGAGAGTTCCAAAATAAGCTATGGCTAATAGTCACTGATAGACCTCTGCTCCATATGCTTACCCATTCCCTGGAGAGCCAGTTTGGTGTAGTGGTTAAGTGTGCGGACTCTTATCTGGGAGAACCGGGTTTGATTCCCCACTCCTCCACTTGCACCTGCTGGAATGGCCTTGGGTCAGCCATAGTTCTGGCAGAGGTTGTCCTTGAAAGGGCAGCTGCTGTGAGAGCCCTCTCCAGCCCCACCCACCTCACAGGGTGTCTGTTGTGGGGGAGGAAGGTAAAGGAGATTGTGAGCCGCTCTGAGACTCTTCGGAGTGGAGGGCGGGATATAAATCCAATTTCTTCTTCTTCTTCTTCTTCTTCTTCTTCTTCTTCCCCTCTTGAAGCTGGCTATGCTTGTAGCTGCCACCACCTCCTGTGGCAGTGAATTCCACATGTTAATCACCCTTTGGGTGAAGAAGTGCTTCCTTTTATCTGTTCCAGCTGGACTGCTCAGCAATTTAATTGAATGCCCACGAGTTCTTGTATTGTGAGAAAGGGAGAAAAGTACTTCTATCTCTACCTTCTCTATCCCATGCATAATCTTGTAAACCTCTATCATGTCACCCCTCAGTCGACATTTCTCCAAGCTAAAGAGCCCCAAGCGTTTTAACCTTCCTTCATAGGGAAAGTGTTCCAACCCTTTAATCATTCTAGTTGCCCTTTTCTGTACTTTTTCCAATGCTGTATCTTTTTTGAGGTGCAGTGACCAGGATTGTACACAGTACTTCAAATGAGGCCATACCATCGATTTATACAGGAGCATTATGATACTGGCTGATTTGTTTTCATTTTCCTTCCTAATATTTCTCAGCATAACATTGGCCTATCTTATTGCAGTTGCACACTGTCTCAACATTTTCAGTGAGTTATCTATCACGACCCCAATATCTCTTTCTTGGTCAGTCTCCTCCAATTCACACTCCATCAACTTATATTTATAGCTAGGATTTTTGGCCCCAATGTGCATTACTTTGCACTTGGTCACATTGAACCTCATCTGCCACGTTAATGCCCACTCACCCAGCCTCAACAGATCCCTTTGGAGTGCCTCACAATCCTCTCTGGTTTTCACCACCCTGAACAATTTAGTGTCATCTGCAAACCTAGCCACTCCACTGCTTACTCCCAACTCCAAATCATTAATGAACAAGTTAAAGAGCATGGGACCCAGTACTGAGCCCTGCGGCACCCCACTGCTTACCATCTTCCACTGCAAAAATTGCCCATTTATACTCACTCTCTTATTAATTAGCCAGTTTTTGCTCCACAAGAGGACATGTCCTTTTACTCCATGACTCTCGAGCTTACTAAGGAGCCTTTGATGGGGAACTTTATTAAAAGTTTTCTCAAAGCAAGTCTAAGTGTAATTGTTGGAGGGGGGCGGGTTGGGGGAATTAGGTTGTGTGGATGTTAGTTAGTGCTTAGACTCACAGGTCAGTTAATGCTCAGACTCACATTGCAGTACAGTAGCTAGCTCACTTTTGTGTATTGCTGGAGAAAAAGAATTAGCAATAGCAGTGAAGTGCAGCAGGGCCCTGGTAGAAAGTCTAAACAGAACAGTAGTAAGGCACGGAGAGGGCTATGGCTTTCCCTTACATGTGTGGAGGTCTGCTCCACAGCTGAGGCAGGGGTGATGCAGGGAAGAGGCCTCACAAGACCCCTTTTCAATGAGGCTGTCTCTGGAACACCACCCACAAAGGTGCTTGAGGTAGGTACTGGCACTGGGCAGGGATCTGCAGTTCAGGCTGACCCTCCTCCAACTGTTGTGATTCAGCAGGCAGAACAACAGCATATATGAACCTATGAATGTATGAAGCTGCCTTATACTGAATCAGAACCTCAGTCCATCAAAGTCAGTATTGTCTACTCAGACTGGCAGTGGCTCTCCAGGGTCTCAAGCTGAGGTTTTCCACATCTATTTGCCTGGACCCTTTTTAGTTGGAGGTGCTGGGGATTGAATCTGGGACCTTCTGCTTACCAAGCAGATGCTCTACCACTGAGCTACTATCCCTCCCCTATGCTGTCTTTTGGCCTGAACTTCAAGGCAGGAGTCTTTGGGCTCTTGGATTCACTCTGGTTCCTTCAGAGTCCAGCAGGTCTTCTAAGGTGAGGAAGAAGGAGAAGCTGGAAGTAGCTTGTGGAAGTGCACCCCAAGGTGCTGCCACCTCAACCCCTTCTCCCTTTGCAGCATCCTTCTGTCCCATTACCATTACATATCTGCCCTGAGCCCCTTACAGTAGGTGGCTCCAATGGTGCCTGCAGCTTTTAGTTAGCATGGGTACCCCTATACCTCCACAGTCTGGAAACACTTCCAGGAGATGGTGGATCTCTGTTTTGCACAATGCTAGCTGTGTAGACCTAGCATGTAAAGCAGAGACCCTGTTAAAGGCTTACATGTTTTCTGGAACTTGTGTCTGCAGTTTAAACAGGGCTTCTATCAAAAAAGCTGAACTTGGAGTTCAGTGAGGGAGCTAGAGAAGGAGGAGGAAAGAACTTTTTAGTCTGAGCATCCTGAATAATGACATACAAGTTCTACATCTGCAAAGATGGCAGTGTACCATAGTGTCCTTCCTGCTACAGATATCTCACAGATACAGGTAAGCAGTGTTCCCTTTAAGCTGAGTTAGTGTGAGCTAGCTCACAGATTTTTAGCCTCTACCTCACACATTTTTATCTCAGCTCAGGAATGGTGACCCAGAGCACACTAATTAATGCAATAACTCACAACTTTAATGCCAGTAGCTCACAAAGTAGAATTTTTGCTCACAAGACCCGGGAGCTTAGAGGGAATATTGCAGGTAAGCACCCAGTTTCATCCTTAAAACTTTCTTAAGCAACCAACCCCGTTACAAAGGTAGAAAGCCAACAGAGGAGAGGGGGCTATCTAGTGGCCTGCATGAAGGGTCATGTATGATTCTGTCCACTGGCCAGAAACTTGGGGGGGGGCGGTTTGAGGCATGAAGGTCTTGTTTCTGAGAGAGCAGGTTCATTCCCTTGAGGCTAGGGTTTCCAAGCTGAAAAAACTGAGGGAGAGGTTTATGACCTTCACAGACCTATTACTAGTGTCATCGTCCTGTACTGACACATCATCTGCTATCATGGCGATTGGCTTGAGTTGGGAGAACATAAGGATGTGGAGGAGGGACATGATCCCATAGATGGGACCCTTTTCTCAGACAATCTTGTATTGATGATGATGATTAGGATGGGCACAAACAGGTTCAGACTCAGAAGTCCAGGCCAGACTTTGCCTGGATCAAGATTCATGAGCCACAGCTTGGGAATCATGTGCTCAGCATGGACCTATCCAAGCTTTTCACCAGAGCTCGGAAGCACTTGGAGAAGAAATCCCACCCAGAAATTGTTGCTCAAAAAAGCTGTTCAGGGTGGTCTTTTGCAGCCCTGGAAATGCCCATACAGACCTTCCCAAGTTTGACAAGCAATGCTGCTTGCTAATCAGAAAAGTCCATCTCCACTCTTTGCAGTGGGCGGGGGCGGGGTGTATATAAGCGATGGAGCTGCGAATGTTGTCTTTCTTCACGTTGGGTTTTGGGAGTTCGGCATCTCTGCATTCACAAAATACTATTGCTTGTAGGTTGGGGGGGGGGGGTGCTCTCCAAGCTATGATATACACTGCCACATGAGATTTTTCATCAACCTTAGTCCATCTGGGGCCCAAGGATATTGTCTTCCCTGGGTTTCCATGTTGCAGTTCTTTTTTCCCATTTGTTTCTCTGCTGCAAAGGATGTTTATACTTTTGTTAATGCTTTTCATTCCCTCCATTCTTCTTGGGTTGTCTGTTTCTGAATCATTGAAGAGTTGGCACTGCCCAGCAGTCATGTTGCCTGGAGGTGGAGGGTGGGCCCAGGGAGACACAGCCACCCATAACTGTGTTGGTGGCTCCCAGGCCCCAGACAGGGCAGGAGTCATCACTGAGACAGCCCACAAAGGAAGAGAGGGAGGGGCCAAGTGGCAGCAGGCACCCACAGCTTAAGGATGGCTCCTGACAAGGGGGTAGGTGAGCTTATCCTGACCAGTGAATATATTTTCAGTCAGATGGAGGGTGGTCTGGTCTGTGCACTCATGAACCCACACCCAACATCTCTCCAAAAAGTACCTTCCTGGGGGCCCATTGTTAGCCACATTGCCCTCAAAAGAGATTTGGGGAATTAGTTTGGTGGGGAAAAATGACCACATCAGGGGTTGGAGCATGGTGCAGCATGCAGCGCTAAAGATAAATAGAGAGGGGAAGGGCTGTTGGGCTGCCCCTGGCGACCCAGTGGCTTCCGTGGCCTGGTACCGGGTCACAACCCTGCAAATGGAAAACGCTGGTATAGAGTTAACACAAGGGTAAAACATAGACTGGGTGATAATTTATCTCTCAAAATCTTCAGAAGAAAACACTCCCAGAAGCAATGACAATATGGGGGTAGGGGGACAAGTAACGACCAGCTTGTGATAATGGACCCACAACTCATCAGGTTTATGGGGGTGACTCAAACAGCAGGGTAGGGATACTGAACGAGGCACACCTGAATGGCCATGGATTGGCCTTGATATGACCAAATTTGTACCCTCAGGTGATGATGACAGGTGGTCCGTGACATGTAGGTCAGATGACCTGTGACACTGCATGACACCAGTACATGTGACTCCTGATGTCACAAAAAGGGGCAGAAAGGGAGGGAGGCTCCCAGAGGGTTGACAAAATTAATGGGTCATGATGGGTTTGCCTAATGTAAACTATCTTAAACAAAGAAAATAATTGGTCAATTTTGAGCCACATTGTAATCTACTGTAACACCATAGCTAGCACAGTAGGGATGGTCTGCATGATGGGGTTAAGACCTCAGCAACAGTTGCTTCCTTGGGCTTCTTCTTTGTGTCCAGTGATCTTCCCAACAGCTGACAGGAACAATCCTTTTGTTTGACTGCAGGCTACTCTATTTGCATCTGCCTTGACACACCCAGAGTATGTGATGCTCTTGCTTTGCCTTCATGGCAGCTGAGCAGGAACAAGATGGATACAGGATCTCTTCCATCATGGCTTCTGGTGAAAGCTGCTTTTAGAGGCTGTCTTCAGTGGACAGGAGTGCAGTGGTGTTCTGCATGGCTTGGCAGCTTCTTGGGAAAGCCTGATCTGGAATCCTTCTACGCAAAGGGATGCATCCAATCACAGCAATGTCAGGAACATGCTGGAAGTTTTCCTTAACTTGGCTGGAGTGCTTGCTGCCTGGCCCCACACAGTGAAATGTTCATATTGGGCTGGTACCCATGTAATGGATTGGACTCAAGTAAGGCTGATAGTCCAGTATAGCAGGATACATGTGAGTGTAAGGATACATAACTACAAGTCCAGGGAGTCTGGCACCAAGAGTTAAAGATGGAGGAGGGGGCTATGGGCTTACACCGGTGCTTGGGGGCTGTGAGTCGAGCCCCCAAATGTAACCCAAATGTAACTTATTGGGCATATGGAAAACTTCCCAAGGAGGCACTCTTCAGGGTGAATGCCTCTAGCTCACCCAGGATCCATTTTATACACTTTTGAACTGGCCCCACACAGTGAAATGTTCATATTGGGCTGGTACCCATGTAATGGATTGGACTCAAGTAAGGCTGATAGTCCAGTATAGCAGGATACATGTGAGTGTAAGGATACATAACTACAAGTCCACGGAGTCTGGCACCAAGAGTTAAAGATGGAGGAGGGGGCTATGGGCTTACACCGGTGCTTGGGGGCTGTGAGTCGAGCCCCCAAATCCAACCCAAATGTAACTTATTGGGCATATGGAAAACTTCCCAAGGAGGCACTCTTCAGGGTGAATGCCTCTAGCTCACCCAGGATCCATTTTATACACTTTTGAACTGGCTGGCACATGACCTTTCTATGAAAAGCAGTGTCCGTGGGCACCTTGTTTGGTACCCCCAAACTTGGTGGGCACATAGAGGAGAGTCAGTTGGAGATCCCCTGCAATTTTGGAGCCTCTAGGCCCCCGGGGTGTCTAAAAATTATTTTAGAGGAAAGTAAGTTTATTGTTACAATAAATGTGTGCAATATGAGGTAAAAGGCAAGTGGTGCAGAACATCAAATTTAAGAAATTCTTCATTTTAAAATATATTTTGCCTTTAAAACCATAAGAACATAAGAGAAGCCATGTTAGATCAGGCCAATGGCCCATCCAGTCCAACATTCTGTGTCACACAGCGGCCAGATAGATAGATAGATAGATAGATAGATAGATAGATAGATAGATAGATAGATAGATAGATAGATAGATAGATAGATAGATAGATAATTTTATTTATATCCCGCCCTCCCCGCCACACACACACACACACACACACACTGTGGCTAATAGCCACTGATGGACCTCTGCTCCATATTTTTATCTAACCCCTTCTTGAAGGTGGCTATGCTTGTGGACGCCACCACCTCCTGTGGCAGTGAATTCCACATGTTAATCACCCTTTGGGTGAAGAAGTACTTCCTTTTATCCGTTTTAACCTGTCTGCTCAGCAATTTCATCGAATGCCCACGAGTTCTTGTATTGTGAGAAAGGGAGAAAAGTACTTCTTTCTCTACTTTCTCCATCCCATGCATTATCTTGTAAACTTCTATCATGTCACCCCTCAGTCGACGTTTCTCCAAGCTAAAGAGCCCTAAGCGTTTCAACCTTTCTTCATAGGGAAGGTGTTCCAGCCCTTTAATCATTTTAGTTGCCCTTTTCTGAACTTTCTCCAATGCTATAATATCCTTTTTGAGGTGCGGCGACCAGAACTGCACACAGTACTCCAAATGAGACCGCACCATCGATTTATACAGAGGCATTATGATACTGGCTGATTTGTTTTCAATTCCCTTCCTAATAATTCCCAGCATGGCGTTGGCCTTTTTTATTGCAAACGCACACTGTCTTGACATTTTCAGTGAATTATCTACCATGACCCCAAGATCTCTCTCTTGGTCTGTCTCTGCCAGTTCACACCCCATCAACTTGTATTTGTAGCTGGGATTCTTGGCCCCAATGTGCATTACTTTGCACTTGGCCACATTGAACCGCATCTGCCACGTTGACGCCCACTCACCCAGCCTCAACAGATCCCTTTGGAGTTCCTCACAATCCTCTCTGGTTCTCACCACCCTGAACAATTTAGTGTCATCCGCAAATTTGGCCACTACACTGCTCACTCCCAACTCTAAATCATTTATGAACAAGTTAAAGAGGATGGGACCCAGTACCGAGCCCTGCGGCACCCCACTGCTTACCGTCCTCCACTGCGAAGACTGCCCATTTATACTCACTCTCTGCTTCCTATTACTCAGCCAGTTTTTGATCCACAAGAGGACCTGTCCTTTTACTCCATGACTCTCAAGCTTTCTAAGGAGCCTTTGATGAGGAACTTTATCAAAAGCTTTCTGGAAGTCAAGGTAAACAACATCTATCGGGTCTCCTTTGTCCACATGTTTGTACACCCCCTCAAAGAAATGTAACAGGTTAGTGAGGCAAGATCTTCCCTTGCAGAACCCATGCTGAGTCTTCCTCAATAACCCGTGTTCGTCAATGTGCCTACTCATTCTGTCCTTGATAATGGTTTCTACCAACTTTCCCGGTATTGATGTCAGACTGACTGGCCTGTAATTTCCCGGATCTCCTCTGGAACCCTTTTTAAAGATGGGGGTGACATTTGCTACCTTCCAGTCCTCAGGAACGGAGGCAGATTTCAATGAAAGATTACAGATTTTTGTTAGAAGATCCACAAGTTCAACTTTGAGTTCTTTCAGAACTCTCGGATGTATGCCATCCGGACCCGGTGACTTATTAGTTTTTAATTTGTCTATTAGTTGTAGGACCTCCTCTTTTGTCACCTCAATCTGACTCAGGTCTTTCAACACCCCTTCCAATATTAGTGGTTCTGGGGCGGGCAAACACTTCTCATCTTCCACGGTGAAGACTTAGGCAAAAAATGCATTCAGCTTCTCAGCCATTTCCCCATCCTCCTTCAGTAATCCTTTTACCCCATGGTCATCCAAGGGCCCCACTGCTTCCCTGGCTGGTTTCCTACTTCTAATATATTTGAAGAAATTTTTATTGTTGGTCTTTATGTTTTTTGCAATATGCTCCTCATAGTCCCTTTTTGCCTGCCTGATCACAGTCTTGCATTTGATTTGCCACTGCCTGTGTTCCCTTTTATTAATCTCACTTGGACTGGTTTTCCACCGCTTAAAGGAGTCCTTCTTACCTTTTACAGCTTCCATTACTTTGTTTGTTAACCATGCTGGCCTCTTCTTATACCTGTTTGTGCCTTTCCTAACTTGTGGTATGTATTTTATCTGAGCTTCTAGGATTATAGTTTTAAATAGTCTCCAAGCTTCCCCAAGGGTTTTGACCGTATTTACCTTTCCTTTCAGTTTCCTCCTCACATGCCTCCTCATCTCAGAGAATTTACCCCTTTTAAAGTTAAATGTGGTTGTGGCGGTCTTTTTGGGCAACTCCCTATTTATACAAATGGTGAAATCAATAACATTATGGTCACTGTTCCCAAGCGGCGCAATCACTTTTACGTCTCTCACCAAGTCTTGGGCATTACTTAGGACCAGATCCAGGATCGCCCCACCCCTGGTAGAACCAGAACTCTCATTGTAGCAATTAGAGTATAAAGTGTGTTTTAGCTGTACATAATTGCACTCAATGTGACATAAATGGACTTATTATCTCCCTTTCAAATTATTTCTGTTCATTGCACTGCATTATTAGAAGAAGAAGAAGAAGAATTGCAGATTTATACCCTGCCCTTCTCCCTGAATCAGAGACTCAGAGCGGCTTACAATCTCCTGTGTCTTCTCCCCCCACAACAGACACCCTGTGAGGTGGGTGGGGCTAAGAGAGCTCTCACAGCAGCTGCCCTTTCAAGGACAACTCCTGCGATAGCTATGGCTGACCCAAGGCCATTCCAGCAGGTGCAAGTATTATTATAGTATTAATTAGCTAGCCAGATTTTTATTAGTGTCTACTAAGTTGTATTCAGGTGGGTAGCTCTGTTGGTCTGAAGCAACAGAACAAAGCTTGAGTCCCAGGGCTGGCAGGGTGGGGGCACCGAATTTGGCCCCCTGCAGCATCTCCTCCCTTCATTTTTACAATTTTAAGGACTGAGAAGGGCCAGTGAAGCGCCTTTAAAGGCTGACCACTCCCCCATCAATCAGCTGATCGGCAGGGGAAACTGCAGCAACAACAGCAAGCGACCTGCTGAAAAAGCAGCGTTGCCCTTGCCTCCTTCCAACTTCCTTCCCATGCCCAGGAAGGAAGTGGGGAGGAGGCAAGGGCAGCGCCACTTTATCAGCGGGTTGCTCACCGCTGCTGCCGCAGTTTTGTCTGTTGATCAGCTGATTGGTGCGGGGGGTCGGCCTTTAAAGAGCCCGGTAGGTGCTTCACCATCCCTTCTCGGCCCTTAAAACTATAAAAAATGGAGGGAGGAGGAGCTGCCATGTGAAGCAGGAGGGCTGAATTTGGTGCCCCCATCCTGCCAGCCCTGGGGCTGTGGTGGGCAGGCTGGCCCTGGTGCCAAAAAGATTGGGGGCCACTTTTTTAACTGATCCCCAGCAAAGAAGCACATTTATGCTGGCTAGATTTAATATACTGCCATCAGCAATTTTCACTGGAAGATGCCAAAAAAATTCCTTATGAATTAAGGCAATGCCTTTGTACTGTGGAAGTTACTGAATCTGTTGCTCATGTTTTATTAGATTGTCCATTCTACACTAAACTACGAGAAAAAAAAATAATCCCCTTCTCTGTACAAGGGGTGATTTGTCTGATTGTGCCAAGGTTAAGTGGTTACTCTCTAGTCATAATTCTTCACTGTTAATGTTGCCTGCTTTCTCCAGTTTGCAGTTCAAACCAGGGAAGCCATTATTTGATATATTTTGTCCATTTCTGTACGGTTTTTATCGTAGTTTATTATCTTATGATATGCCATTAAAAAGAGCCCTGTGGCACAGAGTGGTAAAGCTGCAGTACTGCAGTCGGAGACCTCTGCTCACGACCTGAGTTTGATTTCAGTGGAAGCTGGTTCAGGTAGCTGGCTCCAGGTTGACTCAGCCTTCCATCCTTCCTAGGTCGGTAAAATGAGTACCCAGCTTGCTGGGGGGAAAGTGTAGATGACTGGGGAAGGCAATGGCAAACCACCCCATAAAAAGTCTTCCATGAAAACATTGGGAAAGCAACATCACCCCAGAGTTGAAAATGACTGGTGCTTACACATTATTTTATGCCATTAAAAGTTGTCTTTGTTTTTATCTCAGAAGTCGGGGAGTGACGACACTTCACATTCATCATCTGGATTATTTTAAATTTGAAACCGTATTTTGTTATTTGACATGACTGATTTAGACTAATTATTGTTTTGAGTATTTTATCTTGTTGTAAGCCGCCCTGAGCCCTGCGTGCAGGGAAGGACAGCCTAAAAGTTTAAAGAATAAATAAACCTCCACCTCTCATTTAACATAATAGTCTGACACTCTGAATGTCACATTGAGAAGGAGGGAAACAAAGATAAATGATGTCAGATGTCAGTTTGCTCTGTTTTGGGTACCACTCTCATTTATTTCAGTTGGTTGGATCCTACCACTGATAAGTGCAATGCTGATTTCCCCCACTATCCTATTCCCTCTGCAGCTCCCATAAGATGCTCAGAAGGCAAATCTTGGAGATTCTCTAGAACGGGGAACGTGTCGACACCTTCCCTGGCACCCACCAAGAGTTTTTAGAAACAGAGTGGATCCAGGTGGGGCTTTTGTCCAGCAACACTTATGATTGGCTATTAGAGATTTGATTGATTCTGCAGATTTTTTTTAGAAATGTTGCTTTGGCAGCTTCTGCTACCACAATATAACACACTTTACTGTATGACAGAAGGACAGCTGCAGCACCGTATGACTGGCTCCACCTTCTGCAGTAGCTATTTTGTGGTTGTGCCAATAACGTTGTGCCCAAATTCCAGAGGTGCCTGCAGGCCTAAAAAGGATGGGGACCTCTGCTCTAGAACAAAACACCATGAAGGCATTTCTCTGTGTGACACCAAAAATTCTTCCTATTAAACTACATCGGCATAGATCCCTAACACCATTAATAGATACATGGTTTTTAAACAATCCAAGCATTTATTGATCAGGAATAAAGTTCTGAAAGGAGGTCAGATGAACTCATGGTTTAGGAAAGCTCCTGCATCTTTCAAAGCTGTATTGGCATGCATGGCAGAAGCACACAGAGAACTGTTCCTATGACTGCATGCCCCTAATAGATCCAGGTGGGTAGCCATGTTGGTCTGAAGCAATAGAATAAAGTTAGAGTCCAGTGGCACATTTAAGACTAATAAGGTTTTATTCAAGGTATGAGCTTTCGTGGGCACACACACTTTTTCAAATATAATTAAATGGAAGAAAACCATTCAGACTTATAGACAGGATTGAAAAGCAAATCAGAATATGACATGATGACATTTTGAGACAAATCAGGAGTTCTAGTCACCACTCAGTATAGCAACAGCGATTGCCTTGTGGAGATACTGTTACCTGAATTGTCTGTCTCCATTTAGATGGGGGAATTAGCAGGGAGTTCTAGCTGGCAAAATGGGCATAACAGGTAGGAGCTTATACCTGGGTATACCAGGGTCAGTTTCAAAGACAAAAACTCTCAAAATGATCTGGACCAAGTTAGAAGGAAATTGTGTTTTATTGAAAAATACTAGTTAAATGTGAAAAACATACGTACCAAAGCAATCAAATAATGCATGCAATCAAACATACAGAGAAACAGAGGAATTTAGAGACAAACAGAGGGGTATAGGCTGAAGTTTTGCCCACGTGTTTCCACTCTCTAATATAATCAACCAGGAGTTTGGAGAGTTGTGGGCCACTTTGGGAGCACTGCTGCAAAAGGGGGCTATCGAAGAGATGACCACACCTGTTCTTGAGGGGTTCTACTACAGGTTATTCCTAGTACCAAACAGGGACAGTGGAGTCCAGCCAATGTTAGATTTGTTTTAACAAGTTCCAGATGGTTTTCTGTTTCTTCAGTTTTATGGTTATTAAAATTTAATTCTTGATTTATTGTAATCGACCTTAAAGATGCTATTTCTCACATCTTTGTTCATGAAGAACATTGTAAGTTTCTATGTTTCGCCTGTGGGCAGACTGTGTTCCAATATATGGCCCTCCCTTTTGGATTGGCTGCTGCCCTGCGGGTGTTTTCCAAGTGCATGGCCATAGCTGGTGGTATTGGATTCCAGTGAGGAGCTATAGAAGCATTGTGCTCTGATTCTGGACATGTGTCAGAATTTAGGTCTTGTGGTTAACTGGGAAATGTCTAGATTAGTACCATCTCAGAGAGCCCAGTTCATTGGCGTGATTCTAGATTCCATGCTGGGGAAAGGTGGAAAAGAAAAATGATCCATATTAATTTATTGGAACTTAAGACTGGGTTGAATTCCCTTACCAGCTTCAGATATCTTTCAGAACCAGGCAATTCTGCTGCAGACAGACAGCTCTGTTGCCATGTTTTATATAACAGGGTGGCAGAGGTGCCAGGGATTTCTGTCAGGAGGCAGCTTCAATTTGGCAGACCGTGCTGAGTCTAAGTGCATCTATCCAGGCAGTCCACATTCCAGGAAGATTGAATATTAAGACTGACCAGTTGAGCAGGGCAGGAAACCTCTCATGCAAGTGGTCTCTCAACCCTGTTTTATATATCCTACACATGATTCCAGTGAGCTACAATCTATTGACATATACATGTTACTGTTAAAGCATGCAGCTCTGGTATGGGAGAAGTTTTTCAGCAGCATTTACATAGGTTTAAGAATGTCTGAATCAGTATGGAGCAGAGTAGACAAAATATAATCCATTAAGGGACTATCCCTGGTAATTCAGAGAAACCTTCTGTGGGCCGCAACCAGTCTGCCCAGTGCTTTAATGAGGCCCACAGCTCTTTTCTCCCCCTCCGGTCTTCCTCCTTTGAAGCTCCGAGACAGCCAAAGTTCCCAGCTCCTTCTGCCTTGTCTTAGCTGGCTTGTATGGCTGGCTCCACCTTCTGCAGCAGCCATTTTGTGGTTGTGCCAATAACGCTGTGCCCAGATTCCATGCTCTTCTGGGCTTGCAAAGCTACAAAGAAAATGCAGAATGGATTTTCCATTAAAATCTTTGCATCTAGATAGATTACTCTGGTAGTAGTCTATCTAGGCCCATAGACCTTAACAGAATATCCATTCTGCGTTTTCCTTGCAACTTTGTCTGTGCTGCAATGTATTTCAATGGAGTGGAGTTTAGGTAGTTTCACTTTCCAGCATTTGTATGGCCAGCTGAAGTTCCTGCTTGCTGGAATTGTCTCCTTGCAGATAAAGGGTTGATGCTTTGAGCCAGCTTGTCTCTGCTGAACGGACCCAAGAACTGGTGCCTAGTGAGTATTCTAACCTGGGAACCCACAGCCAAAGGGGGATATTACAATAGAGAGCCATTGCTAATCTGAGTAGACCTTGGGGGGGGGGGAGAAGCTTGCAATACCCAGCCATTTCATGTTTTCCTAGGTTCAGAGCATTTTATGTTTTTGGTTTATAGGGTTATATTTTTAGTTTCTGCTGTGATCCTTGTGCTCTTTCTTGATGTTTTATTCTAAAAATTGCATTGCCAAATCCCACTATTCCCCTGCCTTTCCATTTTAAATAAAATATTACAAGAGTTTTAAGCATGTTTGTATTTTAAGTTTTAAAAATAATATATTTAATTGTGTTTGTCTGTATCCTTTATAAAGTTTATACTTCTGCTACCTTTCATTACATTTTATGACACACATGGCCCAGCCCCATAAAGTCCCATTTATGCCAAATCTGGCCCTCGTAACCAAATGAGCTTAATACCCCTGTTCTAGCCTTTCTTTTTTGCTTAAGGCATTGGAATGATTTTATAACTCCTGTGACTTCATAGGACTTATAACTTTTAAGAAATCCTTATAGGACTAGTGAAAGATACAAGAAATAAGGAAAATCCTATGGATGTAGATTGTGTAATATATTTTATGGAAGTTGTTCTTGAAAACTACTGGGTGGCTAAGGTAATAAGAGATTATTGTACCTAGATCATTGAATTTGGAAATGGGCTCTAGACACTTTTTCTGAGTTCACTGATTTAGGTAGGTATAGCTGCCATGAGCACAGGGATGCACATAAATGAAACAGTAGTCCCCCTTCGCTTTGCTCAGATAATCACAGGTGGCTAGTGTTCAAGGAACTGTCCTGATGCAAATGGAGTAAATGCAAACATACCGTTTATTTTTGTCATCTGGTTTGTCTTAATCATGATCTAAAAATTCATTTATAAGCCTGTATACAAAATGCCATGTTTATATCAATATCATATGCCACTTGTTTGAAACGGTACACAGTAAAATGAAGAACAGAAATCTGTTTAATGGTCAAAGACAACCAATAACAAAACCACCAAGTTCTAGTTGTCAAACATGATTTACTATGTTTGTTTCTTCATTTTTTCCTGATAAAACAGAAATTATTAAAATTAAAGTGATATGGGTGAGTGTTTATGAGTTCCTATTAAAATCTTGACTTACAGCAGTATCCATTTAAGTTTAAGGCAGAAGAAAATCATAGAGAGATCTCTGTGCGATGGCCTGGTGACTTTATATCCTCTTGTCAAACCTCAGCAGTTTTATTTGTAGTGATACATGCCGAAGAAGGTTGAAGGTTAAAGTTGATAGGAGGGCCAACAGGAAACCCAACCAACTTCTTTCTAAAGATTACAACCTCTAACATATTAGTATATGTCGGCAGTTGCTGCCAGTTTTACAAGTGCACATTTTATACACTCCTTAAATTGAACCCCAAATTCTAGATAATATGAATTAAGTAAATGCCCTTTGCACTTTTTTAATAGTTCCAAGCTTCTAATATTACTGGCGCACGTGCTATGTCTGTACACTGATGTAACAATAATTGTAACAAGACCAAACCTGTTTTCGTAACCAACAATATGCTTTAAGAATTCTATTAATCTTCTTAAACATATGTCATAAAAGTCTTTTAAAGAAAGTGAGACCAGACGCTGTGCAAAATGTTAAATGATATTTGATCTTCTTCCTTGATGTCTATCCCAATTCCACGCCAGATTTTGTAACCAGGCATTCTGAAAAACAGAACCAGTTGGTCACAAATTTCTTTGAGCATTTCAAGATTGCATTTCAATTTGTTCATTGAATACTGCCCACGTGGAGAATTTTATACTTTTATTGTGATATAGTATTGTATTTATGTCTGTAACCTGCCCTGAGCCTGCCATGGTGGGATGGGTGGGATAGAAATCCCATTAAATAAATAAATTTCTGCCAGGAACTTCCTACTTGCTCTGTCCTTTTGCATCATACGCTTTGCAATTTGGGCCATCAGATGGGACTGTATGTAAAAGGTTAAAAAAAAAAAAAAAGATGGGACTGTATGTATGCATTAAGCATGCAGTATGCATTAACCCCAAAAGCAGCATAAAAAACAATTCTGAAGGCCCTTTGAAAGCAAGATCTCATCTTTTAAAAACAATTTCAAATTCACTATGTAAAGTTACCTGTGTTTGCTTGTTATGTAATTTTTGTCTCTTTTCCTTCCCCTTACCAGCTTCTTTCTACTTATTTGTCCTGGTAACCTTCATAAATGTTGATGCTACTTTATTGTTAATTTATAATGCATCTAATACTTCACATGTTACTACAAGTGGAAGTGCCCAGTTTCCATTATTTTTCCATTAAATAAATTCATGGCTTGGACACATTCAGAGCTGCATCGTTAGCATACTTGGTAATGCTCCAGACCATACTTTCCTGCTATGTGATAGCAGCTGAACAAATGTTGAATCTGTTCATAAAACTGGACCTATCATGTGGATCTGCAGAAATAGATGTTTCATAGTGAGAAAAACAGTACACACATTGTGTTTTCTTGAAAACATCAAAACAATTATTTTCCCTTTAAGTTATTTTACCCATCTGCTTAAAACTAGCATTATAAGCAAATGCTATAATAATTAAAGATGTAAGTAAACCTCAGCACATGAAAAAATCTACATTATGTCTACTATTGTGCTAGCTTTTCTACTCTTTATAACAAAGACCATCTGAAATGGCTTTTAAGGGAATAATAACAGTTGGTCAATTCATGTAAGTCCTGGTATTATTTTTATTTTACTTATTTATTTCTTTGAAGTGTTACGAAGCAACTATAATGCAGGATTACATCAGAATAATGTCTTATATACAAAGATATTTTGCTTAATTAAAAGTTTCTGCACAACTTTTTTCTGCCTCATCTCAAATCAGCACATAGAAAGTTGGCTTGTACTTGTTACACTAAGACACTTCCATCAGTTCTGCATTAGGATTACAGTTTCAGTCATTGCCATCTATGGTTGCTAATTTTTGTCATTTAATGGGAACTGCCCCAAATTAGCATTGATGATGGAAGCCAAGTACACTGCATGTAAGTCTTCATAGTTTAAAATAGTCCGGTCTAATTAATCTCGGTTGAATATTCCTATTCATTTGAATTTAAGCTTCAATTTCTAATGGTACAAAGATTCCATTTACCATATTTTTCAGTCCATAAGACGCTCCGGACCATAGGACGCACCTTCCTCCTGGGGGGCGATCCGCTGCCTCCGCCTCCGATCCCAGCGCTTCCCCCGCGCCTGCCTGCCTGGCTTCCAGCAAGTACTGGGATTGCTCCACGCTGCCCCCACCGCAAACCCAGCGCTTCGCCCTCCAATCTCGGCGCTTGCTTTAAGCATCAGAGCTGGAGCCAGGCAGACAGGCACGGAGGAAGCACGCTGCCCCCTCCGCAGCCGGCGCTCGCGAAACGCTGGGTTTGTGGAGGGGCAGGTGCTTCCTCCGTGCCTGTCTGCCTGGCTCCAGCTCTGATACTTAAAGCAAGCGCTGGGATCGGAGGGTGGAGGGAGCGATCCTGGCGCTTGCTTTAAGCATCAGAGCTGGAGCCAGGCAGACAGGCACGAAGGAAGCATGCTGTCCCCTCCGCAGCCGGCGCTCGCAAAGCGCTGGGTTTGCGGTGGGGGCAGCGTGGAGCGATTCCAGTGCTTGCTGGAAGCAGAGCTGGAGCCAGGCAGGCAGGCGTGGGGGAAGCGCCGGGATCGGAGGTGGAGGCAGCGGATCGCCCCCCCCCCCTCGGAGGAAGGTACGTCCTATCGTCCCTTCACTCCATAAGACGCACACACTTTCCCCCCCACTTTTTTTTGGCGGGGTGCGTCTTATGGTCCGAAAAATACGGTAGTTTGTCTGTATGATAGTCATTTAAAGTAGCTCATTCAATATCTGAGTTTGATGCATCAAGGCACTTCAGCATTTTATTTATTTACACCTTGCCTTTTGCTCAAAATGGGTTAGGGAAACCTTCAAGAAATGCAAAAGCAGAAGCAAAGTTACTTTTAAAATTCAAAAAACATGAAAGCTATCAAATAACTATAAAACTTATACACACACACACACAGGCCTTGAATTCAGCAGGAGCTCACAAGAGCACAGCTCCTGAACCTTTCTGAGAGTTCCCCCTCCTCCTCCCCACCTATCTTGTCCATTGTATAGTAGGTGCAGCTGCATAACAGTCTCTGGATTAGGAGAGTGGCCAGCCAGCCACCAGGGGCTTTGCCAGACCCCCAGCAGCCCTCATTAACCCCTGGAGAAGCCCACACCACCCTTTCCCCACTTCTTGTGTGATTTTGGGCGACTGGTGGCTTACTGGTCTTTTGACTGGAGGCGGGATGTTACTGGAAGTGCTTGGGTCTCCTCTTTTAGATGGGGAAATTAGCAATAAGGAGATTTAGGCAGAGCGAATTAGGAACTTGGATCTCACCGATAATTCAAAGGTCCAATTCTCATATAGGAAAAATTCCAGAGTGAATATATATTTTGTAATGTTTTTACTAGGAAATAATGTAAGCAGGGTACAATCATATACACAAGCAGTGTTCCCTCTAAGCTGCAGAGTTTTGTGAGCAAAAATTCTAGTTTGTGAGCTACTGGTATTAAAGTTGTGAGCTACTGGCATTAAAGTTGTGAGCTACTGCATACATTATTGTGCTCTGGGGCCATTTTTCCTGAGCTAAGACAAAAATATGTGAGCTGGAGGCTAAAAATATGTGAGCTAGTACATATAAATACAAGCAAACAAGAACTAAGAAAAATAGAGGTGAAAGAGATAGGGGCTTCTTTGGTTTCTTACAGAGGTAATACAACCTGTCCAGGTGCGCTGAGGTCCATTTGGGAGCTTGAAGATGTAGACATGCATCGTGCCATGTCTGAGGGGGCCTTTTACTTAGAGTAATGGGGGGGGACAATTTGGTTACATGTGCTCAGATTGAAGAGAGAGAGAGAGATGAAATTTGCTCTCATGTTGTAATCTTTGGAAGGGAAGAGGCTCTCCCAGGAAAGGGACTGGCTTGTGGTGGGCGGTGTCTGATTGGTTGCTCACCTCAAGCCAATGAGCAGAGCTGACTCTGCTCACATGGATGAATCTCCAGGTAAAACAATAGTAGGACTGGTTTAGTAATGTCTGCCCGATATGATACAATAGGTCAGGATACGTGTTAATTGCTTGGGTAGTTTAGCAAAGATACCCACAGGAAGAGTAGACTTAGAAGATAAAGGATTTATATGGTGTCAGACATTGCCATAGCATTAAACAAAGAGAAGCTGAGTTGCAGTAAAGAGTGAGGGAGATGGTTGATTAATCAGTAACAGAAGATTAGAACAGAATCAATACATTACCTGCTGAAGCTATAAGCTCATCACTCGGTGGGGGGGGGGGGGAATAGCCAGACTAGGAGAGGTGCCTCAGGTAATGACCATAACAAGCCCTCTGCTGTTTCTACTCCATTTTGAATGAAATATCCTTGGCCTGTTTCTGATCAGAATCCATTTTTTCCCATAGCTTGGGATCCCCTTAGCTCAAGAGGGTGGCACCCCTAGAGGCAGGCAGTGCCTTCTAGTCACAGGGGTGGCCAAGGAGAGCCCCAGGTGAGCAAGGCCTGCTTGGGCTGGCTGGATCTCTAGCCAGCCCAAGCAGGCCTCACTCACCTGGGTCTCTCCTTTTTTGCGGGTTGCTTTTGGCTGGTGTGGGGGGAGTGGCATACGCTAATGAGTTATGCTAATGAGCTCCACCACCTATTTTTCTACAAAATGACCCCTATATGTGTATATGGTTCAGCCAGACAGATCTTTAAATAAAATAGTCCAACATACGTCCTTATCTGCAACCAACTTAATGGCAACCCCAGGAAGGGGCTTTCAAGGCAAGAAGCAGAGGTGGTTTGCCATAGTCTTTCTCTGCAGAGTCTTCCTTAATGATCTCCCATCCAAGTACTGACCCAGCTTATCTTACAAGGTCTGACAAGATTGGAATATACCATCCCACCTTTCATCCCAAAAGAGCCCATGGAAAACAACAAATAAACCCTGAAATAAGTTCATTTTGTATTTCTTTCTGGGGGGAAAGATAATAGTACTGTTTTCACCTCTTCAGGCAGCCCATTCCATGAAATTAAAGCTACAACTGATAAAACCCAAGTCTGAGCTGAAAAAGTAGTACTCCTTGGGGTGTTGTGGGGGGGAGCACAAAAGATTGTTGTTGGGAAGCAGAAATTAATTATGGTTTCATATGAAGAAGTATATCAGATAACTAGGCCCTATGTTGTGCTGTTGTTTGAAGGGAAGAACAGCTTCTTGAAACTGAATCTGGAAATTAATAGGAAACCCATGAAGCTGTTCCAGAATACTTGTTGAATATTCATATTGGCTTGCCTTGGTCTAATATATTGATTTCATACTTCAAAAAGTTCCTTATCCTTTCCCATCTTCAAAGAGCTATAATTAGTTTTGCTGATTATATAAACATGGCATATATAAAAATTATTTCAGAAATTTTTCAAAAGTCCACTGCATTTATGCACAGTTATGTAACTTCATCCTCAGCAAGTTTACCCTCAGTTCTCACTAAGTTCCGTGGGATGTTCCCCCCAAAAGATGTGTCTTGCACATATATACTTTGAAAATATCAATGATGGAATGGAATAAAACTTGACATTAGAAAAAAGGATAAAGGAGGCAAAACAAATGTATTATGACTATGGAATGATGAATTTTCATTTCCATGACATTAGTGCAAATTTGAGTTAAAAAGGTAAAGGTAGTCCCCTGTGCAAGCACCAGTCATTTCTGACTCTGGGGTGACGTCGCATCACAATGTTTTCATGGCAAACTTTTTACGGGGTGGTTTGCCATTGCCTTCCCCAGTCATCTACATTTTCCCCCCAGCAAGCTGGGTACTCATTTTACTGACCTCAGAAAGATGGAAAGCTGAGTCAACCTTGAGCTGGCTACCTGAACCCAGCTTCCACCGGGATCAAACTCAGGTTGTGAGCAGAGAGCTTAGACTGCAGTACTGCAGCTTTACCACTCTGTTCCACGGGGCTCCTGCACATTTGAGTATGTGTACTTAATAAATCTGAGAAAAGTATTAGTAGAAATATGAAATTCAGGAAATTTTCATTCACAGCAAAGGTATCTAAATGAATATTCCCACACCTTTCAAGATACATTCACATGAGTTCAAGCATGACCAACTAGATTTTGGCTTCTACAAGATTTATTCATAGGAAAAAGAAAAATGCTTCCAAATTGTATGTGAGAGAGTTAGTGTCCTCATTGTACATATTTTTTGGAGTTTGTATATGATGTTATAACTATGTCTGAGCAGATTTGTTCTGTTGCTATGAAGTCCACCATGCCAGAATTGGTAATTTCTTTGAAACCCTGACTACTTGTAAGTTTGTTAGTTTGAGCAGAAAGACAGAACAAAGGGACCCAGGAAAGTACAAAAACTGGTCATCCCCAAACAGGTGCATTGTTTATGTATGGTGATCAGAGCCTACAGTAAGTACTAGATGCAAACATTGTGTTATTAAGAGGCACAATATTATATATTACGTCATTTATTCAACATAGTTCTTTGGTATAGCCAGAAATATATCTGTGTTAATGTGTCCTGAGGTTTATGCTCTGTAGATAAGAGCCAGTTTGGTGTAGTGGTTAAGTGCACCGACTCTTATCTGGGAGAACCAGGTTTGATTCCCCACTCCTCCACTTGCAGCTGCTGGAATGGCCTTGTGTCAGCCCATAGCTATCAGAGCTGTCCTTGAAAGGGCAGCTTCTGTGAGAGCTCTTTCAGCCCCACTTAACTCACAGGGTGTCTGTTGTGTGTGTGAGGGGGGAGGTAAAGAAGATTGTAAGCCTCTCTGAGATTCAGAGTATGGGGGAGGGTATAAATCCAATACTTTATAAGGAATTAATAACTGATGAAGAGGTGATTGGTATGTTCCCCAACAAAGAATGGCTAGGCATCACTGTTCTAATTAGATTGTGACATGCTCAGGAGAATTATAGGACTTCAGGATAGAATGTAGTTAGAATACCACTGTCCTGTTTGATCTTGCATAATGTACAATGAAATAGTTAACAATAAAACATTACTAATGGAAAACATCTATAGAGGTTAAGTTTTCTCTCCCTGTTTTTAGAAACTCCTTTATTATGTCACTTATTGGACACAGTTCTTTGGTATAGCCAGAAGTATATCTGTGTTACTATGTCCTGAGGTTTATGCTCTGTAGATAAGATAGCTATTTAATTATTAAAATGCAGAACAAACAGAATTGATTATAGAAAAGGAAATTGTGAAATACCATAATGCCAGTCCTTTTCTACTGAACGCTGCAACTGTTTTGGAGCATACATGAACATGTGTAAAGTATCCATATGCTAACTTAGATAGCTAAACGAATTTTATGTTTCAGAATTCCTGGTTTCTGAAGACAAAACTTCAAAGTAAGGCAGACCTATGTTTATCTCTCTTCTATGTCAGAGTTTAAGTGCAATGTTTTATGTATACAGTCATCATGGCAGTTGAAAGAGCTATGAGGAAAAGCAATTATATAATTGCTTCGAAGTCTTAAGTAGAAGGGATAAAGGCTTTTAGAAACTATAGAGCTGTTTTCATATGTGTATCACCTGAACTTGAGCAGCAAAATTGTGTCCTAATTGTATATGAGTAATTAATGTGATAAATGTATAGGCTGTGAAAGATTTCCAGAAATTATTTTTCTTTGATTTTTTACACACACATACACACAAACACCCCATCATTTTCTATTTTAGCAGTTTCCACAATTTAAACATTAGATTCTTTGTGTTTGCTTTCTGTTATATTAGTAGTGTGTGTTTTGCAATTCTAATCTTCACATTTTTCTTTCTTTATCACCGAAGTAAGCCTTTTGAAGCCGAGGAATTTTTCACAGCAATATTGACAGTGCTCACATTTGCATGATGACAACCAAGGAATGGAGCAGTAATTTCTGAAATTGCAGAAGTATTTAGAACACTGATAAAAGCTGAAATATATTTTTGATGGATTGAAGTTAAGCATACATGATTTTTCCTGCTGTCAAAAGGCTGTGAATTTAGTGAATATTTGCCTGCTGTGAGAATGCAAGATTAACATCACAACCATCACCCGAGCACCCAAACCCTGCAATTTAATAGCTTTTTAGGTTCTTTCCTTTTTCTAAACAGCAATTAATCTCATTTTAGTACAATTTTCTCGTTTCTGAAGTTGCTCATTGAATCGCTGTTTTGTTCATATTTGGCTTCAGCTCCTATGCATAGTCATTAAAGTCCCAATTAATGTCACCTTTAGCTGAAGAGTACTCATTTTTATTGAGAAAATGACAGTTGCTGCCATGAGTAGTGCAGTGTAATATACATTAATTGCCCTGTAACACTGATAATTACGAGTTTTTCAAGCCTCTCAGTAAACTGTCATGCCTAGACAAGACTGTGCTAAATAGATTACTCATTAGGGAGACCTGTCCTGTTTTCTGTTGGGTTCTTAGTGTTGGTTTAAAAAAAAAAATCTTGAGCTTGAACAAATAGTTGCCAAAAGCAATTTCCTACAACAACATGCTTCTACTGGGTTCTCCACCCGTCACTTAAGTCTGCGGTCAGCAAACAGACAGGGTGCAGAGGACTCGAGAGATGTTGAGATTTGGACAGTTTTTGTGTGGTGTACATGAATAGGCTCAGAAGCCCTTTATTCAGAGCTTTGACTTTGTGATGTGCAGATATGTATTATATTACAAAACAACAATTGGCACTGACAGTGTTTAGTTGGTAAAAATCGTAACATCACTTTGTCTCAAAAGCACTGAACTTACTAAAACATAGTTAAAGTATGCCAATTTCTGAAATTAGCAGGTCTGCTGAAGAGTATTGCACTAGGATTTCCTTGAGTGTATCTCCTTCATTTTTAGATTATGTGGCTGATGAACACTGTGCTAATACTGTGAGTGAAATAATTGGTTCTCAGTATCACCCTTTAATATATGTTGTTAAATATGTGTCACACCACCAACTGAGCTGAAAAATCAGGTGTTTCTAATTTCAGTATGAATGTATTTTTCCTCTTTCTTTAGCACTTGTTTTTTTAACATAAAAGTAATCGTTTTTAATGCCGATGCCATGCTGAATTGAAAACCTTTGTTTTATCTTTGTTTGCAGCACCTGCTTTAGGCAATCTGCTCTTTCTTTCTCTCTAAATGAATTTTGTCACAGCCTTTCATATTCTCTCGCAGTGATGGACTAATGAAAGTAGATAGTACAATTTGTGCTGACCAGGTAGCAACTGCCAGCACACAGCTGAGGATAGTTTAAAGAAATAAATAAAATATAGCATTATATCACTGATTTACCCATTACGCAACATTAATAGTGAGAGACCTTGGTGTGTTTATCTGTTTGTATTGGTGTGCATTTATCGAATTGTTTATGACAAGACTAATTGGGGTAATTGTAGACACTGAAATTACCTGTCAGCTATATGTAACCACACTCCCTTTCTTTCTGACAAATGATGACAACTGAGGGACCCCGTAGCATTACTCATGATGGCTTTTCGAGTGGTAATAAGGACAATGGGGGCCCTGGCTAATTTGACATGGACAGCCTTCACAACAAGAAGCCAGCTAAATGACTTGTCAGTAGGGGAAAGAAGTCGGAAAAGTAATGGAGTCCCCCATGGCGCTCTGACAGGGAGATGAGACAATTTCAACAGAAAGTGAAAAGGCTTCAGTTTGTCAAGTATTTAGAACAATCAGAGAACAGCTAGAGGCTGGAACCTGACAATAAATTTGTGAACCATGGTAGCAGTTTCATATAGGTCAGTTATTTCATAATGGTTATGCAGCTTTTAGAGGTTTCTGCTTTCGTAGCTTACTTCACATCCACCAACTGGTGCTTTGTCACCTTAAATTTGTGCTTTGCTTTTACACAGTAGGAATAATAGTTAAGGTTACAGGGGAACAGAAGTGTAAGACAGCATGGTTCTCAAACTCCAATCTGCTGAAAAATAAACAAAAAATCTAGATAGCAATGCTGTGATAGCATTCATTACCAGCCAGTGGTGTTAACATGTTTGTTACAGTAGTGGTATGCAACTTTTTGTGGCAAAGAAAACATTTCTAAATCAAGTTTTATTTATGAGCTAGTGAAATTCATCCTTTTTTGTACTTCCTTACCACTGTAGAATTTTTTAAATGTAACTATCAATTCCTGATGTTTTTCTTGAAATATATTCCAGTTTTTATGATTTGTATATATGTGGTTACAGCTGTGCAACTAATTATGATACAATAATGTTTGTTTCATTTGTTAAAGTTTGGAGAATCAAATGAATTTTTATTCTGAAAGTTAGAAAAAAATTCCTTACTGTTTTTATCTGCAGTTTTGATTTCCTCTTTTTTATTGAGGAATAGACTAAAGATAAATTTAATATATCAGTTGTGCTTGTGCTGTGCTGTTTTACTTTAATGGACTTCTGCCCTTGGATTTAATTACCTCTTTTCAAAAGTAATCTGTGATCTCTATTTGTTTAGGTATTTATTTGATAATTATTGCTCAACTCTATGACACTTTTAAAATGACAGTGTGAAAATATCTTACTAGCATGTTTCAAAGCCAAGAAAAAAATTAATATCTAGTCTTCCGTATTCTCTGTCAGTTGGACACTGTTTGGAAAATGAGAAGTGTAGGAACCTTTTCATGCTCTTCCTACTATGTTCATTTTGGGGAGGGAGGGAAGCTGGTTTTTCTGATTGCACCAAGAAAGAGATAGAGTTGTTCTTAAAAAAAAAACCCTCTTATTTATTTAACTTCAATCCGAAATGTAAATTCATTAAAACATATAAGACTCAGGTATGCAGCATACAGAATTAATCAAATCAAATACCCAATTAGAGTGCATTGCAGTTTGCTAAAGGATATACTTAATAAAGAGTATACTCTTGGTTATTCTGTCAAGTCCCTTAACACAGGGAGGTTAGCCAGAACAAGCAGGAACTAGAATACAATCACACATCAAGTACCTTTTTCCATCTTTAGGAGCCAATATAACTGCCAATCAACTCTGTGACAAGCATCTGATATGTAGTGCCATACACAACAGAGCTCAGCCCTTTCTCCTTATGTTTTGGAGTCAAGAGAGTTCAGGAAAGTTGGGTTAAGCTAAGCTGACTCCAAAAGTCAAGGTTAACTAACAGAATCCCGGGAAGCTAGGTTTTGATACTCTTATCTATTTATAATATTGTATATAAACATTCCAAAAGGCAAAGTCATGGGTGGCAAAAGACATATACAGCTTTATCTGTACCAGGAAGGTCACATGATATGGTCAGTGCACTGAGCCTAAGACCTACGGAAAACATGAAATAGCTGGGCATTACAAGCTTCTGTTCATGTGCTGGTCAAGAACATTTGAAGGTACCATGACACAGACTGAGAGCTATGTGTTTGTCTACAACTCCTATGAGGCAATGCAAGAATAGAGAGGCAGCAATATATAGTGATCATTATCGGCCTACTGTCTGGGCAGTAAGTTCAGAATCCCCAGCCTACAAAGGAAATGTGCTAGGTGAACTTGGCCTGGACACACACACTCAGCCTAATCTACCCCACTTGCTTGTTGTTATTCCTCAACTAAATATTCACTTTCAAACTGAGAAAGACTGGATCAAGAGGGCATGAATATAATGAAAAAGAGGAGAGAGACCCAGTTGTATCCAAGAGAGCCCTGGCATAATAACCCCAACAAAACATTCTCTCTTCCTCTCTCTCTCCCTCTCTCTCATGGCAAAAAGCTCATACCTTGAATAAAGCTTTGTTGGTCTTAAAGGTGGTTTGTATCTCTCCCGTGTGTTTGAGAGACTGGTCAAAGTAAGCTCTCACTCTTTCCCGTCCCCCTCTCTTCTTCCCCAGGAGATGAGAGGGAGAAGCCTCAGCCAATGGAGAGAAGAAAGGCTTGACAGAGTAGCTCTGCTGTGCAATTGAGAGAGCCTAGCAAAGCAACCTCTTTCTCTTTCCCTCCCCCTCTCTTCCTCCCCAAGCTTCATCCAATAGAAGGAAGAGAGACTTTGCTCTGTAGTTCCTTTGTGATTGAGAGAGCCTTGCAAATCAAGCTGTGACACAGAAGGAAGCAGAAGAGAGGCAATTGCTCACAGGATGGATACAAGTCCTGTAGGGGCTGGATCTGTTCTTCAGGCCACATGTTTTGACACCCCTGATTTTTAGTTTGCCTTTCTCACTGAAATCCAGGGTGGATTACACACTGTAAATCAATACAGTCTCCAGGATGAAACAACCAATAAGCAATGCAGTAGGATTAGGATTGCAGAAACCAAGCTGAAATCTAAAGAGAGCTGAAACAAATCAAAGGGACTTCAGTGACATGAAAAATTACATTGGATCAGACAGCATGTACTGTACACAGTAGTATAGTCCACGGTCCCTATTCCTTTATTGAAGCATCTGTCTGAACATTTTGTTCTATACTATGAACCAGTAATCCTGTAAGTACTGATAAAGTAGCATAGTGTGTACAATACTATAAATTCATAGAATAAATAGTTGGATCACACAGTTCCGTTCCAGCAACAGCAGCAGTTTGTGTGTAAATGTTGTGGTTTTATAAATTCAGTTCAAACACCAATGATTGTGCATATTCCCTGGATATCCTTGAAAATTTGCCAAAAATGATCAGTACTAGGAGGGATTTTGCGTATTTCTTTGTTGGTGTACTTGAACTAAAGATGATTCCACCTACTTATCAGCAGCATATTTCAAATGATATTTAGTTAGAGTGCATAATCTCTGCTTGGAGACAATGCCTATTCATTGGTCAGCATCTGAAATTTATATCATACAAAGTATCTCAGAGGTTAAATACCTTGGAAATAAATTTTATAAAATTCCCTGATCATCTTCCTAATATGCATACTTTCTCTGTAGAGTGCAATGTATCTGTACAATGGCCAGTTTCTATGCACCTTGTCCATTGAAAACAGATTCATAATATTTTCTGGGCATAGTCATAGCTTGAATTTAATAGCATTCTTCCTTTGGATAATAATAAAAGTTGCCCTCAAAAGTTGCCTTAAAAAAATCTGCTATGTTTCTGATTTCAGTTTATAGAAGCATACATTCTGTATATGCCCACTTTAAGCAACTGTAAAGTTTCAAGGTAGGTGGAGCAATTATAAAGAGCATCCAGTGACAAAATCTGGGTTTCTGAGGGAGGAAGAATCTTTAAATCTTGACTGTCAAGAGACTGTATACACTCTACTGCTACAAGCCTCAGTCCACCAGTAAAGTTATTATAAAAACACAGACAGTTTTAATGTAGCAAGAATTCAAATGCACCCAGGTCTGTTGTGAAGACACACGTTTGGCTTGTTACCTCCACTGTTGAATTATCCTAGAATTTATTAGTAAGCTTCCTATAAGGCTTCCAGTCCTGCTCAGAATATTGATGAGAAAATGCCCAAGTACAAACAAGTCAACAACATCTGGATAGACATTTTTCTGTAGATAGAATGCTGGAACAAAGCTTAACTGTGTCAGGCTGGATAAGAGGTGTGACAGGTGTACAGCCTAATGTGGTCAGGGCCCAGTGCTAGGTAGTATTCACTGCAGTACAGTTTTCTAGTTGGAAAACACAGTTATCTTTTAAGGATAACTGAGGAAGAGAAAGATAATTAGAATAACTGGAAATCACCCAGCCTCTTTGCTCCATTCCTCAGTATATTTATGAAGGGAATCATGTGTGATTTGGTCCTCAGAGTAACCAGCATTTGCTGTTAAACAGCAAACAGCAAGCCTTTATTGGCATAAAACAGATTTAGCAGTAAAATAGCAATATAAATAATATAAAATCCTAGATTATAGAGTACATAGGGAGCTAATATACATAAAATAATAAAATATATATGAGTTGAGTTTAGCCAAATTAAATAATTAAAACAAATAAAATGTGGTCATTCCAGAACCATTCTCTGTCGTATTTCCATGGCCTGTTGAAGAAATATAGCCACCCTTAAAGTTACCTCAGCACAGGTGTCATTTAAAAGTCTGTGGACTTTGCCTGAATCAGAACAGCCCAACATATCTGCTAAGATATATTTCAGGTATATACAACGAATATCATCATATAGAGGACAGTTCAATAATACATGGGGAATAGTTTCAATACACTTGGAATTATTTATTTATTTATTTATTATGTTCAACTTATATCCCGCCCTCTCCACAAGCGGACAAAGACAGTGTCTATTAGAGTACTCAATCCTGTTAAATCTACCAAATAGGATAGCAGATGGTAATGCATTACAGCTCGTTAACAAGAACGCATGCTGTTGCTGTGGAGCTTGTAGAGAGGAGAAATATGACGCTAATTTCGCTACTGAGAGAGGAAGTTCGAAATTCAGCGGGGAGCAAGACTTGTTGGCCAGGCTATATAACATTTGCATTTCAATATCTAGAATTCTGAGCTTAAGTTTCAAAAAAGCATCTTTTAAGGATAGCATAAGAAGTGAATCTAAATCAATGCCCGTAGATTTAATTTTCCTCTCAATAAATACTAGCCGATTTGACAAATTAGATTCTGATAGCAGTTGATAATTAGATTCTGATAGCAGTTGATAAAAGGCTCTCTGAGTCAGAGTGGAAATGTAGCCGTAGCCAGTATTTAAGTGACATTAGCCATGCTTGTGTTTCCACAAGATTTGTCCCTGTTTCTAAACACAAAACTGCGTATGGTACGCACTTTGGGAATCCGAGAATTTTCCATAGGAATTTTGATTGGACACCTTCAATGTTATTATCCAAGGCTGTGATCCACACTGGGACCCCATATAAAAGCTGCGGTATCACTTTAACCTTAAAGATTTTTAGCGCGGCTGGGATAAACTGATTGCCTCTGCTGTAAAAGAAGCGCTGGATAGCTGCAACGCTAACATTGACTGACTTAATTATACAGTTACGATGGTTAGTCCAAAGTGTGTTATATTGAAAATGAATTCCTAGGTATTTGTAGTATTTTACTTGTTCTATCTCTTTGCCACCTATTGACCATTTAGCTGGTTTCCAAGATTTGGAAAAAATAACAATTTAGATTTGTCATAGTTCAATAGGAGCTTATTGTTGTTAAGGAAGGTGATACAGTGAACAAGCAAACGCTTTAATCCAATTCTGGAACAAGATAGTAAGACTGTATCATCCGCATATAACAGTAAGGGAACATGTCTGGCACTATGATGGTCAGTATCTGACAAAAAGGGAGCGAGATCATTAAGAAAGAGATTAAACAAAAAGGGGGCCAACACACAACCTTGTTTAACCCCCTTTCTTAACGGGATTTTTGACGTAAGGTTGCCTGATAAAGAGCATTTGACATGACAAAAGTTGAAAGTATATAATTTTTTAATGAGCATAAGGAGTCTTTTATCAATACTTGTTTGTTCTAGTTTATCCCACAACAGGTCTCTGTCAATTGAATCAAATGCTCCCTTTAAGTCTAAAAAGGCTACATACAATTTCATCTTTTTTCCAATAGTGTATTTGGAAATTAGATGGGACAAAGTATTACAATGATCGAGAGTAGTTTTGCCTTTACAAAAACCCAGCTGTTCCGGACCAAGAATTTTTTCTCGTGTCATCCATTGTTCAACTTTCCTCAGCAGATACTTAGAATATAATTTACCAATGGTGGGTAGGAGACTAATCGGCCTCTAATTATTTGGAATGGTGGGATCTCTGTTTTTATAAATTGGAACCACTATTGATTTAAGCCAGGCTTTAGGAATTATGCCTGTTCTGTCAATACTAGTAAAGAGAGATGCGAGCGGAGTAGCCCACCAATCTGGATCGAACTTTAGGATTTCAGCGGGAATAACATCTGGTCCTGCAACTTTACCTGATTTCAATTGCAAAATTAGTAAGTAAGTAAGTAAGTAAAATTTTATATGTATCCCGCCCTCCCCGCCAAGGCAGGCTCAGGGCGGCTAACAACATTTCATACAAATACAATAATAATATAAAATTTTGAATTAACCATAAAACATTTAAATTTAACATTCTTTAAAAACCAGTCAATGTAATTAAAATTATATAATTTAATCTGACAGTAATGGTGGCATTTTGACGCTAATTTCTGTCAGTTTGCATAATTTTCATGATGCCATAGGTCCTTAGACAGGGCCATGTTGAGGATCCATTGATTAACAGCATTATTCAGCAGTCAGTATATGCTTTAACTTCATCAGAAGTCACAGAGGGCCACTCCGGAAGAACTACCTGAGAAAGTTCGAAAGGTCTAGAAGTGTATAGTTTACTTTGGGAGAACATAGAGAAGAAATATTGGTACCAGACATTGGGGGAAATGGCAGACATAGAAGGGGCATCAGCTCTATGGGCACCTGATACAATAGACCAGAAATTTTTAGAGTTCTTTAAGATTACAGCCTGGTATAGCTCCTCCCATTGAAGTTTAGCATAATCATTCTTTTTGCTTTTAATAACCTGGGACAGCTGATTTTTAAGATCAAAGTACTCTGATGGTAAAGACAAAGCCCCAGAGTCACGGTAACATCTGTAGGTTTCCAATTCACTCACAATTAAATTCAAACATTCCCAATGATGTAAAAGGGGCCGATTTATCTAGGGCAGGACGGATATATATGTTTACCAAAATCATAGAAAGATTCTCATAAACAAGCTTAATAGCTTGTTCCATAACGCTTCCAGCCTGTAGGGGGATGCCTACAGAATTATGAAGAAGAGACACAAATATAGACAAACCCATTTGAAAATGGCCTCTTGAGTTGGTTCTAAAGGCTGGGAGTGAATAGGACTTATAACCTTCAAGATGAATCGGACTTTGGGACCAAGTCTCTTGGAGTAAGATGACATCAAAGTTCTTAAGGTAACTAATAAATTCAGCATCTTTGGATTTATTCCACCAACCAGCCACATTCCACAAGATTATCTTAATGTCCGATAATGGAGAAGTATTTGGAATTGTAGATAATGAAGAGGATCTCAGTCAGTCATCTTGGGAAAATTGGTTTGGCAAGCAGGAAGAAACAAAAATCATTTTCGAGGCCCCTAGAAATAGTTGCATAGAGTTCCACAAAGGCCCCCTCCCCTTGTAGTTGCAGATGGTTAAACAGATATCGTTTGGGGTGAGGATGAGGTTATAAAGTTGCTCTCGCTCATCGGATGAAGATTTTAATTTGTAACCTGTTGTTGACTTTGTTACTTGCTTTGGAAAGGCAGTCTTGGGATAACTATAAAAAAAAGGGCTTTTTGGAGATTCCATCTCTCCCAGTTCCTGGAGTCTCTTTCCAAAGTAAGAGATCTGCTTACTGGCATGATCAATTTTGCTGTGCAGCAGTTTTAGTTGATTATAGATGTGCTCAACTGTTATAGCAACAAGGCTGATCAAATCAGATGGGTCATTAGAATTGCTGCACTCAGTGCTGCTTAGAGGACTCCGCACTGCCCCCCCCCCTCCGGCTCACTGCTGTTATTAATTACTGGGTGTGAATCAAACTTTTTGTTGGTTAAAGCTGATTAATTTAAAGCTGGTTTATTTAAATCATCATTATAGTCATGTTAAACAGCATTACTCATGAATAAATGGAAGTCTGTCAGTCAAATATTATGGGTTACTGTACAACACAAAAGGTCATAGGATTACATATAATGTTTACACTCTGACATACTTGATCTTCATGTTCAGACTCAAGTAGAGTTATCTCTGTCAGCAAAGGCAAGAGGTGATCTGCAGTTATTTTGGGAGAAGATCTGCTCCTCCATAAGGTAGTCAGTGATAATACATGGCAAAAGCACACAAGTAGTCTCTGTCCTGATCCCACAATTCCTGACTTGCCTCCCTGGTTTCCATGCTATAACAGCCAAGTGACTAGGGTGTCAGTGTTCCCTCTGAGTTAGCATGAGCTAGCTCATAGAATTTTAGCCTCTGGCTCACACATATTTGTCTTAGCTCAGGAAGTATGACCCCAGAGCACACTAATTTATACAGTAGCTCACAACTTTAATGCCAGTTGCTCACAACTGCAATGCCAGTAGCTCACAAAGTAGAATTTTTGCTCACAGGACTCGGCAGCTTAGAGGGAACATTGATCAGTGTGTGGGAACTTGAACCCACATTGGTCAGGGGTGGGAGCTTGAACCCACTTGTAGGGAACCCTAGTACCTATCACTTCTATCCTGGTAGCCTATTACCAGCCAAACATTTATGCACTTCGTAAGCTCCTGCTGTCTTAACTCACAGAACGTGGAGTCTGTGTGTACGCACGCACATATGATATAATTATAGTCCTTCCTCCCAGCCCCACTTAATCCCTCTAGCTCAACTAGGTATGTAGTATCTATCCAAGATGAATGTCCAGGTACCACAGTCTGAAATCTTTATAAAGGGAGCATATGTTTGTTATCTGCCAGTCATCCTATACAAACTAACAGCACAAAAGCATGGGGATATATTGCAGGACACAATACAGATGATACAGAGAATTAGGAAATTAAAAAAAAAAACCTTGCTAAAATGCACTAGTTACTAAGTAACTTCAGTATTTCTCTCTCTGAGAACTGGGTACATGACAGCTGATCTTCAAACAAAAGATGGTCTCTCACATTGACAGACTTCACCTCAGTCCCTCTTTTTGTTTGAACAGCTTATACAGAGTGAACTGAATGTTTAACTCTTTCTTTTCCTAATTGGAGGGGCTATATGTGACCAATCCTTTGTTGAGAGTCTGAGTTGCACTTCCCACCAAGCTGCCTTTGACCATTTATGGCATTTGTGGTGGAATGGCCTGCAGACCCTGTTCCACTCCAGCCTGCAGGCCCTGTTCCACACTGCCCTCCAAAGTTTTCCCAACACCTGGAGAGGCTTTTCTTTCTCAGGTAGCCACTTTCATCACCTGGCCTTTGTAAGGAATTGCCCACTGAGAGAATCAGGACTCCCAGCTTCCCGCCCAAGTTCTGAGGCCTTGCCTCTGTCTCCTGCTGCCCAGCACCTGGTCACCATGGCGACTGTTTACTGCCTTGTGTGCCCCAGGAGGAATAGCCACTTGCCAGCTACCTTCCCCCTGGCACTCCTTTTAAAATAGTGTGTCTGAAATGGTGGAAGTCTATGTGGTACAGAGGACCACTACCAGCATCAAAAGTTAAAAATATTTATTTAAAAAGAAAATATTTACAAGCATACTTTTAGCACAGTACCAGATTGAGCAAAGGATTCAAAAGAAATGGGTAAAACACAGATCTTCTTCGTGGTCTCTGTGCATCACACTTGTGGGAGTAGGCGCCAGCGCTGATCTCGATCGGTAAACTTCAAAAGCTGTGGATTTCCGCGCTGCCGGCCCAGTGTGCATGCCCCGAAGCCCCACTGCGCACGCCCACTGGAACGGCCGCGGACATCCCGCCAGTTCTCTTCTGACCGCCGCGCTGATCGGTCGATCTCTCTGCCACGGTCGGTGAACTTTTCGTTTCCATCTGGAAATTATATAGTTAGCTGTATATAGTTTTTAGTATCGTTAGTTAGTTAGAGTAGGTTTTCTTCTTCCTATCGTTGCGGGAGAGCGGGCTGATTTTTCCCGCCCTTCGGGGGGGCCCCTCTCCCTTTTTTCTCTTTCCCGCCTTGCCTTTCCTCGTATGGAAAGAAAGTGGGGATTTTTTCGCCGCTGTTCCGCGTGTGGGAGTAAAATCGCCCCACCAGACGGGCACTCCTTGTGCTTATTGTGCCTGGGAGAGCGGCACAGGCCGGATTCCTGTTCCCACTGTGCAAAGTTTTCCAAGCAGACGCGGAAAAACAGAGCGGCACGACTCGCCGCGGCCCTGATGGAGCGAGCACTTTCCCCGCGAGCCGAGCAGGCCGAGTCATCGACGAGCCAGGTGGCCCCACCAACGTCGACACCAGTCGATACCGGGCGGGCAAACATCGATACCGACCGTCCTCGAAAACGATCCGGTTCGGTAGCCGCCTCGGAGTCCTCGGTGCCGATCAAAAGGCCCAAAGAGGACGAAGGGATGCCCTCTGAAAAGAAGCTGCACAAGAAGTCTGAGAAGCCCAAACGCACGGCTACCCAGTCTTCTCCAGCATCCCCGGTCGACCCGACCGCACCGGTCGTCCCGCCGCTGAAGCTCTTTGCCTCTCCTGTTCGGCAGCCGAGCTTGCAACTAGCATCGATGCCGACTCAACTCATCGTTTCCGATTCGGACTCCGAGATCAAGTCGGCGCAGCGTGTCGGTACCGGGAGTAGTCCACTCGACAGATCGACCTCCCAGCCTCGAAGCTCTCCTGCTCGACACCGACAGCATCGTCGGGACCGATCTTCCAGTAGCCACTCTCCTCGTCGAGAAAACAATCGCTCGCCATGAGGCCAGCCGGCCCAGATTCCCTGGGACCAGAGACAGTGGCAATACCTCTATGGGGCCTACCCCATGCAAACCCCCTTTCCGTGGCTTCAACAACGCCAGAGGGATTGGGACCAAGCCTCTGAGACCTCGTATCGATCCCGAACGTCCTATAGAACGCAGAGGGATGCTCCGTCGGCGTCGGTATCGAAGCCTCCTGAGCTGGACCGGCCGGTCCAGAGAGTGAAGCAGCACACCCCGCCGGTGAAAGAGCCGACACCAGTGGCCTCGGAGCTTCCTCCTCGGCACCAATCTGAGCTCTCCGATTCGCCTGAGGTATCCCCCAGGTCTCTTGACGACTCTTCACCCAAGAGGGAGGTCTCCTCCGGTGGCGAACCTTCACCCCCTGGGAAGACATCTGAAGAGCAGCCAATATCACCTTCAGAAGATCTAAAATCTTATGGTGACCTTATAAAAAGAATGGCTCAGACTCTTTCGCTCACTACAGTCCAGCCACAACCTAAAGTAACGGACACTGTCTTCGATATAGTCCAACAAGATATATCCACAGCGGTTGCTCTACCATTGACCAACGTCATGCTCCAGACTGCCAAGGCTTCCTGGGACAAGCCTGCTTCCACGCCTGTCTCCTCACGCAGGCTGGATCATATGTATAGAATCCAGGAAGCCTCAGCAGAATTTTTGTATGTCCACCCCAAACCGAATTCGGTGGTCGTATCGTCGTCCTCCAAGGCGCGAAAGACTCATTCCACTCCGCCGGATAAGGAGGGCAGAAAATTGGATGCCATGGGTCAACGTTTGTACTCGGCGGGCTCCCTGGGTGTGAAAATTGCCAATTACGCAGCATGCTATGGCCGCTACCAATATGCACTCTGGGACCAGGTCTCCACTATAATGGCCACCCTTCCCGAGAAAAGTCGCAACGCTTTACAGAAGTTGCAGAGGGAAGGCATGATCCTGGCTAAGCAACAGTTAAACTCGGCCAGGCATTCGGGTGACACCTGTGCGAAGGCCCTAACAACGGCTATCTCTTTACGCAGGCACTCGTGGCTAAGATCTACAGCACTCCAACCCGACACACAGGCATATGTTGAAGATCTGCCATTTGATGGAGCGGGCTTATTTAGCTCCACGACTGATTCGGTCCTCCAGGAGCTGGATAAAAGCATCAAGACTTCCAGAAACCTGGGGGTGTCCGGATCACGTCCTCAACCCAAGCGTCAGTGGCCTAAAACCTGGCAGAAAAAGCAGTACTCCAAGTCGCCAGAGAGGCAGTGGCGATCGAAGTCGGCCTCCTTTACCCGCCCTTCCTACCAGTCGAAGCCCAAGTATTCTCCTCCCTCCACCCAGACGACCCGCCAGAAGGGGGCGAAGCAAGGGAAACAGGGCCTTTGACTTCCTCCCGGATGGCCCGCCGGACTTGGACTCTATCCGCCTTGCCAAATTTTTCCCTGCCTGGTCCCATATCACTTCAGACCGGTGGGTCTTGTCAATAATCCGGCTGGATTATTGTATAGAATTCTTCCACCCCCCGTGTACCCCGAGGTTTGTTTCCACTGCCCCATCGCCAACCCTCTGCGAGGAGGTCCAGTCGCTCCTCCAGAAGCAAGCCATCCAGAAGGTCCCCATGGACCAGAAAGGTCAAGGGTTCTACTCCCGCTATTTTGCAGTCCCCAAACGGGACGGGGGTCTCCGACCAATCATGGACTTGAGGGCACTGAACGCCTTTGTGAGGTGCGACAAGTTCAGGATGACATCGCTCCCATACATCCGTCCCCTCCTGGGCAAGGGGGACTGGATGGCGACCCTCGATCTCAAGGACGCGTACTTCCACGTCTCAATTCATCCCAGACATCGGAAGTACCTACGCTTCACGGTCGGGGACGACCATTACCAATACCGGGCTCTACCGTTCGGCCTCTGTACAGCCCCGAGGGTATTCACTAAAACCATGGTGGTCATTGCTGCTCACTTGCGGCTGCAAGGTGTGACACTTTTCCCATACATAGACGATTGGCTCCTGGTGGCGGAGTCGAGGGAGAAGTTACTCCAGCACATTTCCATCACCCTGGCTTTGGTGGACGATCTGGGGCTCCAGATCAACCTAAAGAAGTCCAATCTGGTGCCTTCGCAGAGCGTGCAATTCATTGGAGCGATCCTCGACACAACAGTCTGCAAGGCGTTTCTCCCTCCAGACAGGGCGGACGCCATTGTGCAGTTGGTGTCCTCCTTTCAACAGAACCCAACTGTCCCTGCAAGGCAGTTGCAATGGCTCCTGGGACTTATGGCGGCGACAATGTCCGTCCTCCCGTTTGCGAGACTCAGGATGCGGCCCCTGCAGCTTTGGTTCCTTCGGAGCTTCAGGTGCAACGTAGAGAAACCATCCCAGTTGCTGACGGTGCCAGTAGAGATCCTGTTGTCCCTCTCCTGGTGGAGCCTGAAAAGTCGCCTGACCGAGGGGGCGCCTTTTCACCAGCCGGAACCGGTCCTTACGCTCACCACGGATGCCTCCCTCTGGGGATGGGGGGCTCACATGGGGGGCCTTTGTGTGGGGGACCGTTGGCCGAACCATCATGCCCACCAACACATAAACTTTCTGGAGTTGCTAGCCATCTTTCACGCACTCCGCTCTTTCCAGCCTCTTCTGGAAGGTCGGTCAGTGGCCATAATGACAGACAATACCACAGCAATGGCACGGTGTCCAGGAGGCTCTGCCAATTGGCCTCCCTGATCTGGGAAACGTGCATCTCCCTGGGAATCTTCCTACGAGCGACCCACCTTCCGGGGGACAGCAACGTTCAAGCGGACTTTTTGAGTCGGGGTGGAGCTCTCCTCCACGAGTGGGAGCTCAACTGGGAGTTCCTGAGACCAGTCTTCAACCGGTGGGGGACCCCGGACCTGGACGTTTTTGCTACGAGGCAAAATGCAAAATGCCGCCTCTTCTGCTGCAGGGGGGGCGCGGACCCTCTCGCATTGGGGGACGGGCTCCTCGTACCGTGGAGGCACCACAAGGTGTATCTGTTCCCTCCTGTGCCGTTACTCACCAAGGTGGTACAAAAGATAATGAGGGAACAGCCGCGGGGGATTCTAGTAACGCCCTGGTGGCCCCGACAGCCTTGGTTTCCCCTGGTCCTCCGCCTGTCGGGGAGGACTTACCATCAATTTCCCCAGGCGCAGGATCTCCTGCTCTACCACGAGGGCAGGGTTCTGCACCACGATATCCCGCATCTACGCCTCACGGCTTGGCGTCTAGATCCAGATTCTCTGATAGGACCAACTTTGTGATCCTGAACTGTAGGAAGACCTCCACGAGGCAGTCGTATGCGGCCAAATGGGCCAGATTCGCCAGGTTCACGGCAGACCTCTCTGTGGCCCCCGAGAGGGCGGATCTATCGATAATCTTGGACTTTCTAATTACCTTGCTGGACTCGGGCCTAGCGCCCTCCTCGGTGCGGGTCTACCTAGCTGCTATCTCGGCTGAGCACGAGCCCATCGAGGGTCACTCGCCCTTCACGCATCCGGACACTAAACATTTCCTCAAAGGCATGGCGAGGCTGTACCCGGCAGTGAGGGCACCTGCACCTGCATGGGACCTTCCGCTTGTCCTTAAAGCTCTGACAGGAAAGCCGTTTGAGCCGATGGCGACGTGCCCGCCCCACCTCTTGGCCTGGAAGACGGCCTTCCTTGTGGCTATCACCTCCGCAAGGAGGGTGGGGGAACTTGCTGCACTTCGGTGTGACTCTCCCTACTTACTGTTTTCACCTGAGGGGGTCACGCTGCGCCCCGACATCACCTTCCTACCGAAGGTGGTGTCTCCCTTCCATCTCAATTCGGAGATTTACCTACCGGTTTATTTTCCCTCTCCGGCCAATGACTCTGAGTGACTACTACATGCCCTAGACGTAAAACGGGCACTTTCTTTCTACCTGCACCGCACTGGCCCTTCCCGGAAGGATGCCAGGCTGTTCGTCTCATATGCTACGTCCTCCCTAGGACAGCGCATCTCCTCCCAACGCTTATCCAAATGGATTACAGGGACCATCCGGTTATGCTATCTTCTTCGGAAGCAGCCGCTTCCTGGGCCACTGCGTGCCCACTCCACCAGGGCAGTGGCGACGTCGGAGGCGTTCATGAAGGGAGTTCCCCTGCAGGATATCTGCAGGGCAGCCACGTGGTCCTCGGCTCACACGTTTGTGACGCACTACGCCTTGGACCTGAGGCACAGACAAGCTTCTTCCGTGGGCCGTGCTGTCTTGCAGTCCATTTCTTCGTGATGGACTGGCGTACCCTCCGCCAGGTAGGCCTCAGCTTGTTAATCTCCCACAAGTGTGATGCACAGAGACCACGAAGAAGATAAACAGGTTTCCTACCTGTAACTGATGATCTTCGAGTGGTCATCTGTGCAGTCACACTACCCGCCCGCCTTCCCTGCTGCTGCCGGTCCCTCCGTGGGGCTAACGCGGCGGCCAGAAGGAACTGGCGGGATGTCCGCGGCCGTCCCAGTGGGCGTGCGCAGTGGGGCTTCAGGGCATGCGCACTGGGCCGGCAGCGCGGAAATCCACAGCTTTTGAAGTTTACCGATCGAGATCGGCGCTGGCGCCTACTCCCACAAGTGTGACTGCACAGATGACCACTCAAAGATCATCAGTTACAGGTAGGAAACCTGTTATTCCTCTGTCCCTCTCTCTATACGTGCCCTGTCAGATATTAAATTATAATACAGGTGCCTTAGCTTAGAAAGTTACACATCTCTACACAGTTACATGTACTTTGAAACTTCCTTCAGCTCTTCAGGCCAGCGCATGGTTAATGGCTGCCTCCTTCAGACCTCAGTTAAGAGTTCTGTCTGCTCTGATGGACTCTCCACAAAAGACAGCTTCCTCCTCCAAAAGACAGATTCCTTCTCGCTTCCAAGAGTTTTATCTTCTCCATTTTCCCTCCAAATGACCCATCAGGCCAGGTCAAGGAAGCTTTTCCTGATATCTCCAGAAATTTCTTCCTGAAGTCTTTCTAAATTCCTCCAAGTCTCTGTTCTCTGCTGGGCGGGGGGTAGATGCAGGACCAGCCCAACTGTCTCTAGCTTGACCTAATAGCATTTGTATGAAGGTGGCTGGAAAGCAACTGAACTGACTTCACCTCTTCATGCCTGTTCTCTGCCCAGAGAGGGGGTAAAAACTTTTAAAACTCAGAATAAAGGTTTTACTAATTTCAAACCTCCAAAAAAAATGCATTTCTTTACACCATGTAATTCAATTCAGAATGTTATTAGTTCAGGCAGGCATGTTAAAAGTAGTTTATCTTCCCCCTTCCTGACAGAACAGTCAAATGGCTCCTCTGTCCTCCGTATTTGTCACCATAAAAGTGTGAGTCTCTTCCTCTGAGCATAGCATGAAGATTTTATGACAGGTTATGGAGGAGTGAGAATTTTGGGGAAACAGATGGTTCTCTGGTCTGTAGCAGTCAAACTAAACCTGAACCTAGACAAAACATTGTAATAAGCCTTTATATATGGTATCCAAACTGCTATTTGAAAGTACTTGGTGGAATTGGATCAGAAAAGGTTTTTAAAAGAAATGTTCCAGTTACAGCTGCAGCATACTCTTTTCCCTTTGCCCATCTTCTTTCTTGCCTGCTCAGCAAGTAGTGGAAAGAGGGCAAAGACACCAGTGGAAAATCAAGTTGGAGATTCAGCTGTTTTTTTCCACTCCTTTAGAATTTGAAAATTATTGACAGGATTCCTGGCTGTGGTTTGGAAATCCTTCTAATAATAATGAATCTTGGGCAGAAATGATTATATCTAGGATGATGTTCATACACTTTATTTTTATCCAGACTACTGTATTCTGCTCTATGAGATTACTGCTTAAGGCTGCAATACACTTTACCAAAATACCTTGCTTAAAGGAAGGAAATAAATAGCCTGGTAGATAGAGGGGAAGAAGAGTGTATTTATTTCTCATGCAACATGTCTACCAATCTCTTTTCCATGAAAGGTGTAACTGAAAATGGAGCTTTCTGATCTACAGTTAGGCATATACATATTGTTTTATTGAATCATATTTATGGATGAGAATGTATTTCATTTTTTTCTATACAAATTGTTGTAATGTAAGTTATATTTAATTTTTTATGTGAAGCAGAACTAGTCAAATATTTCAGGCCAAACAAGCAGAACCAGAGTAGAAATTTTTAAAAAATAATTTTATGCTACTATTAAATATATTTATGAAAATTACCCAATGCTATACAGTTTTGAAACAGATTGTTTACATTGTGTTCACATAAAAGAGGCAGCATAGCTAAAGCAAGTCATTCTCCATTGTACACATAATTAATGTATGGAGTCCATTGCAACAATTTATTGGGAGGGCTTCTAAATGTAATTCCTTTTAAAAGGGATATGTGGAGGAGAGATCCATTATAGATACTAGCTCATTTTTATTCATATAATGGCCAATGATTCAATAGACAAATTCACAAACAGAGCATGAGGGTCATAACCATGCCATATTGTTGATCTCAAGACATAGGTATATTAATATATCTAATCCTCAACATGGCCTCTTGTATGGATACTTAAATCCAGAGACTGGAATTATGAACATACAATGCTCCAAGTTTGCAGAACAATCTGAAATCTAAAAGAGTAAAAAGGGGGGGGGGTGATTAAAACCCCTAAAATAACAGAAGCAGCTCCAGTAGTTTTAAGAAGTGAATGCCCTCAGTGCCCATTACTAGGCAGCCACAACAGGTTTGCCAAGCTTCCAGCCTTGGATTTTGTCAATAAAAGGTGAAGGGGCAAGGCTATTTCCAGAGCTGTTTTGGCCTATGAAGGACAATTCATTGGGGCCAGGCTCAGCAGCAAACACTGGGAAACTTGCTACTATGTGACCTGTATGACTCACCAAGACCCAGTCTCTTTCTTACTACTGCCCAACAGCACCCACCCCACTAAAGCCAGTGTGGTGTAGTGGTTAGTTTCTTACAAAAATCTGGAACATCCATGTTCAAATCCCCACTTTTCTATGGAAAGTCATTGAGTGAGTCACACACTGTCAACCTAGCCTACCTCACATAATTGTTGTGAAGAGGAAATGCAGAAGGGAGAATGGTGTCAACTACTTTCAAAGAAAAAGGTGAGGTATAAATGAAATAAACAGATAATAAATATAGCTGAAGATGGCAGGCTGATAAAAGGTAGATTGGTTGGTTGATGGGAAGGATAGAAGGAAGAAGGGAAAGGTGAGGATATGGCAGTTGCCAGGATACCTTGCAAGCCCCACACACACACACACTTGTTTCTTCTAAAAATTGAGTCAGTGAGGATTGACTTGGTTATTTTAAAAAAACCAGGCATATTTGAATTTATTTATTTTTATTTGAATATTTTTATCCCACTTTTTGCCTTCACAGCCGGAATCAAAGTGACTTTCAAAAGCAAAAAATGAACAAAAATGTAAAAATCACAATGTAGTCATAAAATAGAAGCAGCAGTGGGAAGATGGGACTGAGCAGCTGGAGGAACTCAGATCTTAATGGCATAGGGTGTGCTGGCTAGTGGCACAATCAATGGAAAGAAGAACTGCTAACCAAATATACAGTTAAAAATGCATTAAAAAATTTCATAAAATAACATTCATCAAATGAAAATTATCTAAACTGAGAAAACAAAATTATTCCCACATGCTGCAGATAATCATGACCTACCATGGAAGTATGTTTGGTAACTGGACTGTTGTACAACAACACCAAAAATAATACTCTTGAGTGCTTAATAATCTAAATGCTTGAAAATGTCGGTGTATTAGATGTTCTCAGACCACTGAATGCTTTGTGCAAGAGATTTGTGGATATTATAATACCTAGTAGCATATGTGTTCTAAATAGCTTCTGTCATTAAATATGCAATTTCTTTAGTTTCTTCCCTGACCAGTCTAATTTCATAAATAATTTGTTCGTGATCCTTAAGCAGTCCTAACAGATCATGTGAATCAAGTAATTACTTATGTGATACCATCAAAATGTCAGCTTTATCTCTTACATTCCTTATCAAATCCTAGGTATTGGGCAAAGTAGTTAAATTGGCTTATATTTTATAGTTGAACACAACATTTCTTTATATTTGGAAATGCAAAGATGTCATTAAATACAAGAACATAAGAAATTATGTGGCTAGGTTTGTTTACATTTGTGTAATCAGAACAGTGGTGGACTAAACAGTTACTAATACCTGTAAAGTCTGATAATTTAGTTACTTCAGAGTTGTTTTATATGTAAAATTATTATTTATAAAAATACATATACAAGAAAACTGAGAATCTATATGTTACATGTAATAAATCACAGATCTTTTGATGATCTGCATATCTGCTGGTTTCATTACGTTTTTACATCAACAAGCCCCCCTTTTTTTGCTATTCATTTTAACTTTGAGTCACTAGTAAAATCTCTCTATCTAATAGGTGGCACATGTTGTAGAGAAATGCACGATATCCTCATTTCCTCTAGATCAATCAACCATGAAATAATTAACTGAACTTTTTGTTTTTCCAGCAGATTTAAAAGAAATACAATACAATTGAATTTGTCCAGGTTTTTTAAGTGGGGAGGGGCAAGAGGGACATAAAAGATGTGACCTAAACATTCTATCTGGCCACATTCTCTTTTAACTGTTAAAATATCCTGAAGCACTCGATCACATTGCATTTTAATTTCAAAGCCATATGTTGTATTAGAGGAGGACACATGTTATTGATTTGCACTCAAGAGTTCCAAGTCTGTTTACCAGATCACAAAGCAGGCATGTACAAGGTCTCTTCTAGGTCAAAGGCCTAGAGTCGACATCTTTCTGAAACTTTACCCTTGTGAAAACTAGAAGCTCTGATTAGCTCTGCCAACAGCCAATTGTATGGTTTCTTACTGCCACTGATTATATTAGCTTCACATTTATCAACTACACAGGCAAACACTTAACCTATTAACATGAGAGCTGTCGGCCTGGAAGAGGGGGCTTTGGTTTCTTTATGGCAGTTCCTATCCTTGTAAGAGTTGGGTAAGACTAGTTGTGAATATCCTGAAAGGATTTTAGCTGGACTTTTTGTATTTCCAAAGAGCTCTTTGAACATTATTTTTTAAAGATGTATAAAAGTTTTTAAAAGACATGCCTAAAACTGCAAAGTGTTTTTGTGACAAACACATGTATTATATGGGATCACTTAACAGAGAATTGAGATTGACTGTTGCTATATGATCTTCTTCGTGGTCTCTGTGCTTCACACTCATGGGATAGAGCGCATGCGCAGGTGTCCCAGTGCGCATGCTCGCCAGCACGAGGATCCCGCCAGTTCCTTTCTGACCGCTGCGCTGAGAAGATCTCCTTTCATGTCCCCGGTCGGTAAAGTAATCTTAGATTGCTTTTTTCCTGTTGTATATAACCCGTTTGTTATTTTCTTAGTGTAGTTAGTTGTTAGATAGTTAGTGTTGTTTAAAAAAAAAGTTTGTTGGATTTGCCCTTTGGGGCTCAGTTTTTCCCCCTCAGAGACTTTCTGGGAGGGGTTTTTTCCTGGGCGTCTATGGAAAGATGTTGGGAGGTTTTTAAGAGGTGCCGCTCCTGTGGGAAGAAGATTGCCCCCCCGACGGCCATTCCCTCTGTCTGGGCGAGGGACATCGCATCGATTCTTGCACGCACTGTCTGAGTTTCTCCAAGCAAACTCGTAAGAATCGAGCGGCGAGGCTTTCGGCGGCTTTGGTCGAGTTGGCACTTAGTCCTCAAAAGATGGCATCGGGCCCATTGGTACTGATGGGTGAGGCCATGGCCCTGACTGTCACATCGGCTGAGGCTTCGCCAATCAGGACCGAGATGCCGGTCAAGCACAGGTGTTCCACGAAACGGCCTTCTGAAGGGTCAGTGGACACCCCGGCAAAAAAGTGTTGGGATGATTCGGGGACCCAATCATCCGCGCTGAAGAAGGTGAAATCGAAGGAGAAGTGGAAGAAGAGACCATCCCACACTCCTTCACCTTCGCATGATGCTTTGACATCGACAGCTCCACTGAGGAAGATCTTGGCATCCCCGCGTTGTAGCCCTTCAGTGTCGAGAGGCAGTGCTTTGCAGCTGCACCTATCGGCATCGGAGCAAGAGATCGACCTGACTCAGTGCTCCCACTCTTCAGGGTCCAGGCGTCGCAGTGAGAGCGATTCGGTCTTGGAGGTGGAGGTGTCGGCGCCGATGGATCAGGCAAGAGGCCAGAGAGAGCTGGAACCAACTACAGTAGCTCGTTGCTTCCCACTGATTCCACCATGGGAGCAGCGCCAATGGCCTCCTTACACTTATCCCTACCCACCATACCAATGGTACCCTCCTCGCGGGTTCGCAGACTGGGACCAGCAGTCCGAGGCATCCCATATGTCCAGGTTGTCTCAACACTCTAGACGGCGTCCTTCGGCATCAATCTCTGTCCAGCCTGACAGACACGGCGTGGTAGTGGAGGAAGTCCAATCTCGGTCATCAGTGTCAATCTGGTCGCCCGCCAGAGAGTCAACACCGGTGCTCTCAGAACATTCTCTACACAGAGAGTCTTCATTGTCGGACTCCAAGGTCAGTACCGACGATCCGGACTGGGCTTTGGAACCTTCACCAGTGTCTCATACAGCTGAGGATCTTCCCATCTCACCATCAGAGGATCTGAAGTCGTGCGGGGACCTGGTGAAGAGGATGGCACTCTCCCTCTCGCTTCTAGTGACACAGCCGCAACCCGTTGTAGACGATAACGTGTTCGACATCATGCAGCAGGATACGTCTACAGCGGTTGCCCTGCCGGTGACAAAGGTCATCCTACAGGTGGTGAAGGAGCCCTGGGCGAAGCCTGCTTCTACACCCGTGTCATCGAGAAGGTTGGACCATATGTACTGTGTCCAAGAGTCTGGGGCTGAGTTCCTCTTTACACACCCAAAGCCAAATTTGGTGGTGGTTTCCTCCTCATCTAAGGCCCGCAAGACACACTCCTCTCCACCAGATGAGAAGGGAAAGAAGCTGGATAACGTCGGGAGGAAGTTCTACTCTGCTGGGGCGCTGGGAGTAAAGGTATCTAACTATGCCGTGTGCATGGCTAGATACCAATACTCAGTGTGGGAACAACTTACCCCCCTCCTGTCTTCCCTGAGTGAGGAGAAGAGGTCGGCTGCAAAGAAGTTGCAGAAGGAAGGCTTTGCTGTAGCCAAGCAACAACTGGCTGCAGCAAAGCACATGGTCGACGTCTCAGCAAGGACCATCACTTCTGCCATCTGCCTCCACCGCCACTCCTGGCTCAGATCCACGGCTCTCCAGCAGGACACCAGGGCCTTCGTTGAAGATCTGCCCTTCGAGGGCGAAGGCCTATTCAGCTCTACCACCAACAATGCGCTCCAGGAAATGGATAAAAGTATAAAAACTTCCAGGAACCTGGGCCTACTGGCATCTTCCAGAGCTGCAAAACAGAGACAGTTGCACAAGCCTTGGGCAAAGAAGCCGTACCAAAAGTTCTCCCCGGAACAGCAGTGGAGACCTCGCTCTGTTCAACCTGAGAGTAGGTGTCCATACAGGGGGAACAACAGAAACCATTATGCTTCAGCACAGACCACCGGCAAGTCCAAGGGCACTCGCCCTCAAAAGCAGGGCCTTTCACTTTCTGGCAGCACGCATCACCATCCCCTCTTCCCCTTCGTCTATCCGCCTCCGCCCATTCCTGTCGGCCTGGGAGTCCATCACTACGGACAGGTGGGTGCTTTCCATCATAGTGGAAGGCTACAAAATAGATTTTGCTTAGATTCCAAACCAATGTGTGGTAATTACCACTCCCTCTTCCCCACCTCTGGTGGCGGAGGTGAGCAGCCTCTTACAGGAACAAGCCATAGAGAGGGTCCCGATGGAGGCCAGGATGGGAGGCTTCTACTCTCATTACTTCCTGGTTCCCAAGCGAGATGGGGGTCTAAGACCAATCATGGATCTTCGGAATCTGAACAAATTTATTTTGTACCAGAAGTTTAGAATGTCCACTCTGTAAACCATTCTGCCCCTCATCAACCAAGGGGATTGGATGGCAACGCTGGACCTCAATGATGCATACTTCCACGTCAGCATCCATCCTGCGTTCAGACGTTTATTTTGGTTTGCAGTAGGTTCTCAGCACTTCCAGTTCAAGGCTCTTCCGTTCGGTCTGTCCACTGCACCTCGGGTGTTCACGAAGATGATGAGCATTGTGGCTGCCCATCTCCGGCTTCAAGGGATAGTCATCTTTCCATACATCGACGACTGGCTCCTTGTGGCGGAGTCAAAAGAGAGTTTGTCATCCCACATTGCCATCACTCTTCGTCTTCTCAACACGTTGGGTCTGCAGGTCAATTTGGAGAAATCACACCTTACTCCATCAAGGACAGTTCAGTTCATAGGGGCTTTGCTGGATACAAACCTTCATCACGCGTTTCTGCCTCAGCAGAGAGCGATGGACATTATCAACCTTGTCGAACTTCTGCAGAGTCGAAAGTGGGGCACAGCACAGCAGCTGCAGCGGATGCTGGGGTTGATGGCAGCGACTACAAGTGTGCTGCTCTTTGCAAAGCTGAGGATGAGAGGCCTACAGCTTTGGTTTCTTCATCAGTTTCGCCCATTAAGGGACTCACCTTGAAAGAGGTTTGTAATTCCACCTGTGACACTTCAAACACTGCAGTGGTGGAAGTCAAAGGACAACATTTGTCAGGGAGCTCCCTTCCATCTACCTGCACCAACTGTGACTATCACAACAGATGCGTCTTTATGGGGTTGGGGGGCCCACATGGACAATCTGTGTGTGGTGGGGTCCTTGAACTTTGAAACTGACTCACTGCCACATACATTACTTGGAACTGCTGGCAGTTCACTTTGCTCTTCGGTCTTTCCGCCCCATGGTAGCGGGTAAGATTGTTGCTCTGCTAACAGACAATACCACTGCCCTGTGTTACATCAACAGGCAGGGAGGGACAGTCTCTTGACGGCTTTGTGCGCTGGATCAGTGGTCGAAGTGCCTGGACCACGACATCTTTGTGAAGGCAGCACATCTCCCAGGGGTCCTCAACCCTCAGCAGGGGTGCGGCTTCCCCGCACGAGTGGGAGTTACAGTGGCGCTTCCTTCAACCCGTGTTTCAGCTCTGGGGGTATTCTCAGGTGGATGTCTTTGCCACAGCCGAAAACCGGAAGTGTCCTCTGTTTTGCTCCAGAGGGGGCTCAGATCCAGAGTCGTTGGGGGACGGTCTGCTGTTCCCGTGGGAAGGTCGGTTCCTTTATCTGTTCCCACCTCTGCCACTACTGACAAGGGTGGTCAACAAGATCGCAAGAGAGAGACCATGCTGTATCCTGGTGACTCCCTGGTGGCCTCACCAGAACTGGTTCCCAATCCTGCTCCAACTGGCGAGGGGGCCTTCTACCAGTTTCCGGCGGAACCGGACCTTCTGTCAGCTCAGGACGGTCATGTACTCCATCACAACATGCCCCACCTGAAGCTGACAGCGTGGTTCATCGACCATGTGAGTTCTCTAGCAAAGTCCAACATGTTTTCTTGAACAGCAGGAAACTTTCTACCCGCACTTCCTATGATAGGAAGTGGCGGAGGTTCCTGCAGTTCTTAGTTGATCCCTGAGTTTCACCCCAAAGGGTGGGATTGTCGGTAATTTTTTGAGTTTTTGTTATCTCTGGTGGATGCTGGCCTTGTTTTTTCTTCCATTAAGGTTTATTTGGCAACAATTTCTGCGTTCCATGAACCAGTTGAGGTGCACTCTGTTTTTGCGCACCCTCATTCTAAGAGGTTTTTGAAGGGTTTGCTTAGGCTTCATCCTCCATCGAGATCACCCCCACAGTTGTGAAATTTGACTTTAGTGTTGGACAGGCTGACTCAACGTCCTTTTGAGCCGATGGCCACATGTTCCTTTCAGCTTCTATCTTGGAAGACTGCTTTTTTGGTAGCCATCACATCAGCACACCATGCAGCGGAGCTCACGGCTATGCGTTGTGACTACCCATATCTAGTTTTTCAGGAGGCTGGAGTGTCGTTAGCTCCTGATATTTCTTTTCTCCCCAAGGTGGTTTCTCAGTTCCACCTCAACTTAGAAGTTTGTTTGCCCACTTTTCATCCTATGCCTTCCTCGGATGAGGAACGTAGGTTGCATGCTCTAGATGTGAAGCGTGCTTTATTGTTTTATTTAAGTCGCTCCAAGAGTTTTAGTAAGGACCAGCAGCTTTTGTTTCTTAAGTTAGGTTCCAGGATCTAGTCTCAGCAGCTTTCGAAATGGCTCACTGAGACTATTAAACTGTGTTATTTGTTGGCAAAGAAGCCGTTACGTGGGCCCATTCGCGGACACTCTGTAAGAGCGATGGCGACGTTGGTGGCGTTCCTGAAATGCGTTTCCCTGATGGATGTTTGCAAGGCTGCCACCTGGTCCTCTCCGCATGCCTTTATGAAGCACTACGCACTGGACGTGCATGCTCAGCAAAGGACTCGTCTGGGATCTGCGGTGCTGCAAGCTGTTTCTTCTGGTTGACTGTCTTCCCACCTCCAGGTATGTCTTGCTTGCTAATCTCCCATGAGTGTGAAGCACAGAGACCACGAAGAAGATAGACAGGTTGCTTACCTGTAACTATAGATCTTCGAGTGGTCATCTGTGCATTCACACTACCCGCCCTCCTTCCCTACTGCTGACAGTCTCCCTCCAGTAGCGGCTTCCAGCAGTCAGGAAGGAAGTGGTGGGATCCTCGCGCTGGCACCGGCGAGCATGCGCACTGGGACGTCTGCGCATGCCCGTTGGTGCCGAGTGCGAAAAAATCCCGGGCTTTTTAGGTACCGATTCGGGGATCGGCGCAGGCGTTCTATCCCATGAGTGTGAATGCTCAGATGACCACTTGAAGATCTACAGTTACAGGTAAGCAACCTGTCTTTGTCATTTGGTTGTAAAACCAGGTTTGATATTGTATAATATGTGAAAACGGTCATGAACATAGACTGCTATGTAAAAGACTCCTTACCCTTTAGTGTCAATCAAAGTATAATGGAAGTATAACAGAAGAAGCTATAGAACGTATGCAAATATTTCCTGTTCTTCAGAACAGCATGTTATGCTGCATTACGGTATACCAATGTAGGCAGGAAGCAGGTAAAAGGAAACTAGACTTTATATTCTACATGTGTACAGAGGAGGGCAACAAAGTTGGTGAGGGGTCTGGAGACCAAGTCCTGTTAGGAAAGGTTGAAGGAGCTGGGAATGTTTAGCCTGGAGAGGAGGTTGCTGAGAGGTGATATGATCACCAAGTACTTGAAGGGCTGTCATATAGACAATAAAGTGGAGTTATTTTCTGTTGCCCCAGAAGGTTGGATCAATGGATTGAAATTAAATACAAAGAGTTTTAAGCAAAACATTAGAGAGAACTTCCTGACATAGTTCCTCAGTGGAACTGGCTTCCTCATGGGCTCTTCTTCATTGGAGGTTTTTAAGCAGAGACTAGATGTTCATTTAAATTCTGTGAATTCAGACAGATAATGATAGAGATGGCAGGAAGGGATGAGCCAGTATTGGGCTCTTGTGGCCTCTTCTTACGCACCCAGGGTAATGCCAATTGCCACTTCGGGGTCAGAAAGAAATTTTCCTCCAGGCCAGATTGGCCTTGGGATCCTGGAGCTTTTTTTTTTTGCCTTCCTCTGAGCATAGAGCAGGAGTCACTGGGGGAGTAGGGTAGAAAGGTAGCTATGAATTTCCAGCTTTGTGCAGGGGATTGACTAGATAACCCTTGAGATCCCTTCAAGCTCTATGTTTCTGTGTTTTCAAATACAACTAAAAATGGAGTCCAGCAATATGAGAAACACAGAGTGAAAGTAAAAGCTCCTCAGTGCATAATATAAAACCATAAAGCAGCAGCATCTAACACTAAGAGGTGGAGGTTAAAACACTTAAGTTTCAGAAACAAGATAAAACATCAGAAGACAAGCAATTCCTCTAAAAACTTGGGAAAGCTTCCACAGTTTTTAGCACCATGACAAAGAAAACCCTGATCCTGGTGCTCATCTACCTCTCATCTACTGATGAGGGCACACAGAGCATGACTCCTGAAACTGACATTTACTTATTTATTTATTTCAAACATTTATTACCTTGCCTTGCTACCTTGTGAAGCTCAAGGCTGCTTACAGCGTAAATAAAACAATGATTGTAACAAAGCACATAAAAGACAAAAGCTTAAAATATGTCTTAGGAGGAGGCTCTTATGAGTTGTGGATTCACATGAGTGAAAGCAATCTTTTTATACTTTGTAGATATTTATAGGTAATGTGCACTTTGAACTATGGCTGGAAGTAAAAAAGAAGATACTGTAGATCTTTCAAGAATGGCAAGGTATGTTCCCAGTAGTTGTACATGTCAGCAATGTTGCTGATACAAGCTAAGCCAATGGAAGCTTCCAAACATTCTTCAAAGACAACACCACGCACAAGGTACGTTGAGGTATCCTAATCTGGACGTCATAGTGCTTAGATAATTGTGTCCAAATCATAACTCATGAGAAAGATCTGCAGATGGCATATCAGCCAATCTAATTAATGTGATTACATGCTACTACAGATTAGATTTGGACCTCCATCTGAAGCCTTAGTTATAACAGCATTACCAGGCTACAAACCTGCTTTATAAAAGGAAGCCCTGCTCTGTACAGGATAGGCTGACTTCCAGTTGGCTGTTTCTTCAGTCAGGATCTTTATCAGTCTTATCCACATAAAGTTTCAGTTTGGTTCCCATGATCCCCCATTACTCACTTGAGACAGTAGTTCAGGCCTGCTGGTATTCAGCATTACCACCACTTAGCTAGCCAATCCAGAAAGACTACTTCAGTTGATGGTATCAAAAAGGTGGGTAATCTACATGGTCATGTCCACCAATCTTACTTCAGCAAACTGGTAAAAGTTCTTAGTCACTGCAGCCAAAAAAGTTTCAGTACCAAAATGGGGTTGGAAGTTGGATTGGAATTGGTCTCGATAATCCATCTCGTGCACAAAATCCTGAAGTTCTCAGCCAAACACTTGTTCAACAGCCTTTGGAATTGGGCAATACTTATCAAAGCTGTCTGGCCCAAGTGTGAAATTCTTGAGGCAGGATGTCATGACCACTGCCTTCAAGGCAGATAATGTAATACTATCTCTTAATCATCATATATGGAACCCAAGACCCAAACAATTCTCTCCAGTTAGATTCAGCAGGGTCAAACAAAGTGTTTAGATAAGAGAACAAGGCAAGAGTGGCTAGCGTGCACCTCTACTTCTTAAGCAGTATTTAAGCTCAAAAATTCAGATAATTTTATTGATAGTAGTAGCCTATCACAAGGAGGAATGACAGTATGAAAGAGCTTCAAACACTCCATTTCATTGTTCCTCTATTAATTTTTGCATACACTGTGGCAATTTTTTAGAAAAAAGTCATTCACATTGACAAAGAGTGACAGTATGCTAAACAACTGCCTGTATCCTGTCATACCATTGAGCAAATTTTTCCTCCAGCCTAAGAAGCCTTCCTCCAATGTGTGATTCCACTGCAGAAGTCGTCTGGTCGAAGTGCCACAAGTTAGAGAAAGGAAAGCTTTAAACTTTGATCAGCAGTGCTAATATACAATCCAACATTATATGAAAATAACAGGATATCATACAACTTCCCATAGTTAAATATGTGATCAAGAAAGCATTCAGAACTCTATTGCCTCCTCAGCATTAGTATTTATTAAAACCTGTATTTAAAAGGATAAAAGCCTCATTGCAGTAATATTTCCATAAAGTATTGTAATACTTTAGTATTTGTAACACTTTTGGTATTTATAATACTGTTAAAAAGAAGCAAGTAAGTACTGTAAAGAGAAAACAATGTCTAATGAAATCTACTTGTATCTACTTTATAAAACCCTATGAATTTCTCTCCTTGGAAACAGGAGTACTTAAATTAATATATCAAAGGTGGCATAAATTACCTGAAGTTATAAATGAATTTTAATTCATACTCTTGCTCCAACTAGAATTATAGCTCTTTTTATCTCTTGAATTTGCCATTTTTTCTCCAGTTGCCATAGTGAGCAAAGCAGGTAGTATGAGCAAAGCGGCTGGATTTTTTTTCCTTCCCTTTGAACTTAGTTAAAAATAATGCTATTAGATATGCCTTTAAACTATCCTTTAAGAAAGTCATTGTGAAGTAGAGCAGGTGTAAAAGTCTAAAAATGACAGATTCAAAAATAGTTCTATTTATCCTGAGATTGTATACAACATGTGCTATTATAGCAAAAGATTTTCTCCATTTTTCCTCACTCTTTACATAGTGGGATAGCTTTTTCCAAAGAAATAAGAACAGTGGCTTGTATCCAGTGATGTTTAAACAGAATCAGATTTAGCATATCTCACTTGCAGAAGAACTGTGCTGTACACTTATCTATAATGCCTGCAAATTGCTTGCACAATGTCTTGTGCAAGGGGAAACACGGTTCAGGATATACTGTGTTTAACTTAGGGTAAGGGACTAGCGTGAGGGTTTCTTACACTTCAGCTTATGCAAAAACCTTAGCACATGCAGAAATCTTCTGGCAGATTCAGGAATGTGGTTTCTGCAAAATCCACTTCTTTGAAATATAAGCATTTCTTCTGACATAATCCAGTTCATTTAACTAGTGCTTGTTGTTGTTGTTGTTTAAAATGCCAGTACCGTTACATAAGATCGTGCTGATTTCTGCCAATTTGTCCCTCAAGACTTTGGATAGCTCTGAAAAGGTACTCAGTACCAGTTATTCCTCTCTGCCCCTCTCTCTCTCACACACAAAGCCCTCTATCTAACCATTATGCAAGCTCCAGAGCTCCAGCCCAACAGCTATAGTTGTCCTATTACTGGGCTGGAATCCATACGGGATTTTCCTGAAAAAATGACCTATATCATTCCTACCTAATGAATCATCAGGCACTCCAATTGCACCAGTGTAAGCTTGATGGAATGATAGCAAATTAATAGTTTCATAGTAAATTATTTGTCATTCTGCTTCTGGATCTATTAGTATTTATAATATAGTATAATATAGTTTTTCATTGAAAATAATGCAGTCTTTTTTGAGACTATCACTGAAATATAATACCTTTCTGATCAGAGCATCCAAATCACAATTCAGTTTTACAAGAAATAAAAGGCTATAAATACAGATAAATAGATATGTAGATTTAAAAGCCCCTTCCAATTGTTTATAATAATTTCTGTGTACCTCGTTAATGATTGGGCGGGGAAGTGCAATGTATTTCTTTAAAATCGGTCATTCAGCATCAGCCGGAAGAATACTGCTTTCTGCTAAAGAGTGGAATTCAGAAAAGGGACCTTGGAGCAAGGACCATTTTTTATGAGCTCTCAAATAAAGAGCTAATTACTAAAGCCTCAGCACCCGAGCCCCAAACACACACAATACAATACACATAAGGGGGGGGGGGGAGAAATTTTGTGTTTGGCACATCTTACTGATCTGGTGAGGACCACAGCCAAATCAACAGCTGCATAAAAAGAAAAGGTTTGTGTTGGCACTAGGCAGTCAGAGATTATTCAGCTATCATCTTGCACTGCCCCCCCCCATAGCCTGTTAGTTCAAGCCCTAAAAATAAACAACAATTAATCACCTAATAACAACAAGAGTTGACCAGCACTTTGGCTGCCTGGACCTCAGTTAAATGTCTCATGTTTTTTGTCACCCTGGCAGATTACAGGCTGGCATTGTTTTAAAGTCAGTCAGTTGTGAGCTTAACTAAATGTTTGCTTCTAGCTCTTCCCAAGGATGATATATAGTTTGAAACTTGGAGAAATCAGACAATGGGGGGATTTTTTTTCCTCCAGCATCCATTCCAGAGTACATTAATGGACATGAAGGACTGAGGATGAAAATACAGAACAAGGAAAAGCTTTGTGGAAGGAAAGCATTATATCCTCATGTGCCATACACAAAATAGCAGCTATGAGTATCTTCTTCAAAGGGAGAATCACTCTGACTTTTTCAATACAAGTAACAGGGAGGATTTTAATCCTTGCATACCTCCTTACAACTTGTCCCCTTTTTAGTATTGCCACTTAAAAGATCTTGCAAATTATACTTAACAATTGTATTATTATACAAACCACATTACTGAATGCATTGGATGTGGGCAACAGTGATATACTTTTAAAATAATTTCTCAGTGAATTCTTTTTATTATAACAAAGGCATCTACAAGCATGGAGACTATTTAATGTAGGATTTCTTTCTGACTCTTTTAGAAAAAAGTTATGGATGAATATCTTTAAGAACAGAAGAGACCTGCTGGATCAGACAAATGGTCCAGTTCAGTGTACTGTTTCCATTAGTTTCCACATTAGAGCCCCGTGGTGCAGAGTGTTAAAGCTGCAGTACTGCAGTCCTAAGCTCTGCTCATGACCTGAGTTTGATCCCTGGCGAAGGCTGGGTTTTCAGGTAGCCAGCTCGAGGTTGACTCAGCCTTTCATCCTTCCAAGGTCGGTGAAATGAGTACTCAGCTTGCTGGGGGGAAAGTGTAGATGACTGGGGAAGGCAATGGCAAACCACCCCATAAAAAGTCTGCCATGAAAACGTTGTAAAAGCAACGTCACCCCAGAGTCGGAAACGACTGGTGCTTGCACAGGGGACCTTTCCTTTCCTAGTTACATTAGAAGCAAACATGTCCTAGCAGGCACACAAACATGGAATCCAGACCCACCCCCCCACCTCCCCGTTGTTGCCTCCTGCAACTAATATTCAAATAAATGTGATCTGCAAAAATAGTGGTTTAATTCATGTCTAATTGCCATTGATGTACCCAGAGCTTTTTTTAGCAGGAATGCACAGGAACATAGTCGCAGCTGGCTTGGCATCAGGGGAATGGCCTAGTATGCAAATGAGCTCCTGTTGGGTTTTTTCTACAAAAAAGCCCCATGTGAAACAATAGTGATGTCAGGGGGTGTGGCCTAATATTCAAACAAGTTCCTGCTGGACTTTTCTACAAAAAAAGCCCTGGATGTACCTGTCATCCATGAATTCAGCTAATGCCTATTTAAAGTTACCTGAGCCTGTGGCAAACTACTACATCTGTGGCCATAAGCATAATAATAGATACAGACCATAAAGTGCGACTACTGAATATGGAGGGAAATTTCTAAAGTGGTAATACAGAAAAGGGGAAAGAGCAGGTCAAGTACAAGTTGTCTGCATAAGAAGAGCAAACCAATTAGAAAGGAGGTATATAAGAGCAATTACACATTCCTTACTGAGGAATGGAAAGTTAAAGGGCTCTGTTGGGACCTGTAAGGATCTTCTGCCACTTTCTGCAGCTGCACTTGGAGCATGTTCTTTATTGGTCAGATGGGCTGATGTTCAATCATTCAGTAATGAGATTAATGCATTTCACATCTCATAAACAACATTTATAATCAATTGGGTTGGGAGTTGTTCCCCCCTTTCACAGTGCTGCCCATTTTGTGTGCATTTCCAGTATGTAATTTTATGTTTGGAGACTTCAAAATAGCTTTTAAAATTCCCAGTAGACATGAAATTGGTGAATTGTTTTAAGCCAGTGAAACTCCCAAAATAATTGTATCATGATATAAACCCAACAATGTATTAATGAAAAACAATAAACAACAGCTAGTGTAAGCAAGAGTTGATATACACCTTATGTGTGATTATGTACATTTTCTACATTCAAGCTCAACTTTTTGAACAGCTTTTACTAAATCTTAGAAATCCATAATGGACAGTGATGTTACATATAATAGTAAAAAAAACATTGTAACAGAGTACTTCGAGCTCACTTTCACCAACTGAGCTGCAGGTGCTTTATTAAATTTCCTCAGTTGGAGATGTTGGAAAAGGAGAAGTGGCAATAGGCAAGCAAATGATAGGCTTCAACAAATGTTCTGGCAAAAGGATCGTTGATGCTCAGAAGCTCATACCCCCCAAAAAATCCTTTTGGTCTCTGTAGTGCTTCTGGACTCATATCTAGTGAATGTTCATTTTGCTTATAGGTTCATCTGCACTTTGTGTGAAGGAAGTTCCTTTTCCCATTCTCATTTGCCTGGAGCCTAACTGTAGCAATAAGTGTCATAACATTGAATGTATTTTGAAATATTTAGAGTGCCCTCACTTCTATATGGAAAAAAGAGCCCTGTGGCACAGAGTGTAAAAGCTGCAGTACTGCAGTCCTAAGCTCTGCTCACAACCTGAGTTTGATCCCCGGCGGAGGCTGGGTTTTCAGGTAACTGGCTCGAGGTTTACTCAGCCTTCCATCCTTCCAAAGTCAGTAAAATGAGTACCCAGTTTGCTGTAGATAGTGTAGATGACTGGGGAAGGCAATGGCAAACCACCCCGTAAAAAGTCTGCCATGAAAACATTGTGAAAGCAATGTCACCCCAGAGTCAGAAATGACTGGTGCTTGCACAGGGGATCTTTCCCTTTTCCTTTCCCTTTTCCTCTGTATGGTCCTTGAAAACATTTATTTAATCATACAAAAAGCAATGAATACATACATCAAGCACATTTGCAAGTCCAGGGCTGAATTCAAATGGCCAATTTGGGCTGACACAGGAACAGCCCACATCCGGATTAAATGGCATGTTCAAATGTGCACATCTGGGTCCTATCTCACTCCCACCCTTACCTCATCCTCTGCCGTTGCTCTGCCCTTCAAAAAGTTATCAGGTAGTAAGTGGTAGCAAATTGCTGATGCGCTTCTGGGGTGCCTTTCCCAGCTGTCTGAACTGCCAGGGAGTGCCAGGGAAGCATTGCTTATGTGCTTGAGCGGTGTGACTGTTCCTCTGAGGTGCGGGCAGCCTGCTCCTGTTCTGGCAGTGGGCCGTGCACTGTCTGACCACCTCCAGGGTGCTTTCCACTAAACCAGCTTTCTTCTGAGTTGGGAGGCTGCTGCCTCAAGATGCCTGTCTGTACCCAGCCCAGGAGACCCAACTGGGCCATGTCTGTCTGCCGAATGGACAATGGTAAAAAACACAGAATGGCTTGGGCATGCCTAATGGGATTTCTCTCTCTCTCTCTTTTGATAAACAGACCCACTATCTGCCATATCACAAAAGTCTGAAGACTCCTTAGGCATATATAATTAGTTGCCCAGTTCTTTGAATGCCAGCCCAAACCCTGTTAGATCACTCCTGTAAGGCATGAAGCTAGTTGCTGAAATCCCAAATATGTATATCTTATCCACTCATTTGCACATTAACATATCTTTTCAGCACAAAGTTATATTTTTGAAAATGTTATTTGCAGATTGTTATTTGCAGGATTTGTTATAATGCAGGAAGACTGGCTATTTTTAATGTCATATACATTCTCTTCTGTATTAGTGTAACTGATGGATTTATAGCAGAACACATATCATTATTTTCGTTTACCAAATATAAGAATTCTAGTGACTTGCTTTATCTCACTGGCCTCCTGCCCTGTCTTGACAAATCTAACCAAAATGTATAAATCTGTATGATGCCTTGAAAGTAACATGTTTTTGAGTTATAGGCTGTCTTATGATTGGTTTAGGAAATAGACTACAAAATTACAAAAAAAAGATTATGAAAAATAGTTACCTTTCAACCATGTCGAGTTTGAAAATGCCTGTTTTAATATGAAAGTACCTCAACTTGAGTGGTCATGTTTATTTATATTCATGCTTTCTATTACAGTTGTAGGAATTTATGTGCAGTACTTTGGATCAGGCTTGATACTTTTTTAAAAACAACACAGAAAATTTAATTATTGAACACAGTAAATCAGTAAATGACTGTTTCACAATAGTAAAACTTCAGACACAAAATATAAGCTTTTCAGGTAATTTGTTATATCTGCAGAAAACTATACCAAAGCCTTTAAATGGCAAGGAAAAAAAAATGTCCTCCATCTTTTAAGAGTATCTGTATTCCTTTCAGAGAAGCAAGAAAAAGTAGTAGTAAAATAAATATCTAATGCTTTTGATGTGATAAGGACTTTACAGCCCTTTTCTTTCTCCTTATTAAAGTCAAGGCTTGACAAATCCCAGATGTCAGATCACCATGACACCTAGAAATTTTATTTTGGTAACTAGTTTTTTTTTCAGCCGTTACTATATCATAGTGTCTTCTCAGAAGTACAAAACTTAATTATCATTTTACATCAGAATATTTTATTGTATGACATAAAGTACATGTGTATGAAGTTCTCATCACTGTTTCACACTATTCAGTTATGATAGAAGAATATTTTCTTAACCAGTTGATTTTTGTACTGCCTCTAATATTCAACTTTTTAAAAGCAATAATGAAATTATGAGAAATAAGGGATATTTTCAATTAGATATGGATTAGAGGTTAATGACAGCCATGGTTGTCCCATCTTTATAATCTGCGACACCTTTGTTATAGTGTTAATAAAATTACACAACACTTTAAATAGTTTAGGATTAAGTTCTGTGGTGCAAAAAATAGAAAAGATGTGCCCAGAAAAGATGCGTAAGCACAGTTACCAACTTTGTTGGAGTCTGCTTACGCAAAGGAACCACCCAGGAATACACCAAGGTTTCAGCTGGGCCCAAAGTTTCCCAGGGGCATGGTAACAGCAAAGGAGGCAGAGTGGAACCTGGCCCCAAACAGGGAAGGCCAGATGAGGCAAATCCAGAGGAGAGCACCCATTGGGGTAGAACAGGAGACAAACAGTCCTAGCCTCACTAGACCGAAGCAGACTGGAAGCAACTCTCTTTACAGGAGGTCAGGGGGATGGGGCAGACCCAGCGGAAAGCTGTATTGGCCCTGGCTCCTGACAGTGTACAGGGCCTAGTCCTGGACTGGAGGGAGAAGAGGCCAGACATGTGTCTCCTTCAGGGTACCCTTCAAAATGCAGGTACAGGAAGGGCCAAGGGTTATGCCACACCCCAGGCCTAGGCCACATGGTGGGGAGGGGATGCTGAAGAGTACTACATCCCTGAACTCCATGCCTGCAACCCAAGAATCTGACAATAAGGTGATTAAAATATAAAATCCTGAAGGCTGCAACATGAATCTGGCTCTTAAAATTTTCAATTGGCTCCTAGAACCAGAGAAAATTTGACAAGGCTTTTCGGTCACTAATCAGATATAGATGGTTAAACAAATGTGAGAGACGGTCTTACTCAAAGACCCTTTGAGTCTTAGACTGAGAGTGCGCTACAGAGAGAGCTATGGTCAGTAATGGTCTATGAACCTAATAAGTTTCTAAACTCACAGTGAAAACATCAAGCCCTTTGGGATCTCAGCAGTGTCTGATACTGCATTCCACAGCATTAGTTCCACTGTTCCTTTAAACTTTCCGCCCAAGGAATTGGGAAGTATATGAGACTGTGTAATTTATAATGTCAGTTAAGAAGACAACATGAGCTTGGATTCTGTGAAGATAGATCCAGGTGGGTAGCTGTGTTGGTCTGAAGCAGTAGAGCAAAGTTTGAGTTCAGAGGCACCTTTAAGACCAACAAAGTTTTATTCAAGTCATGAGCTTTCAAGTGCATGTACACATCTTCAGGTACAATGAAATGGAAATGGAATTAATAGTCATATGTATAGAGGGTAGACAGTAAATTAGCATACAGAATAATGAAGGTGTTTTTAACTGATTAAAAGAATAATAAACTTAGTATATATGGCTATCATCTGTTTGGGTTCATCTGTGGAAAAATGTAGCATAGATAATAAATATATCAGAACTGGCGACTGATGTATCCTTAATTATGAGGTTCCAATTTCCAATTCTGACATAATTTTATTAATATTCACACTCAAAAGTTACATACTCTACATAAAGTTTATTCAGATCAATTCATAACAAAATATTAAATAATGAAAACACATGAGTCTGCCTTATAATAGCTTTCTAAGATGGAGCTTGGAATAAACATCACGCCATCATTAACATAACTGAGATAATAGCGCTATTAGATTATATTTTAGACTGTTTTTAGATTATTTAAATATTTAATTGTTATCTGTATTGAATTGTATAATCTTGTTTTATTGTTTTAACATGGTTTTACCATGTCCTGTAAGCCGCCCTGAGCCTGCCTCGGCGGGGAGGGTGGGGTATAAATAAAATTTATTATTATTATTATTATTAATAGACCAGGGGTGGCCAATGGTAGGTCTCCAGATGTTTTTTGCCTACAACTCCCATCAGCCCCAACCATTGGCCATGCTGGCTGGGGCTGATGGGAGTTGTAGGCAAAAAACATCTGGAGAACTACCATTGGCCACCCCTGGAATAGACCATTGGTCATAGGATTGCTAACTTCCAGGTTTGACCTGGAGATCTCCCGCTTTTACAACTGACCTCCAGCTGGCAGAGATCAGCTCCCTTGGAGAAAATGGCTGCTTTGAAGGGTGGGCTCTATGGTGTTGTACCATTCTGAGGCTTCTCTCTTCCCCTTCCCTCCCGCCTTCTCCCAGATCCACCCCCAAGGCCTCCAGGTATTTTCCAACATAGGTCTGGTCAATATTGGTCAATCAAGGCCAGTATTGTCTACAGAGACTGGCAGCAGTTCTCCAGGGTCTCAGGCTGAGGTCTTTCACTTCATCTCTTACCTGATCCTTTCAGCTGGAGATATTGGGCATTGAACCTGGAACCATCTGCATGGCTCCCACTGAGCCATGGCCCCAAGCCTTCCTGTAATATGGTAAGCTTTATATGAACTAATAGTATAAATCAGGTAAAAGGACAGTGAGCAACAATGAGGAATGAATACTTGAATGTAAAGAACATAAGAGAAGCCATGTTGGATCAGGCCAGTGGCCCATCCAGTCCAACATTCTGTGTCACATCATGGTCAAAAAAACCAGGTGCCATAAGTACCCACATCCACACAGATGAAAACAGGTTTCCATATGTGTAGTGTATCGGGATAACGATACAACGTGATAACGCAAGGACATAAGCTAGCCAGCGCGGCCCTGCACGGAGCGACCGGGCGGTCCTCGGGCGGCTCAGCGCAGGGCGCGAAAACCCCGCCAATCACCAGCTGTGGCAGGAAGTTCAACAGGCCAGGATTGGGCTGGCCTGTCTGGAAGGAGGTTCCGGGAATTGTATATAAGCGGGACCCGGCCCGCGTGCTCCCTCTCTTGTGACGTGCCTACATTAAAGCATGTTGCCCTACCAACGTCTCCTGTCTCAGTACGTTACAGTGGCGACGAAGGTGGGATTCTAGCCACGTTGGCTACATCGGGGACAGGGCAACCCACAAGCCACGATCGCCGCCGCCATCAGCATGGCTCACCAGAGCGGTACCACCGGCCACTTCGAGACATTCAACCCCGTAAATCCCGAGGCCTGGGAGTCCTACTCAGAACGGGTTGAGTGCTACCTGAGGGCCAACCGAATCACAGAGAACAGCATGAAGAGGGACGTTCTCCTGAGTGTCTGCGGGGCAACCACATTCGAGATCGCCAAAGGTCTCTCGGCCCCCGCCCGACTCACGGAGAAGTCCTACGAGGAGGTCGTCAGGCTCCTCACGGACCACTTCTTGCCCCAACCTTCTCGGGTGGCCCGCCGGTTCCTCTTCCACAGGAGGGACCAAGCCAGAGGAGAATCGGCCGCCGACTACCTGGCAGCCCTACGCTAGATCGCAGGCAACTGCAACTTCCCTCACCTGGAGGAGACCCTGGCCGATCGGTTCACGTGGGGCCTTCGCGACGAGAGGCTCCAGCAGAAGCTCTTCACGAAGGAAGAGCTCACCCTCCAGAGCGCCTTCAGCGAAGCCGTGGTGTTCGAGAGGACCTCGAGGACCTTTCCCAAGGCGAGGACCGACGCAGTCCACCACGAGGAGCTGGACCCCGACCATCAAGATGAGGGAGAAGCGTTCCAGCTGCGCCACCCAGCAGGGGCAACGAACCGCGCGCCACAGCGACCCCGAGCAACAGAACGACCTCCAGCAACGGAGAGACCACCAGCCACAAAGTGCGCCAGCTGCGGCGACCCCCACGACAGAAGGGACTGCCAGTACCGGACCTGGGACTGCCGGAGCTGCGGGAAGACTGGCCACATTGTGAGGGCTTGCCGCGCCAAGTCCAACCGCCAGAGGCCGACCACTCACCACGAGTCGGCAGAGTTCCACTCCACAGCCTCCACAACCCTACAGGTACTGAACTTGCCCCTCGACGCCCCCAACAAGATCAAAATGGCGGTCCTCATTGAAGGAGCCCCATGCCAAATGGAGGTGGACTCCGGCTCCTCCATTTCCATAATAGCGGAGGAGACCCTGAAGAAACTGTGTCCCCGCCAGCGGGTTCCACTGAGGCCGGCGGACTTTATTTTAAGGAACTTTCAGAAGAACCTGGTTCAAATCGTGGGGTGGGCCCGGGTGCAAGTAGAGAGGGGGTCCTTCAGCGGCCCACTGGACATCCTGGTGGTAAAGCGCCAGCTTACCACCCTGTTAGGTCTGGCGTGGTTCAAACCCTTAGGCATCCGGCTGGAGGGGGTGGGGCAAATCCTAACTCCCAGAGGGTTCGGGGGGTGTGCTGCGAGTTCCCCGACGTGTTTGATGGGTCCCTGGGAAGCTACAAGGGGCCGGCCATCTCCCTTCCGCTAGACCCGACAGTCAGGCCGATCCGGCTCAAGGCTAGGAGGGTCCCGTTCGCTTTAAAGCCCAAAATCGAGGCTGAACTGGACTGCCTCACGGCCCAAGGGGTCCTGGAGCCGGTGGACTACGCCACGTGGGAGACTCCCATAGTTACCCCAGTCAAGCCTAACGGGGAGGTGCGGATATGTGCCGACTACAAGTGCACAATAAATAAAGCACTGCAGGACAATCCCTACCCCGTACCCGTGGTCAGCCACGTATTGGCAGCCCTAGCGGGATCAAAGATTTTTGGGAAGCTGGATCTGGCGCAGGCTTACCAACAGCTCCCAGTGGACGCTAAAACGGACGAGGCCCAGACTATCGTGATGCACAGGGGGGCCTTCAGGGTGAAGAGACTACAATTCGGGGTCAGTGTAGCTCCGGGGATTTTCCAAAGTATAATGGACGCTCTTCTTAAAGGGATCCCCGGAGTCCAATCGTTTTTCGATGACGTTTTAATCGCCGCACCAGACCCCGAGGAGTTCAGCAACCGCCTAAGAGAAGTGCTCCACCGGTTCCAAGCAGCAGGGCTCAAGGTCAAGCGGGAGAAATGCTCGCTGGGTGTACCGCGGGTGAAGTTCCTGGGGTTCGCAGTGGACGCAGAGGGAATCCACCCGACGGAGGAAAAGACCCGAGCCATCGTGCACGCCCCGGCTCCCACCTGCAAAGCGGAGCTACAAAGCTTCTTGGGTTTGCTCAATTTTTACCATTCCTTCCTGCCCCATAAAGCGGCCATTGCAGAGCCTTTACACCGGCTGCTGGACAAACAAGCCCCTTGGGTGTGGGGCAGGCGGCAAGCCGCCATGTTCCAGGAGGTTAAGGACGTCCTGGTTTCCAATGCGGTGCTCCACCATTTTGATAAGCACCTTCCAGTAATTCTTGCTTGCGACGCGTCACCTTACAGGGTGGGCGCAGTCCTGGGACACCAGCTACCGGACGGGAGGGAGGTACCCATAGCATACTACTCCCGCACGCTCACACCGGCAGAGCGCAATTATGCGCAAATTGACAAGAAGGCCCTGGCCATCGTGGCGGGGGTCCACAAGTTCAATGACTATTTGTATAGGCGGAAGTTCACAATAGCCACCGACCACAAGCCGCTCTTGGGTCTGCTAGCCCCAGACCGCCAAACCCCCCAAATACTCTCACAGCGCGTGTTGAGGTGGAACCAATTCCTTAACTCTTACATGTACACACTGGTCCACCGGGCCGGCAAGGCAATGGGCCACGCGGACGCGCTCAGTCGTTTACCACTACCTGACACAGATCCAGACCCAGCACACCTGGTCATGTTGGTCGAGTCACTCCCGGAACAGCCCCTCCATGCCGCGGAGGTTGCAAAGGCTACCGGGAGGAACAAAACACTGGCAAGGGTTCTCGACTGGGTGGTGAGGGGGTGGCCGGAAGGGAACATGGGGGAAGAGTTTAGGCCATACAAAACGAGGAGAGAGGAGTTAGCAGCCCACAAAGGATGCCTCTTGTGGGGAAGCAGGGCGATGGTTCCCCCCCCGCCCCCACTACAGAGGCGAGTTCTGGAGTCGCTCCACGAGACCCACCCCTGCATAGTCCGGATGAAGGCTTTGGCCAGGAGCTATGTCTGGTGGCCGGGGATGGATGAGGAGATCGAGAACTGGGTTCGGAGGTGCAGCGTGTGTCAGGAGTCGCGACCCGAACCACCCAGCGCCACTGTCACACGATGGGAAACCACTAGGAAACCTTGGTCCAGGCTCCACCTAGACTTCGTGGGGCCCTTCCAGGGACAGATCTTTCTGATCATAGTGGACGCCTACACCAAATGGCTGGAGGTCATTCCAGTGGCATCCACTTCATCAGCAGCCGTAATCCGGGCGCTGCGCAGGGCCCTGTGCACCCACGGTATTCCAGACACGATTGTCTCGGATAACGGGGCGGCCTTCACCTTGGGGGAATTTCAGGCATTCCTACGGAGGTACCTGATCAAGCACATAAGGTCAGCCCCGTTCCACCCGGCCACCAGCGGCCAGGCAGAGCGCATGGTCCGCACTGTTAAAGAAGCCCTGGGCCAGATAGTGCAGGGCGACTGGGACCACAGACTAGCCGCCTTCCTGTTTGACAACAGGGTGACCCCCAACCCAGTCATGGGAGTTAGCCCGGCGGAGCTCCTCATGGGGCGCAAACTCATCACGAGGCTGGACCGGCTACACCCCGACCGAGCCTCTGACATCAGGGGGTCCCCCGAGATCAGGGACGCAGCCAGGGGTTTCTTCGCGGGGGATCCAGTGTTCGCCCGAAACTACGCTCGGGGGCCGGAGTGGCTGGCGGGTCGGGTACTGCATGTAATAGGGTCCCACCACTACGAGGCATCCACAGAAGGGGGCCAGGTCCTTCGGCAGCACATCAACCAACTCCGCCGCCGCACCCTACTGGAAGCGCCAAAAGACGGGGAGGAGGCATTACCCGCAGAAGAGCCAGCTAGAGGTCTGCTGGTGACCACAGCGCCGGCACCGACCCTGCCTACTAGCGAACAACCAGGACCAGCAGAGGCTGAGCGACCCACAGAGATCGACCGACAACCCACAGCAGCCTCGCCCCCTGAAGAGACTCCCGCCGCCGAAGCAGCACCTACACTACAAGCAGCCCCTAGACGATCCACCCGGGAGCGCCGACCTCCCGCCTACCTAAGGGACTATGTACAGCAACTAGGGGGGGAGGGGTGTAGTGTATCGGGATAACGATACAACGTGATAACGCAAGGACATAAGCTAGCCAGCACGGCCCTGCGCGGAGCGACCGAGCGGTCCCCGGGCGGCTCAGCGCAGGGCGCGAAAACCCTGCCAATCACCAGCTGTGGCGGGAAGTTCAACAGGCCAGGATTGGGCTGGCCTGTCTGGAAGGAGGTTCCGGGAATTGTATATAAGTGGAACCCGGCCCGCGTGCTCCCTCTCTTGTGACGTGCCTACATTAAAGCATGTTGCCCTACCAACGTCTCCTGTCTCAGTACGTTACAATATGAATACTCCTTTGCTGGATCCATTACCAATGAGGCCCTATTTGCGCTATATCTGAGAAGGGAAGTGTACTCCTATTTGTCTTAAAAAGAAATGGGAATGGACATTTGCCGGATATACAATACAACTGAGGACTTTTCTGCATGGGTGTTCTTTCATTGGTTCTGGCCCTATACTGCTTTAGTTTATCCCCTGATTTCTGCACACATTTTTGTGCCTTTAGTTTTTGGTTTGAGTATTGGGTTTCCCCTCCCCAATTTTTACGGTTCTTTTGAGACAACTCCTACTTTTTTTTTCCCTCTGGATGCCAATTTTGAGTCACCTTTTTCCTCGTGTATAGTTTCTCTCTGATTTCTTTGTCCTACTCACTCCCACCCACCTCCATCCCACTTTTAAATTAATAAATAAATCTTGATGATTGGACTGTCATCACTGTCAAACTACTCCCCCTCCTCTTTGCCCCTCCCACTCTGAAGACAAGTGGTTTTGGGTTTTTTTAATTTTTTTTTTAAAGATTACACCCAAATGTCACTATATATTGATACAAGCATGCACCACAAATCAGGTTCAGATTTTCTGAATTCCTAGCTTTGCTTTTTTTTAAAGTAAATCTCTATCTCAGAGGTGGCCAAACTGCAGCTTGGGAGCCACATGTAACTCTTATTGTGTGGCTCTCAAAGCCCCCACCACTCCATTGCTGGCTTGGAGAAGGCATTTCTTCCTTTTATTTTTATTTTTTTTAACATTTTAAACAACTTTATTGAATTGTAATGCATTTTACATATGACAGATAAGTGTATATCTTACAAAATAACAAGGTGAAGGGTAGCAATACAGTACCCATCAGTATTGTATGAAAGCTAATGCAGAAATATGAACCAATTCAGTGTACAAATATATAATTACTTAAATAAATATCAATTACAATGGGGAAATAGAAAGGGTATAAACATTACAGTTATTATACAATCCTGGTATACATAAAGAAATCCAAAAGTAGAATTATAGTAATAGGAGGTCTTTATACACCTTATTTTTTGTAAAAGAATTAATATAGATCACTGCCTAGTTTTTCCAGAATTGAGAGCCAGCAGCTTGGAGAATGGATATAAATTTGCTTTCTTTCCACCTCTCCCTCCCCCCATCTATTTTCCTTCCTTAGAATCATAGAGTTGGAAGAGACCTCTAGCGTCATCTAGTCCAACCCCTGCACAATACAAGAAACTCACAAACACCTCCCCCTAAATTCACAGGATCTTCATTGCTGTCAGATGGCCATCTAGCCTCTGTTTAAAAACCTCCAAGGAAGGAGAGCCCACCCCCTCCCAAGGAAGCCTGTTCCACTGAGGAATCACTCTAACGGTCAGGAAGTTCTTCCTAATGTCGAGCCAGAAACTCTTTTGATTTAATTTCAACCCATTGGTTCTGGCCCTACCTTCCGGGGCCACAGAAAACAATTCCACATCATCCTCTAGATGACAGCCCTTCAAGTACTTGAAGATGGTGATCATATCACCTCTCAGCCGCCTCCTCTCCAGGCTAAACATCCCCAGCTCCTTCAACCTTTCCTCATAGGATTCGGTCTCCAGACCCCTCACCATCTTTGTCGCCCTCCTCTGGACCCATTCCAGCTTGTCTATATTCTTCTTAAAATGCCCAAAACTGAACACAATACTCCAGGTAAGGTCTTACCAGAGCAGAGTAAAGCGATACCATCACATCACGTGATCTGGACACTACTTCTGTTGATACAGCCCAAAATTGCATTTGCCTTTTTAGCCACTGCATCACACTGTGGACTCATGTTCAGCATATGATCCACTAAGATCCCTAGATCCTTTTTGCATATACTACTGCTAAAACAAATCTCCCCCATTCTATAACCATGCATGGGATTTTTCCTACCTAAATGTAGAACTTTACATTTATCCCTGTTAAATTCATTCTATTGGTTTTAGCCCAATCTTCCTTCCTTCCTTCCTTCCTTCCTTCCTTCCTTCCTTCCTTCCTTCCTTCCTTCCTTCCTTCCTTCCTTCCTTCCTCCCTCCCTCCCTCCCCCCCCTCCCTCCCTGCCTTGCAGCTCTCAAACATCTGACGTTTCATATCTTGCAGTTCTCAAATGTCTGCCTTTTTGCTTATCTCTGCAATGAGAAAGGACAGAGATTTACTTTTTAAAAAATGAAAACAATTCTGAGAACTTGCTAAATCTTATCATTCCAATCATATTGCTATAGCGATACTTTAGTGCTTTAAAAAAAAATCATGGTGCGCGATGGCTTCCAATATGGGGGGGCAGGGAGGTGTGGTTTGAAAGGGTTATAGCACTTCACATATAGTTCATAAACAGATGGGTGACAGAGCTGCTCCATTTTAGTCTTCCTTATGCAAAGACAAACAGGCATGGGGATTATTCACATTGACCTTCCCCAGTTGCCAGCTAAAGGCCCAGGAATGCTTCCCCCAGTAGCCTTGTGTGTGTGGTGTCCCCCCCCCTTTTTTTTTTCTCTTGGTCCCTGCATGTGTGTTCATTTTTGATCTTTTTAAAAATTCAGCCACTGTATCAATGTGTCAATATGAGCATGCACAAAATATAAGGAGGGGTTTCTGTAATGCTACTGATGATGATAGCACCTTCCCTTGAAAATCTAAGGCATATGCAGAAGAAAATAAACCAACTCCACAACTGTGGAAATTTAGAGGGAAGGCAGATATATGGGGAAACGGTGTCCAAACTGACTCTCTAAGCATGTGGAAAAGCCATGGTGTGTGTCTTGTGCATTTTATACAATAATTGCTAGAAAGTTGTTGGAAGAATAAGAGCAATTCAGTCTGGTCACATTATATGAGTTTTAACCCATTGCTTCCTATTTCTGGTCTATTTCTTTTCAGACAGCTTCTGGTTAGTTTCTTGACTGTGGTTTCTATTCTAAACACTTTTCTCAGCATTCCAGTGCTGTCCTTACATTTTATCTCCATCAGCAATAGTTATAGCATTTTCAGATCTTGCCCTCTCAAAGCCTTACTTTTTCAAAGTGATCACAAAAGAAAGGTTAGTCACCAAATTGTTAAACAGTATCATTAATCTATAAATAAGTTCCTCCACTTACTCTATAATTTAGAGCCTTGAGCTGGATTCTTCACACATCAAATACGTGTGTGTGTGTAAAAATGGTGGCATGTCTCATATTTAAAAGGGTGGTTCTTGCTTCTATCTTTGACCTCCTTAGTTCTTCCCTCTTGACACAAAAGGGGAGAAAAAGTTAAATGACTTTTCAAATTAAGGCAGCAATAATTAACTACTGGCATTGTTTGTGATTTTCCAACTCTGCGAGCTAATGAGAGAGAAATTAGTGCTTAGCAGCAGGAGCTCTTGAGAGTCAGTGCCAAATGCTAAATGTGCCAACAAGTTAATTTTGGTTTTAAGTATTTCGCTTAAGTCTTTTTAACAATGAATTAGAATAGTGTTTGTACTGGTGTTGCACACAGCTAGTTTTGATTTACACATACACATAGAAAAGGAAAGGTCCCCTGTGCAAGCACCAGTCGTTTCCAACTCTGGGGTGATGTTGCTTTCACGTTTTCATGGCAGACTTTTTACGGGGTGGTTTGCCATTGCCTTCCCCAGTCTTTTACACTTTTCCCCCAGCAAGCTGGGTACTCATTTTACCGACCTTGGAAGGATGGAAGGCTGAGTCAACCATGGGCCGGCTACCTGAATACAGCTTCCGCCAGAATCGAACTCAGGTTGTGAGCAGAGAGTTCAGACCACAGTACTGCTTTACCACTCTGCGCCACGAGGCCACTACATACACATAGAGAGAGATTTAAAAGAACACCCTGGTATTTAAAGATACACAACCCGTCCAACATTGAGGAAATAATAGACCACAACTCCCCTCAAAAAAAGAAAAACCAATCTTCCAACAGATTGAGAAGATTAGGCATTAATGGGTAACTGTTTTGTTATGTGCCCATCAAATTGTTTCCAACTTATGAATTAATAACCTCCAAAATATCCTGCCAATAACAGCCTTGCTCAGGTCTTGCAAACTAAAGGCCATAGCTTCTTTTATGGGGTCAATCCATCTCATGTTGGGTCTTCCTCTTTTCCTACTGCCTTCAATTGGGGAACTATTGAGAAATATTCTAAGCATGGTTCTAATATCAGTAAATTCAGAATTTTTAAAATAATAATAGTGTAATTTCAATTGCAATTCATATATTACAAAGTAGAAGTGTTTTACAGGTACTGATTGTTAATGTATTCTCTGCCTATGCAGTTATATTAGCAACTTCTGTGGCAAAATGTGTAGCTTTTGAATTACATATAGATCTATTAAGAATTTATTTTATAGTGTGGGGACATCATCACCACCACCACCACGCATGGGCTATAATTGAGGAGGGGGATTGGCATAGGTTTCATATCTCCAGCACCTCCCAGTTCTGTGTAAATTGCAGCACTTGTATAATTGTTCAGAACAAGAGGCTGGTGTGTGTGTAAATCGCAGCATTAAGAACATAAGAGAAACTATGTTGGATCAGGCCAATGGCCAATCCAGTCCAACACTCTGTGTCACACAGTGGCCAATATGTGTGTGTGTGTGTGTGTATGTGTGTGTATATATATATATATATATATATATATATATATATATATACACACACACATACATACACACACACACACACACACACATAAATACTGTGGCTAATAGCCACTGATGGACCTCTGCTCCATATTTTTATCCAATCCCCTATTAAAACTGGCTATGCCTGTAGCTGCCACCAGCTCCTGTGGCAGTGAATTCCACAGGTTAATCACCCTTTGAGTGAAGAAATACTTCCTTTTATCCGTTTTAACCTGACTGCTCAGCAATTTCATTGAATGCCCACGAGTTCTTATATTGTGAGAAAGGAAGAAAAGGACTTCTTTCTCTACTGCATCCCATGCATAATCTTGTAAACCTCTATCATGTCACCCCACAGTCGACATTTCTCCAAGCTAAAGAGCCCTAAGCGTTTTAACCTTTCTTCATAGGGAAAGTGTTCCAAACCATTAATCATTCTAGTTGCCCTTTTCTGCACTTTTCCCAATGCTATAATATCCTTTTTGAGATGCGGTGACCAGAATTGTACACAGTATTTCAAATGAGACTGCACCATCAATTTATACAGGGGCATTATGATACTGGCTGATTTGTTTTCAATTCCCTTCCTACTAATTCCCAGCATGGCGTTGGCCTTTTTTATTGCAATTGCACACTGTCTTGACATTTTCAGTGAGTTATCTACCATGACCCCAAGATCTCTCTCTTGGTCAGTCTCTGCCAGTTCACAAACCATCAACTTGTATTTGTAGCTGGGATTCTGGTCCCAATGTGAATTACTTTGCACTTCGCCACATGGAGCCTCATCTGCCACATTGACGCCCACTCACCCAGCCTCAACAGATCCCTTTGGAGTGCCTCACAATCCTCTCTGGTTCTCACCATCCTGAACAATTCAGTGTCATCTGCAAACTTGGCCACTTCACTGCTTACTCCCAACTCCAGATCATTAATGAACAAGTTAAAGAGCATGCGACCCAGTACTGAGCCCTGCGGCACCCCACTGCTTATCGTCCTCCACTGCAAAGACTGCCCATTTATACTCACTCTCTGCTTCCTATTAATTAGCCAGTTTTTGATCCGCAAGAGGACCTGTCCTTTTACTCCATGACTCTCGAGCTTACTAAGGAACCTTTGATGAGGAACTTTATCAAAAGCGTTCTGGAACTCAAGGTAAACAACATCTATTGGATCCCCTTTGTCAACATGTTTGTTCACCTCTCAAAGAACTGTAACAGGTTAGTGAGGCAAGATCTTCCCTACAGAACCCATGCTGAGTCTTCCTCAATAACTTGTGTTCATCAGTGTGCCTACTCATTCTGTCCTGGATAATGGTTTCTACCAACTTTCCCGGTATTGAAGTCAGACTGACTGGCCTGAATTTCCTGGGTCTCCTCTGGAACCCTTTTTAAAGATGGGGGTGACATTTGCTACCTTCCAGTCCACAGGAACGGAGGCAGATTTCAATGAAAGTTTACATATTTTTGTCAGGAGATCCACAAGTTCAACTTTGAGTTCTTTCAGAACTCTTGGATGTATGCCATCTGGACCTGGTGACTTATTAGTTTTTAATTCATCAATCAGTTGTAGGACCTCCTCTCTTGTCACCTCAATTTGACTCAGGTTTTTCAACACCCCTTCCAAAATTAGTGGTTCTGAAGGGGGGCAAACATGTTTAATCTTCCACAGTGAAGACTGAGGCAAAAAATGCATTCAGCTTCTCAGCCATTTCCCTATCCTCCTTCAGTAATTTTTTTACCCCTTGGTCATCCAAGGGCCCCACTGCTTCCCTGGCTGGTTTCCTACTTCTAATATATTTGAAGTAATTTTTATTGTTGGTCTTTATGTTTTTTGCAATATGCTCCTCATAGTCCCTTTTTGCCTGCCTGATCACAATCTTGCATTTGATTTGCCACAGCCTGTGTTCCCTTTTATTAATCTCACTTGGACTAGCTATCCACCGCTTAAAGGAGTCCTTCTTACCTTTTACAGCTTCCATTACTTTGTTTCTTAAGCATGCCTTTTCTTATACCTGTTTGTGCCTTTCCTAACTTGTGGTATATATTTTATCTGAGCTTCTAGGATTGTAGTTTTAAATAGCCTCCAAGCTTTCTCAAGGGTATTGACTGTATTCACCTTTCCTTTCAGTTTCCTCTTCACATGCCTCCTCATCTCAGAGAATTTACCCCTTTTAAAGTTAAACGTGGTTGTGCTGGTCTTTTGGGGCAACTCTCTATTTATACAAATGGTGAAATCAATAACATTATGGTCACTGCTCCCAAGCAGTGCGATCACATTTACATCTCTCACCAAGTCTTGGGCATTACTTAGAACCAAATCTAGGCTTGCCCCAGCCCTGGTAGGTTCTGTGACCATCTGTTCCATAGCACAGTCATTGAGAGCATCTAGTAACTCAATCTCTTTCTCTCGACCTGAACACATATTGACCCAATCAATCTGCGGGTAATTAAAATCACCTATTACGACACAGTTTTTACGTTTAGCCGCTTTCTTTAATCCTTCCATCATATTATAATCATCCTCTATCTTTTGATTTGGTGGGCGATAACAAACTCCCATAGTTCAATTTCCTTTTGGGCCCTCTATTTCAACCCAAAGCATTTCTAGAAGGGAATCTAATTCTTTGACCTCAGTCTTATTGGACTGTATACCCTCTCTGACATACAGAGCCACCCCACCTCCAACCCTTCCCTCCCTATCCTTCCGATATAACTTATATCCAGGAATCACCATGTCCCACTGATTCTCCTCATTCCACCAAGTTTCTGAAATTCCCTCCATGTCTATGTTTTTCCCCAACACTAATCATTCCAACTCACCAATTTTACTTCGAACACTTCTAGCATTTGTATACAAGCATCTATAATTTCCCAGGCAAGTTAGGCCCGCAACCTTCCTCCTGCTGCCTCGAGACTTTGGCAGACACTCCATATTGTTTGTCACCATCTCAGTGGACAACTTTGATCCATTACCCAGTAGAAAAGTAACATTTAACCCTTCATCTCTTTGAGATGAGTCCTCCCGAACCAGAGACATTTCATCTCCTGTCGGCTTTCCCCCAAGATTTAATTTAAAAACTGCTCTGCCACTTTTTCCTTTTAAGCACCAGCAGCTTGGTTCCATCTGGGGACAAGTGGAGACCGTCTCTTTTGTACAGCTCCCGCTTGATCCAGAAAGCATCCCAGGGCCTAACAAACTTAAACCCTTCCTCCCTACACCATCGTCTCATCCACACATTGAGACTTCTAATTTGTGCCTGCCTCTCCTGCCCTGCATGTGGAAGCACTTCTGAGAAGGCTACCTTGGAGGTCCTGGCCTTAAGTCTCCTGCCTAGCAGCCTAAATTTTCCCTCCAGGACTTCACGACTGCATTTCCCCACATCGTTGGTGCCAACATGCACCACGACCACTGGCTCCTCCCCAGCACTGTCCATCAGCCTATCTACAACACACGTAATGTTCGCTACCTTCACACCAGGCAGGCAAGTCACCATACGATCAGTACGCGGTTTTGCCACCCAACTGTCTACTTACCTAAGGATCGAATCACCAGCTACCAAGAACGACCCTCTCTCCCCATGCCAGGGATGGTTCCTTGGCGCAAAAGGATACCTGCTCACCATCTGAAGAGGTCCCTTCTGAGGGCGCATTCCCCTTATCCTCAGCACGGTGCCCTGTTCCCTCTCAACTCTCTTGCTCCCTGGCAGCAACAGAGCTGCCACGTTCAGGATGGGACTCATCTAATACATCCCCGAGAGTCTTCTCCAAGTGCCTATTTGACTATCTCTGCTTCTCCAGGTCAGTCACCTCAGCCTCAAGGGTACGAACTCGTTCCCTGAATACCAGGAGCTCCTTGCATCGAGCACACACCCAAGACTTCTGTCCTGTGGGCAGATAGTCATACATGTGACACTCCGTGGAAAACACTGGAAAGCCCCCACCCCCGTGCTGGCATTCTACCTTCATGATAGCTTTTTTAAAATATACAGTCCCCTTTTAAATCCTGTTTGTTTATGGGGCTCTCCTTCTGGAGGGTCTACTTACCTTATTGGGAACACAAGGAAAATAGGGATCTGGGTTCATGGTCCTTACACAGCTCCCCCCCCCCCCAGGCTAAGAGCCACAGGCCAAGAGCCCTTTAGCTCTCGCCTTTCGGCTTGCGCCTCTGGCAAGGCGCAGCTTAATAATGCAAAAGGGTGGGACCTCAGTCTGCCCCATGAACACAGCCACTCCTAATCAATCAGCAACAATCACCTTCAGCCCACTCAAACAAAACAAACAGCAGTTCCCCAGCAACCACAATCTCAGAATTTTCAGCAATCACACAGTCCCACAAACTCAGAAATTCTCAGCAACTCCCCCAGCTGTTTCGAAAGCCAAATCTCACCCTTATAGCACTTCTTATCTGCTCTCTCTCAGAGCTTTCTGAAATGTGCTCAGCCTCTGGCAAGGCGCAGCATTGGTACAGTTGTTCAGAATAAGAGGCTGGTTTGCATCTCACCTCCCATGTGTTCCATTTTTGCTCTCCTTTCCTCCTCATGGCCCACAAAGACTTATTGCTGATTGGGGGGGGGCATATGTTTTTAAGTGTTGTAAATCCACAATCATCAATTAATGTGACTGTTTTGAGCTTTTTAAAAAATAAGGCAGGACAAGATTAGGTCAGGACATTACTAGCTGTTGAATGTAAGGGTGATCTGACTGTGATATCTGTCACCCCACTGATTGCCAGAGTTGATTTGACTGATCTGGCTAGATAGATGGGAGTGTCCCCTACCTCCTTTACCACTTCATGTGCATCCTTCCTGGAGCTGCATGCTCAGTGGAATAGACAACCATCCCAGATAGAAGGAGTGTACTGTTCTTCAGACAAGGGTATATGATAGCTGTGCTGCCCTGCTAGAACCTTCTATTACTAGCTGTTACTGGAGGTGGTGGGAAGCTGTGGTTAACCACAGTTTAGGTAGTATTGGTTATGTAGTATGTTTATGCCTATGAGATGTGTAGTTACCGTGGACAACCCTTTTCTGTAATGTCATTCCTTCCGTGCAGGGTATTCTCCTACTGACTGCTCTTTTCCATTTAAGCAACATATTTACATATTGAAGTAGTTTGTTTTCAGGAATTACTTCAGCATTTTTAACCCTTTTAATGTAATAATTGCTATCCATTGCTGCTCTAATTCATTCAAAGGTTGTATGTTGTTTTAACAGTGTTTTGTGTGTCTTTGTGTGTTGTTAGCTGTTTCAGAGTCTTTGATCGATTAGGATAAAAATTAAAATTATCAGAATGTTACTTCTGAATTCATCTTAGCATTTGTTTATGTACAAAACAGTATACTCAGAAGCCATAAAGAACAGAAAGCTGGCAAGATCTAGTGCTTTTATGTAAATGCTAGCACTGGTATCCCTGTAGGATAGTGTTCACACTGACTTAAAACAGTGATACTTAGGACCCAGTTGTAGTTTTTTGGCATACCACATGTTCCCTCATGGCATCTACCTCATTTACAAGCAAGTGGACAATTCCTTTAGAAGTTAGAATAACTTCATCATTGCTATGGGCCCAAGATAGAACTTAGAGTTTTAAAATATAACACAACATGCCCATGATAATTATTTTAAGGTCATGTATATGTAGGAGTTTGGGAAGGGAAGAGGTCTCAGTAATTTTCTCCAGAGGGACAGACCTCTTTGTCTAGAGTTCAGCAGTAATTCTGGGAGATCTCTAGGTCCCACCTGGAGGGTGGAAATGCTAGGCTCAGAAGCAACCTTTAGTGACTTAATACCACCCAGCTCCCATGACTCCAACTTTGCCTGGCTTCCTGCTGCTTGTTCAACAGCAGCCACACTATGAAAGCCAGTGTGGTGTAGTAGTTAGAGCAGGGGTGTCGAACTCAAGAGGGCTGAATCTGGCATAAATCAGTCCTTGTCGGGCTGGGCCGTGTTGGGCCAGGCCATGTGTGTACCTACTTAAGATTAGGTAGCAGAGATATAAACATTTTAAAGAACACAAACACAACTAAGATTTTTTTTAAAAAAAAAAAACCCTTAAAACATTCTTAAAACATTAGCACTTGTTGGTCTTAAAGGTGCTTTCTTTGTATTTCTTCCATGGGATCCAGGGAACACGAAAAAGGAAGCTCTGGCTCTTTCCCTCCCTCCCCAGGGGACCAGGAGAGGGAGAAGCCTCAACCAAAGAAGAAAACTGAGGTTTTGCTCTGTAGCTCCTGTGCGATGATCAAGGCTTGCAAAGCAAATTGAGATGCAGAAGGAAGCAAGAGAGAGGGAGAAGGAAGCAGAAAAAAGCCAGTTGCTTAGGGGCCTGGTAGGAGCCCTCTGGGGGCGTGATCTGGCCCCCAGGCTGCATGTTTGACACTCCGAGTTAGAGCTTCAGAACAAGGTCTGGGAAACCCAGGTTCAAATCCACATTTTGTGGAAGCTGACTGCATGTTTTTGGACCAGTCAAATGCTTTCATCCTAACCTACCTCACAGGATTGTTGTGCACATAAAAAGGAGGAGAGGAGAATAATGTAAGCTGGTTTGGCTCTCAATGTGAAGTAAGGTAGCATATAAATGAAGTAAATAATTAATATAGCTGAAGACAGGAAGCAGATAAAAGATAAATTGGTGAATGGAGAAGATATGGTGGCTGCCTCAGGGAAAGAAAAAGAAATAGTGTGAGGAAGGGAATATTGGGAAAAGTGATGTACCAGTCCACAAATTCTTGAGGGTTCTCTGCCATGGAAGAGGGCTTGGCCCAGTGGCTAGCACAACAAAACAAGGCCACAGTTTTCCTAGCTAGAGGCTGCCAGAGGGAGACAGAGGGGCAGGTAAAGAAAGGTTGGCTGTTGGGTGGAAAGAACAGAGTGTTACCAACACCAGGTTAGAAAATACCTGGAGATTTTTTGGGGGGGTCGAACCTGGGGAGGGTGGGATTTGCGGAGAGGAGGGGCATCAAAAGGGTATAATGTCATAGAGGAACAAAAAGAGGGAAAGGAAAAACTTAACCCCAAAGGATGAATTAAGAACCTAGAAAGTTAAGTGAGTCCAAATCAGAGGGCCCAATATTTAAATAAATATAGAACGTAAGTATACATCAATTAGACAAAAATACAAATATTTATTATAAGGTATTTTTTTAAAAAAAGTTACAAACCCTAATATAGCCTCACTTTAGATTAAAAACATACAGTACACTTAAAGACTGACCAGATGCATTTTGGCCTTATGGCCTTCTTCAGTGGTCAAGCATAGCCATTACACAATGGCTGCAGATATTACAGAAATATTACAATAATAAATCAATATAGGACCAAGTTGGAACTCTGTTTTAATCAATACCTGTGGCTTTAGATAGAGATATGCTTAGGAGGCTTTATTTGAAATCACCTGCTCAAGTCACGAACTTGTATCCTGAATAGTAATTCAATTGTGTACCTTCCTAATCTTGATCCAAGGAACTCAGTCCAAAGTGCAATATGGAACCAATGTTGTATAGTAATGTATAGTGCTTAATGTATAGAGAAATTTGAAGACAGAGGGGTGGATAAATGTAGGTTCACTGTTATGTGGAAAAGAGGGTTGCCAACTCCAGGATACAAAATTTCTGGAGATTTGGCAGTGTAGACTAAAGTATAGGGTGGTGGGATTTGTGGATGGGGGCCTCAAAGGAGTATAATGCCAGGGTGGACTCTGTGGCATTATACCATGCTGCAGTTGCTTCCCTCTCCAAACATCACCTTCACACCAGGAATTTTCCATTCTGGAGCAGGCAACTAGGGATGTGCAAAGGAAAAAAAAGGGGTCCATTCAGATTTAGGACCTTGGAACCTTAAAATGTTCAGGATCTCTGCTTATACCCAAATGCCAGTATCAGAATTATACTGGCATTCAGGGGCGGGGGGAGGATATTCAGGAAACTGAATATATTCAGTTCCATTATACCCTAAGGGAAACATTCCCATAGGGTATAATGAAGAGTACCACTCCCGCTGATCACAGCCATCAAAATGGTCAAATGGAAACTGACCATTTTGATTGCTGGAGCCTGGAAAAGCATCCAGCACAACAGCGGGTCTAGCCCTGCTGTCAGGCTAGATGCCTTGCCAGCTATGAAAATGGTCAGTTTTAGGGGAATGAATGTGACACCTCTTCCTATTTTAGCTGAAAACCAAATAAAACTATTTAAATGAGAAAGAAAGAAAGAAAGAAAGAAAGAAAGAAAGAAAGAAAGAAAGAAAGAAAGAAAGAAAGAAAGAAAGAAAGAAAGAAAGAAAGAAAGAAAGAAACTGACACCTCTCCCTCCCTTTTGCTTTCCCAGCCAGCTGGCCGGCATGACTGGCTGGGGAAGGGAATGGGAGATAGCCAAGCCGTATAGAAGCTGAATAGATTCAGCTTCTGTATGGGGATATCTCTTAGGGAAGCTGAATCTTCCAGAAAGTTTGGATAAAGTTCCTCATCAAAGTAAGCTCAAGAGTCATGGGGTAAAAGGACAAGTCCCCTTGTGGATCAAAAACTGTCTAATTAATATGAAACAGAGTGAGTATAAATAGGCAATTTTCAAAGTGGAGGGTGGTAAGCAATGGAGTGCCACAGGGTTCAGTACTAGGTCCAATGCTTTTTAACTTGTTCATTAATGATTTGGAGTTGGGAGTAAGCAGTGAAGTGGCTAAGTTTTTGGATGACACTAAATGGTTCAGGGCGGTGAGAACCAGAGAGGATTGTGAGGCACTCCAAAGGGATCTGTTGAGGCTGGATGAGTGGGTATCAACATGGCAAATGAGGTTCAACGTGGCCAAGTGCAAAATAATGCACATTGGGGCCAAAAATCCTAACTATAAATACAAGTTAATGGGGTGTGATCTGGAGGAGACTGACCAAGAGATAGATCTTGGGGTCATGGTAGATAACTCACTGAAAATGTCAGGACAGTGTGCGACTGCAATAAAAAAAGCCAATGCTATGCTGGGAATTATTAGGAAAGGAATTGAAAAGAAATCAGCCAGTATCATAATGCCCCTGTATAAATTGATAGTGCGGCCTTATTTGGAGTACTGTGTACAATTCTGGTCACTGCACCTCAAAAAAGATATTATAGCATTGGAAAAAGTGTAGAAAAGGACAGCTAGAATCATAGATTCTATGATTCTATGGAACACTTTTCCTATGAAGAAAGGTTAAAATGCTTGGAGCTCTTTAGCTTAGAGAAATGTCGACTGAGGGGTGACATGATAGAGGTTTACAAAATTATGCATGGGATAGAGAAGGTAGAGAAAGAAGTACTTTTCTCCCTTTCTCACAATACAAGAACTCATGTGCACTAAATGAAATTGCTGAGCAGTCGGGTTAGAACGGATAAAAGGAAGTACTTCTTCACCCAAAGGGTGATTAAAACATGGAATTCACTGCCACAGGAGGTGGCAGCAGCTACAGGCATAGCCAGCTTCAAGAGGGGATTAGATAAACATATGGAGCAGAGGTCCATCAGTAGCTATTAGCCACAGCGTATTGTTGGAACTCTCTGTCTGGGGCAAGTGATACTCTGTATTCTTGGTGCTTGGGAGAGGCAACAGTGTGAGGACTTCTAGTGTCCTGGCCCCACTGATGGACCTCCTGATGGCACCTGGGTTTTTTGGCCACTGTGTGACACAGAGTGTTGGACTAGATGGGCCATTGGCCTGATCCAACATGGCTTCTCTTATGTTCTTAATTAGATCAGAGAATCTGATTCAGCTTCTAGGCAGCCTAAATAATTCCATATAGGCATTATATGCCCCACCACCAGCTTGGCTAAGCCAAATGCACTTCCCTATTGGCAACCCTATTGGGAAGTGATCTCTATAGTTGGAAAATCTGTTATGATTCCCAAGATCTCCTGGCCCCGAAAGAAGAAAACAGGAAAAGTGGACAGGCTATGGGGGGTTTCAGGAAAGGGATACATATATACATCTGTTTGTAAGAAAGAACCAACACGTGTTCATTTTATAAATGGAACTGGGGATCAGTACCTGGATAAATGTGTTGTATAATTGTTCAGCTGTACATGTGTTGACTGTAATATGAGAATTATTCAACACATACAAAAACTATAAAGTGTACCCTGCTTGGATTGTATACACATTCACTGTAATTTGTTGTCAAGGGTTATGAGTACAGAAAAGTTATTCTGTCCAGTAAAAATGGCTAAGGGATATCACTATTTTGTCCCTTTTAATATCTGCTCAGTATGCAGTTCACATTCTTTTTAACATCCATCCACTTTGGCATTGGAATGAACTCTCCCTAATGAAGCCAGCCTGGCACTGCCCACAGTTTTCAATATCTGTATTATCTACTTGGTGAACATTTAAATTATTATGGCTCCCTTGAGACATTTTCATTATAATTAAAGCATTAACAAAAGCTGGCTATCATGTTGAACTGAATGTGGACAGCAGCTTTTGTGTGCAAACCATTACATGACATTCCATTGAACTTGTACATACGGCCTCTTAACAGCTCATCCTGTACTGTTGTTTTTGGCAAGTTCACTATGCCGTACAATAAATCACAGAAAGAAAGAGCTTTTTGGCCTCATATTGTACAGGCTGCTGTAATGTTAAACTATAGAAAGCTGTTCTGTTTTTAGACATCCTTTTACTAACCCAGCATTCATAATTTATGATTTCACTGTAAAATTCTTGCAACGCTACACCAAAAGTAGTGCTTCCCTTTAATTAAGAGCTCTCAGTAGGAAAAATGTGAAACTGATGTGCAAAACCTATCGCTGTATACAATGATTGATAGTGATTACTTCTTTATGAACCCAGCCTGAGGGTCTGAAGTTCCTGATGGGTAAAATAGGCCATGGGGCTACTTCCTGAGATAGCCTAGTGGGGATCAGTCAGTAATATCTGAAGAATTCACGAGGCACAGTTTGGAGACTCTCAGAATAAAAACTTAGTGGTAAACTGTGCTTTGTTTGCCCTTAGTAGTTTCTTGCATTGGTCTGCCTTGTAGAGATTTTACTTTAAATTTAAAAAAATCAATTTTTATTGTTCACTCTTCTGAAATCTGTTTTTAAACCCTTCTTTGTTATTCTGGAACAAACTCAAAGTATAATTTGTTTTTGAGTTTGCTTGTTTACTTCATTTATAGTCCACCTTTCTCACTGAAGTTCAATGCATGTTACAAAGTTTAAAACAATGCAATCAGAATAAAATAATATATACAATCAGCAGGGCAAGAAAATCAGATTACAGAATTAGAGACTACTAACTATACTACATCCTTTTTTCGTAATATCTGTTTTTATGATATTATTTTAATTCTGTTGTTTTATTGTTGTAAGCCGCCCTGAGCTCGCTTGTGGGATAGGGTGCGATATTAATCTAAAAATTAAATTAAATGCAATAGAATAGTATAATACAACATATATAACCTTTTCTGTATATTAGGCAATGATTATATATGATTATGACCATGGACTTTCACTTGTCTGTTTGTTAATGTTTATGTAAGAAAAATATTATTTTGTCAAATGTGGTTTTTGAAACCAAAGCTTTAAACTCAGCCTTTCAACAGAGTGTAGAGCTATCCTTTATATATATATGTAAAGTAGTTTGCTGTTTATTTTATACCTGTACTGCCAAGTTAACATGATTAGCTGTTGCCTCACCTGCTGATGCTCAGCCTGCAGCTATGATTCTGTGATTATTATTTATGTCTGGCTTTTTGTCTTTTATGTAGATTTGGTCCTGGACTAGTTATTTATTGGTATGGATTTATTGAAGAGCTGGATTGTCATCGCAATCGAGGTATCCTTCTCAAAGACTGCTTCCCTACAGACATAGTTACTCTATGAGATCGCATGGCTGAGCAACAAGAGTGGAGAAAAACTGAGAGGAAAAGCCAAATCTGGAAGCAGTGTGACTTTTCTGCAGTATAAACTATTGGCAACATCTTCCCTGAACTTCAGTTGAACTTTTGCTGCCCATGATCACACTACTATTGCTTCAGACAAACACATGAAGGGTTTCTGTTTTACCTCAACCCTCTACTGATGCAAGCAGCCAAAAAATACAGACACAGCCCAAACATTATCAGCATTTCTGTCTCTGTCAAACAGTTTATAGATGGCCATAATCTTTCTTCCTTCCGGATGGCTTCTCCTTGCACTTTGAACAAAAGAAGAAATGTGGAGGCTAAAAGGTGTGGCTTTCAGTTTTCCTCTCTGGTGTGAAGTCACCTTTAAAAAATGCCTTCTGTCATACAAAACCTTCCTCTGGTAAATGTTAAATATACAGCCCAACACTCAAATAAGAAAATTAGTTAATACTACATCTCTGATCGTGCAGATCTCATACAGCTCGCTTAGGAATAGAAAATTATGTTGTCTGGCAGTGCAGTGTTTTAAGATTGAACTTCCTGGCTTTGGGGGCACAAAGCCAGACAGTTGACACTTTTAATGTAATTTTAATGACTAGCATAAGTTACTTCATTTTGTGTTGTTAGAAGCAAAATCATATAATGGGAGAAACACCTTTCTTTTTAAAAGGCTCATATCAGACTTGGAATTATAACAAAAATGTTTCTAGTGTATATAATAAACTTTTTAGTGCTGATATTTTCATTGTCTTGGCAATCTGGGTTTGAAATATATTTTCAATAGTAACATCTAAAGCAAATTATTTATTTGGATATTTTACTATGGAGATATGGCAGACTTCTATCATTCCCACACTGCAAGGCAGATTTTCCCACCAAAAGTTTTGTCTTTTCTGTGACTGAGCAGCCCCAAGTAGCATGTTAATATTTGTGTTGGCAGAATGTATGTCTCACTCTGTCACAACAGAATTTGGTTTTTAGCCCAGCCAGCAAACTTGATGGTGAAAGGAAGAAGCCCTCTTTGTTTTACCCTTTAAAATGGTACTTGAGACAATATAACAAAACAGAAATCTTAAGTTTTATTTAACAAATGGCATGAGTAAGTGTAGTTAGGGGTTGGAAAAGCAGAGGAGAAACTTGCTGGTATTTCAAAGTACACTTCTTTTAACAGGGAAAACAGTGATCTTGAAGTTTGTTTTCATATATTCTAACCTCTTAACAGTGAAGAGATACTAACAGAACAATCCAGAGGGCGGTGCTGAAAGTTCTGTGGAAGTGGACTTACCACTATGCTGGTGGTCTGGAGACCTACGCTGGCAGATCCTCCTCTGTGCCAGCGGAAATGGGGTGTGCGCCACTCTCCGGCCGCCGCAGCGTGCCACCGCCACTGCCTGATGGCGAAGCAGTGCCACGCCACACTTGAGGCACAGCAGAGGTGCAGGGCGGCATTTCGGCATAGGAGGGGGCCGACCCAGGGGCGTGGCCGCTGCTGGTTGGCTCCCACAGAGCTTTCGGTGTGGGAACGCCCCCCCCACCAGGCGCAAACGTGCGCCACGCAAAATGCTGGTGTACCCCATAGGCACTAGTGGAAGCAGGAAGCACACGCCGGTGGCACCACCGCAGCAGCACAGAAACCCCTTTGGGAGCTGTGTAATCACCCCACCAAACCCCTCCCGCTGCGGGCTGGGCACAACCCCCCTCCCGCATCCAATCAGTGCCCCCCCACCTTACATAGGTTTTGACTCCGGCCACGCACAACTCCCCAGGGAGGGCAGGGCGCACAACACTCTGCTCCGGAGGGCCACACCGTTTGGACTTAGCATGAGGAGGGGTGCACTTGGTGGCGGGAACAGTACATAGAAGGATGTTACTTAAGTTAGAGAGGCTGGACTCGGGGGGAGGTGAGCTAAGTCTGGGCCGCCTGCTTAACCACTTGTGCTTCCTAGCCCTAACAGGTCTTGCTTCCAGAGCCCCCCGTATGGACGGGTAAGTCTGGCTAGCAGTCCCCGCAGTCCACAGCCCCCAGGACCGCCCAGCATGGTTGTGGCTCCAGGCGGGCTGCCAACCACCACAAATGTGCATGTGGTGGTGCGCCCTGGTCGCCCATCCCACTGGCGGCCCACCCACCCTGTGTCTCGGGCATCCCATTCCGGGGCGAAGGGGGTGCGACACATGTTCTGGCTTCCCGCAGCCCAGCTAGCAACTCGCCATCTAGGGCAGATCCTGCCACTCACGCCGGCCCCTGCTGCAGCTGCTGTGATTGCGGGCTCACATGCGATGCAGTTGGCCCGTGATGCAGGACAGCTGGAAGTGTGTGGGATGCCTCCACCAGAGGCAGCCGGGATACTCTCCCTGCTCGCCACAGGCTCGCCCAGGGTTGGAGTCCTATGCTTGCAGCTGGCGAGGCTTCCTCCGTCTCTGTCTTTCAGGTGTGTGCACTGCACACCAGCCTCTGTGGCCACTGGAGCACAGCCACCCAGCCAAAGCAGCCCCGCAGCTGTGGGTGCGGCCTCCAGCAACAGCATCTTGGACTGTGGGAGCCAGAAACCTCCACGTGCGAGCTTGCTCTCCCCACTAGCAGATATATAAACTTAGCCTAGCACACCCATCTTGTCTTCTGTGTCTTTCACTTTTCCCACCTCGCCCCAGCCTCCTGTATCCCCCACGCACTCTGCTAGTGGCCGTCCCAAGGTCATGGCTCTGTTGCCGGGGGGACTCTAGGGGCACCCACTTAGTGCAAATGTGTGGGAACTGTAGTGGGCGATAGCAGTAAAGGGCGGGGGCTGATAGGCAGCGAGGCAGACACTTGTCTGGGGCTGCACCATGTGTCCACGCCGCCTGTGTCTGTGATGCAGCTGATGTGTGCCATGGTCGGGGGGGTGCCCACAGAAAAGGGGGGGCGGCCCAGGGAGGGGACTCAGCCAACCAAAAATAATGACTGCTGGATGGATGGCTCAATAAAGAGGGAAGCTGGCCATGAGCATTCCTGCCGCAAGGCAACCTTGAAACCACGGGCCCAGCATTATGAGGCGGGGGATTAGCTTGCTAAGCCATGCCACCTCCGCTGTGTGCTGAGGCAGCTTACAGCTGCTACATGCGGGGGCGGGGTTGGTCCTGGCTGAAAGTGTTGGCATGATCGGCTCCTCCCGGTCCCCTTTGGAGCAGCCTCGATTGGGTCACACAGGAGCCACAAGCAGGGGGTGGCATGGGCAGCCGTGGGGGCTTCTGGATATGTAAATGAGGGAAACCTGTGGACTTGAAGGTACGCCTGCTCAGCCCAGGGAGCACGTGGGGAGGTGTGAGTGACGGCTATCGCCCCGGTGGCCCCTGGTTGCCGAGGGGTGGCTTCAACTGCGAGTCGAGTCTGTGGCCACTCACACCTCACAGAATGCCTGCCGTGGTGCCTGAAAGTCCCACAGCCAAGGCATGCAGGAACCCTGCCAAGGTGCTTCCGGCATTGCACTTGGGTTCTTGGGTCCCCTCCCTATGTTTTTCTAGCTTGTCATTGTTTTTTGTGTCTCCCCCCAGGATTTCAGCACTGCCTGCCATTTTGTCATCTTCCCCATGCCTTCTCCAACAAGTGCATGAATTTTTGAAGGGATCCTGAGAGTGGTCCCGACAATTCCAGTTTAATAATAGAATGAAGTGCCCAAGAAGCAGCAGTATTGCATTGAGTCCTTATTCAAGGGGGATCTGGGGGTGGGGGCAGGCAAGTTCGGCACACAGCTACTTCGACACTGTCTTGCGCCCTTCATGGGTGTCCGATTCTCTGCGGGCGGGCACGAGCAGAAGCCACCATGGGGACTGCCGCCAGCACCTTTGGGGCATGGGTGCCTGCAGTGGGTGGCCTACTGTGTCCTGGCAGGGGGCCCCCGCGGCATCTGGGAGGCCATCCGCCCATGCAGGCCACAGGGGGGACACTGATGAAGGCTCGGCTTTACCCCTTTGGCGGGTAGCCTGCTCCATGGAGTTAGTGGTAAGTGCTGACCAGATGCTTCCCCAAGGATTACACAGCCACACCATGGGGCTGGGTGTGTGCGTGGGGCATGTGGGCAGCCTATCGCCGGGGAGCACTCTCTCCAGCAGCATCACATGGGCCAGCTCCCTGGCCACTACCAGCCAATCCCTGCTGTCCCCATGGAAGTGTTCCCTCCTATCCCTTCCCTCACGCCGCATTTACTGGCGGCGGCCGGGGCTTGGCTGCGCTGCGCTCCAGCACCCCGAACCCCTTTGGAAGCCAACTAGCGGCGCTGTAGATCCGCCCACGCCTGAGCGGCCGGCCACCACATATGTCTGTATTGGGCTGCCCGTGTTTTAGTTACAACAACATTGTTTCTTCAGAGAGTTTCCTATGACAGTGCAGTTTTCTTGGAGTGGGTCTCTTTCTTTGAGCACCTAACTTGCTTCTTTCTTGAAACTACAGTTTATTTCTATCTCCTGGGTTGTCTAAAACTGTTTTCCCTTCGCATCAGACCCGGGGCCCTCCTCAGAGCCAGGAATTAATCTTCTCCACAGAAGATATAACTCTTTCCTTTTGGCTTGAAAGGGAATTTCAGCACACTATGCAATCACTCTTGCCCAAATCACCATTCCAGTTCTGGTGTCTCTATAAAGCGTACTTCAGCTTAGGCTGATACTTAGACTCTGAATTCTGTTAATGAATTCTGCCTCAGGATACTAATGCTACAGTTAAAGCAAAGAAGTCTTTTCCCTTCACATTAAGGTGAACCTGTCTGACTTTACCTGTCAGACTCACTGACTCCAAACTCTGTCAGAAACATGCTTCAGAACAGTTCCAGCTGACAGACGATCCAGAATGGAATGAACCAAACGAAACCCCTCTCTCTTTAGCACCCAGCTCAGAGCCGGTTCTAGGGTTTTTGGTGCCCTAGGCAAGCTGCCCACTAGCGCCCCCCCCTTTACAAATATTTTAAAATAGAGAATCATAGGGGAAATGATGAAACTTTTTACATGAGAATGGTAACACAACATCAGAAATCTAGGTGTAGTGGTTAAATAGTTGGACTGAGTTCTGAGAGACCCAGGTTTTAATTCCCATTCTGCCATGGAAGCTTTCTGGATAACTTCAGGCCAGTCACATATACTCAGCCTAAGCTATATCCTAGGGTTGTTGTGAAGATAAAATGAAAGAGAAAAATGATGTGAGCTGATTTGGGCCTCCACTAGGGAGAAAAGCAGGGGTATAAATGGGGGTGGAAATAGAAATTATAAATTGGTATCTACAATATTTGGTTACTAGATTTTAATTGGCCAGTGGCAACTTTCCACCTCTTCTATTTCCATTTCTATAAAATAACTTAAAGAAGCGCTTCAGCCCCATCAAAATCTTACCTTCCAAATCCCTTTGCATAGTGGCTATTATTGAATCCCACACAATCCTCTGATAATATAATATTTCCTTTTCCAAAGAGTTGAAGAGAAGAGAGGGTCAGGAAGGAAGGAATTTGAAAGGAAGGGGAGAAAGAATTGGAAAGAAACGGGGGTGGGGGGAGAACTGGAAAGAAACCGGGTGAACTGAAAAGGGGGGACTGGAAAGAAATGGGGGGGGGACTGGAAAGAAACTGGGGGAATGAACTGGAAAGAAACGGGGGGGAGAACAAGAAAGAAATGGGGGGGGGAGAATTGAAAAGAAACAAGGGAAAAGAACTGGAAAGAAACCGGGGGACTGGAAAGAAATGAGGGGGTGGAGCTCGAAAGAAACCGGGGGGGGGGGGAGATGAACTGGAAAGAAATGGGAGAGAACTGGAAAGAAATTGGGGGGGATTGAAAAGAAACCAGGGGAAAGAACTGGAAAGAAATGGGACTGGAAAGAAACCGGGAGGGGGGGGTTGAAAAGAAACCGGGGGAAAGAACTGGAAAAAACAGGAGGGGGACAGGAAAGAAACCTGGGGAAAGAATTAGAAAGAAACAGCGGGGTGGGGAGAACTGGAAAGAAGTGGGGAGGGGGAAGAATTAAAAAGATCCTGGGGGAAATAACCGGAAAGAAATGTGTGTGGGGGGAGTCCTGCTTACAAGTCCTGCCTGGCAACTCTGGCTGCACCCAGCAGGAGAAGGAGGAGAAGAAGGAGAGCAAGGGGTCTTTGGACGGGCGTCTGCCACTTCATCACTGCTTCCTGCAGGGGGTGGGGAGAACCCTAAGGAAGGGGCGGCACTGTTTGGACAAAGCGCAGTGGCAGAGAAGAGGAGCACTGCTTGCTGTCCATTGGGAAAGGGACAGCATACACAGCTGTGGCTGGGCACGCACCGGGCAGGGAGGCGGCCTTGGGTGGTTTGGTTTTGCAGCGGGCAGGCAGAGGGGGAAAGCAGTGCCAGCACCCCAAGGCTCCTGGAGTAGAAATGCCTTTGCACAGGCAGTCAGCAGCCGGGGCATGGTGGCAGGAGAGGACAAGGTGGTGGTTGGGAGAGCTTCCTACATGGGAAAAGGGGGAGAGAGGGGGAACCCAGTGGCACCCCCAAGGCCAGATGGTGTCCTGGGCACTCGCTTACCCTGCCTACTCCCACGCACCGGCCATGACTCAGCTTATCATATAGTTTTTCTCAGCTGGCTCTGGACAATCAGAGATGGAAAGCAGCCCATCACTCGAGCTCTCCATTCCAGTGGAGTGTTAACCCTTCACCTCCCATATCTGATTCTGCTGCACTGGGAATCTGGTCTCATCACAGGAGAGAACTTAAAATCAGACCTTTGTGACTAGTTAGTAATCTGGTCTCATCACAGGAGAGAACTTAAAATCAGACCTTTGTGACTAGTTAGTAATATATTAACCAAAGATCTGAAAACAAGGACCTAAGTTCCAACAATGGACAACAAGTTTACTAAAGTAAGAAAAATATAGACCAATACAGGCCACACATACCCTAAACTGACTCTTATGTACTCAATTTGAGACCAGATGTTCATATTGAAGATGACTTGAAATATTATATCAGTTATTCTCTTTGTCTCTTTAATCCTCTTCTGGCAGTGCAGAAGAGAGCCAGTTTGGTGTAGTGGTTAAGTGTGTGGACTCTTACCTGGGAGAACCGGGTTTGATTCCCCATTCCTCCACTTGCACCTGCTGGAATGGCCTTGAGTCAGTCATAGTTCTGGCAGAGGTTGTCCTTGAAAGGGCAGCTGCTGTGAGAGTCCTCTCAGCCCCACCCACCTCACAGGGTGTCTGTTGTGCGGGAGGAAGATAAAGGAGATTGTGAGCCGCTCTGAGACTGAGATTCAGAGTGGAGGGCGGGATATAAATTCAATATCATCATCTTCTGTTAGTCAGGCTTCCCCACACGCCAACTACAGTGAGTATTCTATAGTAATACTGTCTCCTGCAATCATTTCTATTCTGGGGCCTTTGGAGTTACATTCTCTTTAAACACTCATCTCAACAAGGGAATGGGCTATTATTCTGCCTGGTTGCCCAATGGATTATGTCTCACACATCACACACACCCCTTTCTTGGCAAAATATCTTTCAGACTGGTAGTTGTTTTTTAAATGAAGGAAAATAATATTTTTTAAAAAAATATTTCATAGAATCATAGAGTTGGAAGGGATCTCCAGGGTCATCTAGTCCAACACCCTAAACAATACAGGAAACTCACAAATACCTCCACCTAAATTCACAGGATATTCATTGCTGTCAGATGGCCATCTAGCCTCTGTTTAAAAACCTCCAAGGAAAGAGAGCCCACCACCTCCCGAGGAAGCCTGTTCCACTGAGGAACCGCTCTAACGGTCAGGAAGTTCTTCCTAATGTTGAGCCGAAAACTCTTTTGATTTAATTTCAACCCATTGGTTCTGGTCCTACCTTCCGGGGCCACAGAAAATAATTCCACACCATCCTCTATATGACAGCCCTTCAAGTACTTGGTGATCATATCACCTCTCAGCCGCCTCCTCTCCAGGCTAAACATCCCCAGCTCCTTCATCCTTTCCTCATAGGACTCCGTCTCTAGACCCCTCACCATCTTTGTTGCCCTCCTCTGGACCCGTTCCAGCTTGTCTATATCCTTCTTAAAATGTGGTGCCCAAAACTGAACACAATACTCCAGGTGAGGTCTTACCAGAGCAGAGTAAAGCGATACCATCACATCACGTGATCTGGACACTACTTCTGTTGATACAGCCCAAAATTTCATTTGCCTTTTTAGCCACTGCATCACACTGTTGACTCAAGTTCAGCATATGATCCACTAAGATCCCTAGATCCTTTTCGTACATACTACTGCTAAAACAAGTCTCCCCCATTCTATAACCATGCATTGGATTTTTCCTACCTAAATGCAGAACTTTACATTTATCCCTGTTAAAATTCATTTTATTGGTTTTAGTCCAGTTTTCTAGCCTGTCAAGGTCATCCTGTATTCTGTTTCTGTCTTCTTCTGTGTTTGCAACCCCTCCCAATTCAGTATCATTGGCAAATTTAATAAGCATTCCTTCTATTCCTTCATCCAAATCATTGATAAAGATGTTGAACAAAACAGGTCCCGGGACAGATCCCTGAGGCACTCCACTTGTCACTCCTCTCCAAGAGGCTGAGGAACCATTCACAAGCACTCTTTGGGTGCGATCTGTCAACCAGTTACAGATCCACCTAACAGTAACAGGATCCAAACCACATTTTACCAACTTGTCAACAAGGATAGTATGTGGAACCTTATCAAAAGCCTTACTGAAATCAAGATAAACGATGTCTACAGCATTCCCCCGATCCAGCAAGGTAGTCACTTTCTCAAAAAAAGAGATCAGGTTAGTCTGACATGACTTGTTCTTGAGAAAACCATGCTGGCTCTTAGTAATCACATCCATTCTTTCTAAATGTTCCAGGACTGTTTGATGATTTGTTCTAAAACTTTTCCAGGTATAGACGTCAAGCTGACGGGTCAGTAGTTACCCAGATCATCTCTTTTCCCCTTCTTGAAGATGGGGACAACATTCGCCCACCTCCAATCTTCCAGCACCTCTCCTGTTCTCCAAGAATTCTCAAAAATAATAGCCAGAGGCTCAGAAATTATATCCTCAAGCTCTTTTAGAACCCTTGGATGCAATTCATCTGGCCCTGAGGACTTAGTTTCATTTAAAGAAACTAGATGTTTATGTACTACCCCTATGCTGATCCTAGGTTGGAACTTCATACCCTCCTTATATGTTCTGTTTTTACCATGTTGAGCACCGTTCCCCTCAGAAGAGAAGAAGGAGGAAAAGAAGGGATTGAGCAGTTCCGCCCTCTCTTCATTACCTGTTACAATTTCACTTTCTTGCCCTCGCAATGGGCCTACTCTGAACATAAGAAAAGAAACCTTTTTTGTTGTTTTTAGCATCTTTGGCCAGCCTAAGTTCATACTGAGCTTTAGCTTTCCTAACTTTTTCTCTATAAGCACTGGTGATTTGTTCATATTCATCTTTGGTTATAAGGCCCTCCTTCCAATTCCTAAAGGAGTCTTTTTTATTTCTCAAGTCTTTAGAGAGCTGTTTATGGAGCCACTTTGGCTTCTTTAGGCTTTTTCCATTTTTTCTTCTCATAGGAATCGTCTGTGATTGCGCTTTCAGTGTTTCGCTTTTAAGAAACTCCCACCCCTCCTGAACTCCTTTCCTCCTAAGTATTTCTGAACATGGGATTTTACTCAGCATAGTTCTAAGTTTATCAAAGTTTGCCTTTCTGAAGTCCAATCTATAAGTCTGACTACGTATAGCTTTCCCCTTCCCTAAGACTGTAAATTCCAAAATCATATGGTCACTACTGCCCAGGGTGCCCACTATTTCCACTTCTTCAATCAATTCTTCCTTGTTGGTGAGAATCAAATCCAAGATAGCAGATCCTCTTGTTTCTTCTTCACTTTCTGGAAAAGGAAGTTGTCAGCAAGACAAGTCAGGAATCTATTTGACTTTTCATTTTTAGCAGAGTTGGACTTCCAACAGATGTCCAGGTAATTGAAATCTCCCATCATCACTGTATCCCTTCTCTTGGAGAACTTTGCAATCTGCTGTAGAAGTATCCAAGTCCTCTGCCTGACTTGGTGGTCTATAGCAGACCCCCACAATAATATCACTGTTGTTTCTTACTCCTTTTATTTTTACCCAGAGACTCTCAACAGAGCTGCCATTGGTTCTGTTGTTCCCATTGGTTCTGGTCCTACCTTCTGGGGCCACAGAAAACAATTCCACACCATCCTCTAGATGACAGTCCTTCAAGTACTTAAAGATGAGGATCATATCACCTCTCAGCCACCTCCTCTCCAGGGGAAGAGGATTCCATGAGTGGAATCTCAATGCTATGTCTAGATCATGGACTACCTAATAGGAAAAGAGTTTTTGAAGTACGTTTTTTTCAAAGATTGAACTTTCAGCAAGACCTTATTCTAAGCAACTGTAACTCATTTATGTTCAGCTACTTAACACATTGCAAGAGGCTTACAGGTTTGCACATAAACGTTAGACAGACAAAATCTGCAATGTGTAAGTACCTAGTTCTATGCAGAAGAAGCATTCAGAATGTTTTTGGCAACTAAGCATAAAACTTTGAACAGTAATTCAGCATTTTTCTACTGCAAACCTGAAGATGAGGACTGTCTAAATGGAAAAGGCTTCAAGGGCAAAACAGGATTTACTTGAGGTTGCACAGCTGCATTCTATTGTGTGAAATAAACTGCAACAACAGCCTTTATAAGTAGACCAGGTACTTGTCTCTTCCTTCCCCAAATAAAATTTATCTGCACAGATGTTGAAAATCCTGCTCACTCCTCACCTAATCTTTGTTTTGTATGGATTTAGTGCTCGCTTCGGCAGTACATATACTAAATTGTATGGATTTGATGTGAAATTTACATCAAGAGGAAATACATAAATGAACTGCTCATATTTTGTTATTTTTACTTTTTTGTAAATGCTGTGGCATAACAGGTTGGAAGGCTATGTTGGCATCAATACTTTATTAATCTTCATAAGAACTTATTTCTAAATAATCACATTAAAAGTCGTGCAAAGCAAGTTATGAATGCATATGGTTGTTGAACTATACTTATTATAATTCCACCAGTTTTCCATCACCAAAAAGATTTTAAACACTTTCTGTTGCATATGAAAGAAATTAAGAAATGGTATTGATGATTTTCTGTGTTGTAAAATGATAATATTTTCATATTATTTATCAAATATAAGTATCAAGTCTAAGAAATAAAAATAACACTGGTGCATATTTTACAATGCTGTAGCCATTAGAAGCTTAACATTACAGCCAAATCCAATTTTATGTAGAGAGTATTCTGCAGAGTGTGCTAATGAATTATGCCAGGCAAGAAAACAGAAGTGTGCATAAAACTGAATGATGTTCTCACTGGCATATATAGACTTAGCAAGCATCTGCTCTTACAAACACTGTAAAAAGGCCTTTCCTCAAGCCACAGAAATTGCAGCATTTGTGTGCAATGAGTTCAATATGGAGGTAAAAAAATCCCTGGTTCATCAATAATGAGGCATGGACGCACATGGGCTCATTCTCAATTGCCAGAGGCAGAGTTAATTACCCTTTTACTATTCTGAAAATATTCTTCCTAAAAGTACCAGAGGAGGGGAAAGCAGTAGACAAGTTGCACCTTTAAGACCAACTAAGTTTTATTCAGAATGTATATTTTATTCAGAAAGGTAGTGCTAAGAGTACATAAGTATTTTTAAAGGTTTCACACACTTTGGATAATGCACTCTCGGTGCACTATAGAATCACTTGCAAGGGGATTTCTGGTTTTCCACATTCAGGGTACATAAAGCAGCCATAGAGCTGACTGGTGATTATTTGGCTAAGACTAGTACTTATTTAGAGCTCCAGATGCCATAAATGGAATTTCCTCTCACCTGCTTTGTAAGATATGTTCGTCTGAAAAGTGGCAGCTTGCCTGGCAAGACTTAGTTCTAAACAACAGTCTTTTACAATTTAAATGCAAGTCTTTCAGATCTAAGTTCAGTGCTCTTTCTAATATTCCACTGGATTCCTTTTTGCTGTTTTGTGCCATTCCATGTACATTTGACTTAGATAGACTTAGAAGGTAACTTTGCTTACAATTACACTGCTTTCCTTTTTGCTTTGCACTAGAACTGTTCCCTGAGAATATTAGAACAGTGATTCCAAAATGGTGAACTCGCCTGTACTGGGAGGTTGCACAAATACCATAGACTCATACAGTATATACTCTAAACCAGGGATCCCCAATATGGTACCCCTAGGTGCCATGGCACCTGTCACCACTTTTCTTCTTGAACAGCCACAGAAACTCTGACTGGCTATGCAGAGGCCGCAATCACACACATTAAATAATGCACTTTCAATCCACATTCCATGCATTTTCCAACTGGATTTTACATTCTGAACTGGCAAAATTCAGTGGGAAAGTGCACTGGAAGTGCATTATTTAGTATGTGTGTGATCACAGCTAGATAAAAAATAATGTTGCTTCAGTGACAGCTATGACCACAGTGTTGGTTTTATTCTTTCTCATTTATCTTTCCTAGTTTATGTCTTAAATTACCCTTTTTCCTATCACTAAACTTAGCTGCTGTACCAGAAGACGGGAATGCAGTAAATGTTACACTTTTTAAAACAGGGTCCGGAGGGAAACCCGGAAATTTACAGGCCAGTCAGCCTATCCCAAGCAAATTAGTACAAATTATAATCAGAGATAGAATTCTTAGGCAAATGAAGGAACAAAGCCTGCCGAGGGGAAATTGGCATGGCTTCTGAAAAGCTTGGCTTGACTCACCAACATTTTGGAGTTCTTTGAGAAAGTGAACAAGCATGTAGATAACGAGTGATCTGATAGACATTATATACTCTGACTTTCAAAAGATTTTTGACAAGGTACTTCACAAAAAATTCCTGAATAAACTTCGCAGTCATGGGATAAGAGGATGGGTTCTCCTAAAGATTAAAAATTGGTTAAATGACATGAATCAAAGAGTGGAAATAAAAGGACAGTACTCATAATGGAGGAAAGGAAACAGTAGAGTTCCACAATGATTGGTTTTGAGGTCAGTACCATTTAATTTATTCATCAATGATCTGGAACTATGGGTGAGAAATACAGTGGCTAGGTTTGCAGATGACAGAAAATTATTCAGGATGATGAAAACCGAGGCTGACTGAAGAGCTCCAAGAGGATCTCTTCAGAGAAGAAGAAGAAGAAGAAGAAGAAGAAGAAGAAGAAGAAGAAGAAGAAGAAGAAGAAGAAGAAGAAGAAGAAGAAGATATTGTATTTATATCCTGCCCTCCACTCTGAAGAGTCTCAGAGCGGCTCATAATTTCCTTTACCTTCCTCCCCCACAACAGACACCCTGTGAGGTGGGTGGGGCTGGAGAGGGCTCTCACAGCAGCTGCCCTTTCAAGGACAACCTCTGCCAGAGTTATGGCTGACCCAAGGCCATGCTAGCAGGTGCAACTGGAGGAGTGGGGAATCAAACCTGGTTCTCCCAGATAAGAGTCCGTACACTTCACCACTACACCAAACTGGCTCTCCCCTACACCAAACTGGCTCTCCCAGTGAGTGAAAGACAACGTGGCAAATGAAGTTCAATGTTGGTAAATGTAAGGTGATGCACATTGGGACAAAAATCCCAACTTCAAGTAAAGGCTAATGTGGTTTGAACTTGCTGAGACTGAGATGGAAGAAGATCTTGGGGCTGTAGTGGATAGCTCGATAAAACTGTCATGATAATAGAGATTTATCAAATTATGCATGGGGTAAAAAGAGTTGACAAAGAACTTTTTCTCCCTTTCCCAAAATGCTAGAACTTGAGGGCATCCAATGGGCAGTAGATTCAGGATGGACAAAAGGAAATACTTATTTACTCAGAGAGAGATTAAACTGTGAAATTCACTGCCAGAGGGCATAGTGATGGTGTGATTGACTTAAAACAGTCTATTTGGGTGAGTGGTGAAAAACTCACTCTGATTGGCTGAGCCACTTCCATGGAAACGAACATATCCAGTAGAAGGAGGCTGGCAGAGGAGGTAAATCTCTTCAGTGTTTAGTTCAGTTCAAGTTTGACTGGAGATTGGAGCTGATAGCAGACTGTAAGCTCAGTTCCTGAGACAGATCTGGTTTTTTATAGTTTCTGTCTGGAAGAGAGTTTAATTTGTGAGAAGGGCTCTTTCTGAGGGAAAACTCTCATAACAGTAGCACACCATGTCACAAAGCTGAGGGAAACTTTAAGGCTCTGCTGAGGAGTTCTGTCAGTGCCAAAGGATAGACTCCTGGTTCTGACACAGAACACAAACACACTGGGAGAGGGACAAAAAAGTTCTTGTGGCTGTGTAGAAATCCCAGAAGTCAAACAGGGATCCTAGCTGTGTGGGACTTAACACAAGGAAATTGAGGTGCTGCTGTGTTACACACTCACGGGTGTTAGTTCCTGGGTATTGCCCTACAGTCTGGAGTGTACCTGATTGCTAGAGGAAAGGGTCTGTGAGGGGATATATCTGACACAAGTTCAGTCAATCCTCTGAATGAGTGAAATAGTGGATGGATTTATATACATAAAAAGCCTGAACATATTTTACAAATCTTTCTCTAATTAAGGGCATTACCCAGCATGAAGGAAACACTTTGTTTGTTTTTATAGTACAACTTCAGTTTGCCAACATTTCTAGTATTCTAAGATTCTAAGATGTTATTTGAATTCCTGCCTGCCAACTGATTTTTATATCCAACAGTTATTATTTCCTTCCTTCCTTGCCTTCTGTACTTAATAAACATAATGTTTGTTTTTTACTTTAAAACGCTATCAGTGCCTTCATTATTTTCTGACAAGTTTTAATTCTAGTTTCCTGAGAGACTGGGTAAAGGTGACAAAATTCAAAGTGATCCCTTTTTACCCACTGACCCCAACTGTCCCTCATAGATGGCCATAAGAATAAATAGTTTTAAAAGGAGATATGACAGATTAAGTCTTTCAGTTGCTACTAGCCATGGTGACTGAGGGGAACCTCCATACTTAGAGACATTAAACCTCTGAATCTCAGAGCCAGGAGTTAACATCAGAGGAAGGTCTCAGCCTCTATGTCGTATTGGTGGACATCCAGAAGAATTGGTTGGCCACTGTGTGAGACAGGGTGCTAGATTAGATGGACCAATGGTATGATCCAGGAGGGCTCTTCTTATCTTCTCACAAACTACCCAGAGAACCATGACATGGGCTAAATAATTCAAAAAAAATAAAATAAAAAATGCAATCAATTTGTCACTGGTGTTATAATATAGGGCAGGGAAGATGAAAACTCTTGGACATTTTAAATTTTGCATGCACACTTAAACTGATCACCTTTGCCAACATAAACCTGCCCATTTTGGCCTGCTGCTCTACTGTCTGAAATCCTGCAGTTTATTACAAGTGATTAGTCTCAGTAGTTGCATCTTGAATACGGAGCACTCTCACATGAGATATGCCTTGACCCGTTTTTTAATTCTGTGCTATCTTCTGTGTTGATTATTTTAAATACTGTAAGATGTTTTGGAACTTCTTGCAGCAACAACAAAAGGATAGAGATATGTGAAATAAATGATGGAGAGTCCCATGAGTAATCCAGAAGACTGAACATCCCTACTGACCTAAAATGATGAGGTAGCACCAGACATGCTAAAGGATTTGTTGCTGGTGCCACTTAAGTAAAGCCCTTCTATCTGCACATAAAAGCCCAAGTTTATAAAACAAATACTGAATATTATATAATCATCATAAATTTAAAAGACACATTGTTTTATTTCGACTATACCTGAATATTTAGCCCAGGGATCCCCAATTGTTTTGAGCCTGTAAGCACCTTTCAAATTTTGACACAAGGTAGTGGGCTGAACCCCAAAATGGCTACTGTGGAAAGTGGAGCCACACATGCTCACAGGAAGTCCAAGAACACAGGAGAAGAGGTGTCAATTTAAAAATACAATGAAAGTGAATAAAACTGGTGTCTTCCAAATCAATGTTATTTTATTTCATGCAGCCAATTTGATCTCCAGTGGCCAATCAGAAGAAGTGCTGGTCCCACCTACTTTATGAAAACACTTGGTGAGTGCCAACTAAGATGCTGGAAGGCACCATGGTGCCCACAGCCACCACACTGGAGTCCCCTGATTTCACTTCAATACAGCAGTTATGTCTTAGGGCTCAAATAGGTTTCTCTTTACCTTGCACTTTCAAATTGCTTTTGAGTGTCTATTCTTTAGGGCAAGGGAGGGTATAAGTTATAGGAACAACTTCATTTTTTTTAAGTGTCATGGGAACTACTAGTCACAAAGCAGCTTGTTCAAAAATTGAAGCATTTTGGAGCAGGTCTGCAGTCCAAAAACCTTTCCTCTGTTGGTTTCCCAAAGCAAACAACCAGCACCAACACCACCACAAATTGTAACCTGCTCTGAAAGGGAAAAATACACAGATACCACTATGTTTTCCCTGGAATAAGCAAATAGCAGTCTTGATGCAGTAGACAGCACACTCCTTTCCTGTCCAAAGAAATATGTCTGTGTGTCATCTGGTGAATTCACTATATGAAGTCCATTTACAAAAGGGCTCATCATATTAGATTGCTTCAGTACTGCTAACCAGGGACCATGCTCTCAAAATATCCCCCATGTGTTTGAACAAATTTCAGTCACAATCCAATTAGGATGACTGGGCAATGCTTGTAGCCCAACAACCAATTTTGAAATATGCACTCAGTGCTGTCTCTTCCAGCACCTTTCCTGATGGAATGGGGCCCTGCCTGCCCTCCTTCCTTTCAGGCTTTAGAAAGGCCAAGATACCAACATAATACCCACCCAGGATATGTTCTCTGACTCTGGAGGAAAAATGGGTGTCTGGGGAGTCCTCATAGACACCATAAGAAGAGGACACCCATGAAACTGGGCTGATCAGTGCCCCAAACCACCATTCCTGGGCTGTATCCCCCCATCTGTGCCTGAGGGTCCAGGCCAGCAGTCCAGGAATGTGGGCCCCCATCACCCAATGGTTGCCAGATGCATGTGCAGGATCCTTTTCCAAGGAAGACTCTCTTGAGATACGCTTACTGCTAGAAGTGTCACAGTCTCTCACTGACCACTTGTAATGCCTGGAATAGCTCTTCTTTGCTGGGGAGCATCTCTATGGGGTAGCCTTGCTAGAGTCACTTGAAACATCTGTTTCCACAGGACAACATGGCCTCCTTCTCCTCCTCCTAGTCTCAGAGACTGAGAGCAGCTCAGGAGCTGCGGGGGGGGGGGACCCAGTTGCTCAGCCCACTCTGAGAGGCACTTGATGGCTTGAGAAGGTCCCTGTAAGAAAGCCACACCATCTGGCCCAAGTGGATGGGGGAGCTGAGCTGGAAGGCCGAATTTGCGAAGGGGTGGGGTCTGCTTGCCATCAATCAAGGATGGATCCCATGTAGTGTTGCATCAATGGCGGGGGGCGGGTGGTCTGTAGAGCCATAGGTAGCCCGATTTGTACCCATAGAAGAGTAGGGCTTACTGGGCAAGGCAATGGGATACACTTTGGACTTGCTAATGGTGGCACACTTCTTAGTGGGCCTAGCTTGGGCACTAGATGTCCACTTGCCTGGTGCTGGTGCCTTCTTTGGTGGCATAGTGAACACTGAGTTGTTGCATGTTTATGACAAGCTTGCCAACCACTGCACCACTTGTTGTAGGCACCCTTTTAACTTGCCCTGCTCTGGACCCCTACTTTTTATTTATTTATTCATATTTCAATTTTTTTCTCACACCAGAAGCAAACTTCTGGTAAGTCTGAAACATTGCTTCTGCTCTTTCAGTATAGTAAGTAGAATAGTGTGAGGAGGGTTAAGCCTGCAGTCACTTTTAGACTTTTGAGAACACTGGATGACACTATAATAAGCTGCTATGGCTGGCAAAGCCAACCAAATGATTATTAAGAAAGCTGAGTCTAATCACAAAATACAGAAAGCTTCTTAAGGGAGATGTTCGCTTTTATAGTATGAGGAGATATTACCCATATTGTCTAAGGTGCAGGTGACCTTCATATTTAATTGTCTACAGTATATCTTATTCCAGTTAACTAGTTTCACTTACTTGCAATTTTTAAATTTTATTTTTATTTTCTCAGGCAGGCAGTGAATAAAACCTAACTGAGGTTCAGAAATCAGGAACAACAGTATATTAACTAAGATGGTTAACAATGGGTGTTACTTGGCAGCAACTCTACCATTTACAGAGAACCTATCTAGTATGGTAGACCATTCTTGGGTTATAGAAAGGTCACATGGTACACAAAGCTTGGGCAAACCAAATGTATTACTCAAAGCTTTCTCTCCTGTGTATAGTAAATATTATTTGAACCCTTATTTATTAAAACCATGCCAGGATTCAAAAGATTAAATAAGAAAGATGTAATTATAAGCGAAATAATAAACAGAGAGGATTTAGTTCCCCTTTGCATTTTTAACTTTCTTGCCATTGTTTAATATATGGTTGTTATACAAAGAGCAGTTTAGGTCAGCTACTATAAATTATGCTTTTAGTACAATAGTAATCCAGTAAAATTATTTTCAAAGGTTGCTCAAAGCACTTCAAAAGCCCTCTGTAAACTTTTCCATATTACAGGGGGAAACTTGTTTTGAAGACTTAACTATTTCAGTTTGGCCCAAGATTTTAAAATGTTATCCTGACAACGTTGAACCAATGGCTTAAATAAGCATAGCCTTTCTAAAGTCTCTTTCTTGAAATGGAAAAATGATATGGATATAATTTATATGAGTTCTCTGCTGAACTGTATAGAAGTGGTGCCTAAAGCTGCAGTTCTAAGGATCAATTTTGATGTTAGCTTTCAAGGACTTTTGTTCGAGCTCCTGTCTGAACAGCATCATCCTACAGGATTCTAGACTAGATAGACCACTGGCCTGATCCAGCAAACCTCCTCCTATGTTCTTATTATAATAAATTAAATTAGATCTGGATGTGTGTATAGCGTGACTTGGTCCATGGGGTCACAAAGAGTCGGAATTGACTGTGCAACTGAACAACAACAAAATGTTTGTTCCACTGTTTAAGGTGACCCACTGGAGTTTAATAGAGCTTGTTTCTACTCTATAGCATTTCCTACCTAGTAGAATGGGTTCCCTGAGAAAGTAAGGGTAGCACTGTCTCTAGAAGTCTTTAGGAGGTGCTGTAAAGCAATTTTATTTACAAAAGCCTTTAATGGGGCTTAAATGGCAGGCATTTTGGAGGGGAGAGCTTAACAGTAGAGGTGGGCATGAACCAAACCATGACCCGAACAGAACAGATCTACCTGAATTGAACCATCCATATAGGCTCTTGGGCCATTTAAAGTTCACGGCCCTGTTTCCTTCTCCCTACAAAAGCAGGGGTATAAATGGCTCTAAGCTATTAAACCTTCTGGTTCAGCTCCCCACTGCTTCAAAAGTGTGATGGGGAGCAAAACCAGAAAGTTAATTATGGGGTCAAGTGCCTCCTGGGAGCATTTTATTCCTCCTTTCTGCAGGCCATGGTTTTCTGCAGCCAGCAAAAAGGAAGGGGTAAAGTGCCTTCCTAGGAGGTGAAATGCCTTCCACAGCCAGCAGAAAGGAGGGGGCGAAATGTTCCCTAAAAGGCATTTAACCCCTTCCTATCTGATGGCTGTGGCCAGCTGCAGCCAGCAGAAAGGTTGTGGCAGGGCCGGCTCCCCCGCTAGACAAACTAGGTGCCTAGTTTGCCTGCTCCCCATCATCCTCCCCCATCTCTTTCCCATCCCACATTGGTTTCAATGCTGGGACAGGCTCTAGCACTGCGTTCCTGGCTATCCAAAGGTGCGCCCCCGCTGATCAAGTGATCCAATCGGTGGGTAAAACTGTACCGCGCTGCCACGCTCCATGTCTGTCAGGACCAGCATCCTGAAAGAGTGGCCCAACTGCCGCTGACTCCTTCCCTTCCCACTTCCTGGGTGGAGAGGAGACAGCGGCAGCGGGGCCGCCCTTTCAGGATGCTGGTCCTGACAGACATGGACCACGGCGGCGTGGTTTTACCCATCGATTGGATCACCTGATCAGTGTGTGGGGGGGTACCTTTGGATAGCCTTAGAGCCTGTCCTGGCATTGAAATTGACGCGGGTGGGGAGGGGAGGAGGGAGGAGGAAGCATGCCGGAGAGGCGGAAGTTGAGGGGGGGCATGGAGCCACAAGGGGGCATTGTGGGGGGGGGCACCAGGTAGCAAGTCTGCCTAGGGTGCCATGGGGTGTTGGACTGATTCTGGGTGGTGAAGTACCCCCAGGGAGGCACTTCACACCATCCTTGCATCTGGCCCAGCTGTTCCAGGCCCACTCACACAGCCCATTTAAAGCATCTAGTGAAGCCCTTTAAAAGGGCTGCATGAGTGAGCCTGAGACAGCTGGGCCAGTGTAGAGAAATCTGTCACCACCAGCTAAGCTGTCGCTCTCAGGCTCCCTCATGGATCCCATTTAAAGTGGCTGCACTCAGGAAAGGTATTTCCACCTTTCACAGTAGAGAGGGTGATCTCCTGGGAAGAGGATTCATTCCACTTCCTTCTACCTTCCACTCTCTTCCACCTTTTTGTTCCTTCTCCGTTGCTTATATTATTCGTTCTGTTCTTTTTTCTACATTTTTTACATATTTCAAGAAGGCCAGTGTCTGCTGTTTCCAGTAGTTTCTGAGTAGTTTGGGCCCTTTGTTGAAGGAGAAGCAGTTTGCCTAATTCTGTCCAGATAAGAGAGACAATCAATCCCCTGAAGATCTAGAGTGACTTTCTACTATTTCTGAAATCAAGAATGTATGGTAAGAAAATCTTCATTTTTCAGCAGCCAGATTATTGTTTGCGCAGAAATGGCAACTTCAGCAAGTGCCTTTGAAGCAAGAACTGATCGGGAAAATTTTAGAGACAGCAGAGATGGACTATTTGTCTTTATTACTTGGTGGCAAATCTAAGCAAGAAGCAAGAAAATATTAGGAACCATAGTATGCTTGGTGAGACATTTCAGCCTGATTTCTTGATTAAGACTAGTTGATGTGAAATGCAATGGGTAATTAATGCCTACTTAGTACTTACTTATTGAGAATATGATCCAATCTAGATATACTTAAATCTGAACTTATAATACTTATATATCAATTACTTAGAGTCATTCAGACTTCATTTTGAACTTATGGAAATATATTACAGCCTTTTTCATTCTGAATGATGCATAGACATGCAGAATGTGCTACTTTTCTGTTTACATACTCACTGTTTTTATTTATACCCTGTACACTCTTTTTCTCTAAATAGACAGTCATGTTGGTCTGAAGTAGCAGAACAAAATAGGAGCCAATTGAACCTTTAAGACCAACAATTTTATTCAGAACGTAAGCTTTCGTGTGCATGCACACTTCTTCAGACGAAGAATGAGGTCCAGCAAGCAGAACCACATATAGCTGGTGGGGTTTGGAATGCCAAGTGGTACAAAGTTAAAAACTAATAGCAGAATAGTAAAATTAACAAATTCAGAAAACCTTTGATCTGGGTTGAATTAGCGTGGGAAACCATAAAACTGTAACATGTCAGAATGTGAGAATGCCTGTTAATTATTCTATTGCTAATAAACCTGGGTCAAAAAGAAGGCATTTCTTTCCCAGAAGTTTTTCCTGTCCAACTAATTTACCTTTTAACATGTAACATAAATATATACATCATTCTAGTTTTCCATTAAGAAAAAATACATTAAAACATAGTAGAAGATGGGTTTAATATATGTAATGAGATAAACAGCCAGTATCCCTAGTTTTAGTATGTCAATACAAAAGCATTATTCTGATTAGGAGAGCCAGTTTGGTGTAGTGGTTAAGTGTGCGGACTCTTATCTGGGAGAACCAGGTTTGATTCCCTACTCCTCCACTTGCACCTGCTGGGATGGCCTTGGGTCAGCCATAGCTCCAGCAGAGGTTGTCCTTGAAAGGGCAGTTGCTGTGAGAGCCCTCTCCAGCCCCACCCACCTCACAGAGTGCCTGTTGTGGGGGAGAAAGGTAAAGGAGATTGTGAGCCGCTCTGAGACTCTTCGGAGTGGAGGGCGGGATAAAAATCCAATATCTTCTAAATCTTCTTCTTCTGATACACTATCCTAAAAAAGAAATACATTGAAATACTATGGATATATCGCCCTACTTTAGCATATGTAATGAGATAAAAAACCCAAACAGCATATCTGTTCAGTCCTGGGGAGGTGTTTGTTCCAAGTTTCATAATAATTTGTAATTCAGCAATTTCTCTCTCCATTCTGTTCTTGAAGTTCCTTTGCAGTAAAACAGCAACTTTGAGGTCACCCATTGAATGCTTTGGAAGGTTAAAGTGTTCCCCCACAGGTTTCTCAGTTCTGTAATTCCTAATGTCAGATTTGTGTCCATTTATCCTTTGGCGGAGGGTTTGTCCTATTTGCCCTATGTAGAGAACTGAAAGGCATTGTTGGCATTTAATGGCATATATAATGTTGGAAGATGAGCAAGTGAATGAGCCTGAGACGGTGTAGTTAATGCTGTTAGGTCCAGTGATTGTGTTGTCTGTGTGTATGTGGCAGCAAAGTTGACACTTGGGTTTATTGCAAGCTCTGGTACCAGTGTCCATGCTCAGATGAGATGTTGTATTGTTGTGGGTGATGTAGCATATCGCGTTCGCAGAACACACTATTTCGTTATAACGAAACCATTTCGTTATAATGCAACATCGAAACAGCGTTAGTCCGCACAAGCAGCGGAGGCGACTGGGGACACCCAGATGCCTCCGCGCAGGGCGCTGGCCACCGCCTATCACCGCCAGTGGCGGGAAATAGGCTCGCCAGGATTGGACTGGCCAGCCTGGAGGATGTTCCGGGCGATGTATATAAGTGGGGCCCGGCCCGCAAGTTCCCGCTCTCCATCTTGTAATGTACCCTGAATAAAGCATGTTGCCCTACGCTCGTCTCACTGCGTGGTACATTATAGTGGCGACGAAGGTGGGATCCTAGCCCTGCAGACAACCGGGCTACTGAGGAGACTCACGGGCAACGGAGCGCTACATCGCTACGACCACCACCGCTACCGCCACCATGGCCCCCCCAAGCGGGAACACCGGTCACATCGAAGCATTCAACCCCGCCAATCCCGAAGGATGGGAGTCCTATTCGGAAAGGGTTGATTGCTACCTGAGGGCGAATCGCATAAGACAGCATGAAGAGAGACGTTCTCCTGAGCGTCTGCGGGGCCGCCACCTTCGAGATCGCAAAGGGTCTCTCGGCCCCCGCCCGTCTCACGGAGAAGACCTACGCAGAGGTCGTCCGCCTCCTCACGGGACATTTCCTGCCACAGCCGTCGAGGGTGGCCCGTCGGTTCCTTTTCCACAAGAGGGACCAGGTCCAGGGAGAATTGGCCACGGACTATCTGGCCGCCCTGCGACAGATCGCCGGGAGCTGCAACTTCCCGAACCTGGAACAGACCCTGGCCGATCGGTTCGCCTGGGGCCTCCGCGACGAGAGGCTCCAGCAAAAGCTCTTCGCGAAGGAAGAGCTCACCCTCCAGGGCGCCTTCAGCGAAGCTGTGGCGTTTGAGAGGACCACCCGGACCTTCCCCAGGGCAAAGACCGAGGCCACCCACCACGAGGAGCTGGACCCCGACCACCAGGACGAGGGAGAAGTGTTCCAGATGCGCCGTACCACAGGACCAACCTCCCGAGCTCCACAGCGCCCCCGAACGAGCGAACGAATGAACCAACGCACTAACGAAAGAACGAAATGTGCCAGCTGCGGTGACCCCCACGACAGACAGGACTGCCAGTACTGGACCTGGGACTGCAGAAGCTGCGGGAAGACCGGCCACATAGCGCGGGCTTGCCGAGCCAAGTCCAACCGCCAGTGACCAACCACGCACCACGAGGCTGCTGAGTCCCACTCCACGGCCTCCACCACACTCCAGGTACTGAACTTGCCCTTTACCACCCCCAACAAGATCAAGATGGCGGTCCTTATAGAAGGAGCCCCATGAATCATGGAGGTGGACTCAGGCTCCTCCATCTCCATAATCGCGGAGGAGACCCTGAGGAAGCTGTGCCCCAGTCAAAGGGTACCGCTGCGGCCGGCTGATTTTATCTTACGGGACTTTCAGAAAAACCCGGTACAGATCGCGGGGTGGGCCAGGGTACAAGTGGAGCGGGGGTCCTTCAGGGGCCCGCTGGACATCCTGGTGGTCAAGCGGCCGCTTACCACCCTGTTGGGCCTCGCATGGTTCGGCCCCTTGGGAATCCGCATAGAGGGGGTAGCGCAAACGGTCTCAGCCAGAGGGTTCGGGGAGGTGTGCAGAGAGTTCCCAGATGTATTTGACGGGTCGCTGGGTAGCTATAAGGGCCCGGCCATCTCCCTACCGCTTGAACCAACGGTCAGGCTGATCCGGCTCAAGGCGAGGAGGGTCCCCTTCGACTTAAAGCCCAAAATTGAGGCAGAACTAGACTGCCTCATGGCTCAAGGGGTCCTGGAGCCGGTCGATTACGCCATGTGGGAGACCCCCATAGTGACTCCGGTCAAACCGAATGGGGAGGTGCGGATATGTGCAGACTACAAGTGCACAATAAATAGGGCACTCCAGGATAACCCCTACCCCGTGCCCGTAGTCAGCCACGTTTTGGCAGCCCTGGCGGGGTCAAAGATTTTCGGGAAGCTGGACCTGGCCCAAGCCTACCAACAGCTCTCGGTGGACGCCAAAACGGCAGAGGCCCAGACTATAGTGACCCACAGGGGAGCCTTCAGGGTGCGGAGACTACAGTTTGGGGTCAGTGTGGCTCCGGGGATTTTCCAGAGTATAATGGATGCTCTTCTCAAAGGGATCCTTGGAGTCCAGCCCTTTTTCGACAACGTTTTAATCGCCGCCCTGGACCCCGCGGAGTTCAGCAACCGCCTCCGGGAGGTGCTCCGTCGTTTTCAAGCGGCTGGACTAAAAGTGAAGAGGGAGAAATGCTTGCTGGGAGTGCCGCGGGTGGAGTTCCTGGGCTTCGCAGTGGACGCAGAGGGCATCCACCCGACTGAAGAAAAAACCCGGGCCATCATGCAAGCCCCGGCTCCCACGTGTAAAGCAGAGCTACAGAGCTTCTTGGGGGTGCTCAATTTCTATCACACATTCATACCCCACAAGGCGGCCATCGCTGAACCCCTACACCGGCTACTGGACAAAAAAGCTCCTTGGGTGTGGGGTAAGCGACAAGCCGCCGCCTTCCAGGCAGTGAAGGACGTTCTGGTCTCCAATGCAGTGCTGCATCACTTCGATGAGCGCCTACCGGTAATCCTGGCCTGCGACGCATCGCCGTACGGGGTGGGCGCAGTCCTGGGGCACCAGCTACCGGACGGCCGGGAGGTACCGGTCGCTTACTACTCTCGCACCCTCACATCGGCGGAGCGTAATTACGCTCAAATAGACAAGGAGGCCCTGGCCATCGTAGCGGGGGTCCACAAATTTAACGATTATCTGTATGGGCGACGGTTCACAACAGCCACTGACCACAAACCACTCTTGGGTCTGCTGGCCCCTGATCGCCAAACCCCCCAAATCCTGTCCCAAAGGGTGTTGAGGTGGAATCAATTCCTCAACTCCTACACGTACACCTTGGTACACAGAGCGGGCAAAGCGATGGGCCACGCGGACGCGCTCAGCCGCTTGCCGCTCCCGGACACGGGCCCCGATCCAGCCCCAGCACACCATGTCATGTCAGTCGAGTCACTCCCGGATCAGCCACTCCACGCCGCAGAAGTGGCCAAAGCCACCGGGAAAAACAAGACTCTGGCAAGGGTTCTCGACTGGGTGGTGAGGGGGTGGCCGGAAGGGAACATGGGGGAAGAGTTCAAGCCCTATAAAATAAGGAGGGAGGAATTAGCAGCCCACAAGGGGTGCCTGCTATGGGGGAGCCGGGTGGTGGTCCCTCCCCCTCTACAGAAGCGGGTCCTGGAATCACTCCACAAGACACACCCCGGCATAGTGAGGATGAAGGCATTGGCTAGGAGCTATGTTTGGTGGCCTGGCATGGACGGGGAGATAGAGGACTGGGTCCGGAGATGCAGCGCATGTCAGGAGTCGCGGCCGGATCCACCCAGCGCCCCAGCCACACGGTGGGAAACTACAAGGAAACCTTGGTCCAGGCTCCACATAGACTTCGCGGGGCCATTCCAGGGGCAGATCTTCATAATTATAGTAGACGCATACACAAAATGGCTAGAGGTCATTCCTGTGGGGTCCACCTCTTCAGCAGCTGCCATCCGAGCCCTGCGCAGGGTCCTGTGCACCCACGGCATCCCAGACACTATAGTCTCGGATAACGGGGCGGCCTTCACCTCGGGAGAATTCCAGGCGTTCCTCCAGAGGTACCTCATCAGACACATAAGGTCTGCCCCCTTCCACCCGGCCACCAACGGCCAGGCGGAGCGGATGGTTCGTACGACCAAAGAGGCCCTGGGCAGAATCGTGCAGGGCGATTGGGACCACAGATTAGCCGCGTTCCTCTTTGACAACAGGGTCATTCCAAACCCAGTCACCGGGGTTAGCCCTGCAGAGCTCCTCATGGGGCGCAAACTCACCACAAGGTTGGACCGGCTGCACCCCGACCGAGCCTCTGACGTGCGAGGGTCCCCAGAGGTCAGAGACGCGGCTAGGGGGTTCTTTGCTGGGGACCCAGTATTCGCCCGCAACTTCTCGGGACCTGAGTGGCCTCGGGACCTGAGTGGCTAGCGGGGCGGGTACTACGGGTCGTGGGATCCCGCCACTATGAGGTGTCCACCGAGGGGGGCCAGATCCTACACCGGCACATCGACCAGATGCGCCGCCGGACCCTACCAGAGGTACCCACGGAAGTGGGGGAAGAGGCAGGGTCCCGAGAGCCACCAATGACCACTGCACTAGCACCAATTCTGCCTCCACCAGCAGAGGCGAACCAACCCCCCGAACCGGCCCCGCAGCCCACGGACGCTCCGGCTCCCAGCGAAACCCCGGAAGCTGAAGCCACCCCGGCACCGCAAGCAACCCCAAGGCGTTCAACACGGGAGCGCCGGCCTCCTGCCTACCTCCAGGATTATGTACACTAACCAAGGGGGGAGGAGTGTAGCATATCGCGTTCGCAGAACGCACTATTTCGTTATAACAAAACCATTTCGTTATAACGCAACATCGAAACAGCGTTAGTCCGCACAAGCAGCGGAGGCGACTGGGGACACCAAGATGCCTCCGCGCAGGGCACTGGCCACCGCCTATCACCGCCAGTGGCGGGAAATAGGCTCGCCAGGATTGGACTGGCCAGCCTGGAGGATATTCCGGGCGATGTATATAAGCGGGGCCCGGCCCGCGTGTTCCCGCTCTCCATCTTGTAATGTACCCTGAATAAAGCATGTTGCCCTACGCTCGTCTCACCACGTGGTACATTATAGGTGATTAGTTGTTTGAGATTAGGGGGCTGTCTGTGTGCAAGAAAAGGTTTACCCCCCAGTACTTTTGAAAGAGAGATGTCACTATTCAATAGAGGTTGTAAGTTGTTGATGATACGTTGAACTGTTTTCAGGTGAGAGTTCTGTGTGACCACTAGTGGTGTTCTCTTATTGTCTTTTTTGGGGTTGTCTTGTAACAGGTTTTCTCTGGGTATCATTCTGGCTTTGTTAATCTGTTTCCTGATTTCATCAGGTGGGTACTTTAGTTCCAAAAAAGGTTTGTTGTAGATCCCTCAGGTGAAAATCTCTGCATGGCCCCACAATATGCTAACATCTTCATGGCTGACTTGGAGCAACGCTTCCTAGACTTTATACAGAGAGAACACTTTTCCCTCTCTAGCTTGACCTTTTATTTCCTTCCAAGTGCCACCCCTCTGATCTCCACTGGGCAAGTTTTCCCTCCAAAACTGCTGTCCACCCAGTCAGAGGGACAGAAGGGATCCTGGGAAATGTAGGCCCTGTAGCTACTCTGATACAGACTTCTCTGGAGCCTGTGAGCCTCACTAGGCCTAGGATCATGACAGGAGGGATGCCAGTCACTGGATTTTTTTTTTTTTTTTAAAAAGCCTGTGTTCATTTAATTTTTCTACTCTTACAGTGACTGGCTGTCATTTTTTTTAAAAAAAAAATACCTTTCCACTGTGTTTGTTATTCTTCCTTGCTGTGATCTATTCTTTGTTTCCTTTCACAAAGTGAAGGAGGGGCTTTTTCAGGGGAGCTGAAGTGGCTTTTTCCCACCAAATGACACCAAAATTTTAATGGAATTAGAGCTCACGAAAGAACTCAAGTGACCGAAGGGTCCAGTTTTAAGGCTACTGAATAAGGTCCCAATTATCCAATTTGGAGATAAAATAAAGATCTCTACTCCCACAAAGGAAGGAGTAAAGGGGAAGACAGCTCTCTGCACCTTGACTCCAAAGATGATTGTCTAGGAGTATTCTGTGTTCCTTGAAAGGATCCAATTGGAAGGGGGGAAGTGCCATGGGCAGGGACATCAGTAGAATCAAAGAAAAATATGAGTGCATGCTGCTTTGCTGGTAAGCACCCTTAAAAACCAAACTAGATTATTTGAGGGATTTGTATTCTCATTTTGGTAAATCACTGTAATGATCCAAACCAATTATTTCCATGTATAACTTCAGCTCAGGAATTTCATAATGCATACTCCACTGCTGCTCAGCCCCTTGCCTTTGGCCTCTGGGTTCCTGTAAGGTTCCATCTTGTTTCCTATGCTTCTTCTTCATGAACCTTCTTGGTGTGGTTATTCAGACATTTGGGTGGAGTTGTAGGGTTGCCAGCCTCCAGGTAGGGCCTGGAGATCTCCTGCTTTTACAACTGATCTCCAGCTGGCAGAGATCAGTTCACCTGGAGAAAATGGTTTCTTTGAAGGGTGGAGTCCATGACATGGTTCCATGCTGAGGCCCCTTTCCTCTCCAAACCCCTCCCTCTCCTGGATCCACTCCAAAGTCTGTAGGTATTTTGCAAAACAGACCTGGCAACCCTACTGGGTTGTCACCAATATGTGGATGACACTCAGCTCTATCTCACACTTCTTGTTGTTCTCAGGGAGGCTGTAGAAACCCTGAACCAGTGCCTGGAGGCGGTTTGAGAGTGGATGTGGATGAAATAACTGACACTTAATTATAACAAGACAAAAATACTACTGGAAAGCAGAAGGTCTGACCCCAGGATTTAGTGTTATCCTGTATGCACTCCTGTGCATGTATCCTGTGTAGCAACAGGTGTAGCAACAGGTCTGTAGTCCCATTGTAGCAACAGGTCTGTAGTCTGGAGATAATCTTGGACCCAAGTCTACCACTGGATAAGCAGTTAGCATGTGTGGGCAAGAATACATTTAACCAACTTTGACTGGTTAGCCAGCTGCAGCCTTTTTTGGGCAGAAAGCATCCAGCCATTGTTGTTTATGCCCTGGTTACATCTGGAATAGATTACTGTGTGGGGAACTGTCCTTGATAAGTATTTGGAAAGTTCAGTTGGTGTAGAATTCTAGATCATAGGGACCACATCACTCCAGTCTTGGTCCACTCCGTGATACCTTATCTTGCTGTCTTCTGCCAGTGGTTGAAGACTCCCCCCACCATGGCATTACCTCTGTAATCCCTCATTCCTGACCATTTTTTAAAAATTGGTGCTTTCATGACTTTACACGCATTTGTGGTCTGAACTCTCTGCTCACGACCTGAGTTCGATTCTGGCAGAAGCTGGATTCAGGTAGCTGGCCCAAGGTTGACTCAGCCTTCCATCCTTCCAAGGTTGGTAAAATGAGTACCCAGCTTGCTGGGGGAAAAGTGTAATAGACTGGGGAAGGCAATGGCAAACCACCCCGTAAAAAGTCTGCTGTGAAAACGTTGTGAAAGCAACGTCACCCCAGAGTCAGAAACAACTGGTGTTTGCGCAGGGGACCTTTCCTTTTTCCTTTCCCTTTAATTATGTTAATGTTCTGGGGGTTTTAATAGTTTTTAAGATATGATTTTATTGTGTCTGTTTAAATTTGTTAGCCACCTTGCTGGCCTTTTGGGGACAGAAAGGAGGAATATGAATTTCATAAAATAAAATAAATAAAATATAGTTCTTTACTCTCCAAAGACATATTAGATGCTGCTGGCAGAGACTTTATATGTTTTATTACCCCAGATCCTATTTTATGACATCACATGGACTAATTCTAATATTTAGTTCAGATCATGGGCCCCACTTAGGGGGCAAGCCAGCCAAGATAAAACCATTAAACTCAATTGCCATTAATAGAAGAGAGTTTAATTTTGAAAACAGTTGGAAAGAATTAATAAGCAATTAACAGTGCAGTCCTAAGTATACTTCACTGAATAATCCTAAATAGATTTCTGAGTAGACTTTCTTAGGATGTCTCTCATCCCATTGAAACCAGTGTTTAAATTAAGTGTTTAAATTTCACTAGACTGCATCCCTTGTTTATTTTGGGTACATTAATATTTCTTCATGCTCTTGGGCTGGATTTAGATCAATCTGACCAATTTAGATTAATGGGCAGATATTGTGATAATATCAAAAGGAAGTGAAATGTCCATAGGACAGTACATAAAATGTTAGTGCACATGTATGGAACTCATATTACTCTGCCAAATAATTTTTGGCAAACTGTTTAGAATTTTAAATGGAATAAAAATTAAGTAATAACAACAGAGGTTCATGGTTTAATTGAGGGCCTGAGATGAAACCAATGACCATCAACCCTAGCTGGTCATTAATTCACAAAGAAATATTCTCATTATAACCCATCAGCTTTCTTTATAGGAATATAATTTTGTTTTTTGCCCCTTCTGTTAAATAAGTAGGAGCAGTAAACATACTACTGAAAGGAAAGCAGCCTCAATATTTTTCAGGTTCTTCCAGAAATTGAATACCCTTGGCCAATCATATTGTATTTTCAGTTCACATGGTTGATAGCAGCAATAGAGCTGCGTCTGTGTTCAGTCTAAATCTATTACCCATTGCATTTTTAATTAACATTTAACAATTAAATGGCTTTAAATGACTTCTAACTGCAAACCTTTCTAATAAAATGGAAGTGTGACAGGATAAGTACTTCAAGTTCATGCCGTAAGATAAATCCTAATGGCAATAATGATTTGCGTGGTGCAGGTCTCTGCCATTAGCATAAATCCTGGGTTATATACCAAAATCATTAAGCAAAAAATGCAAATCACACAAACTTCAGTAAGATTAGAACTGTGAGTGATTAGTTTGGCTAATCAAGCACAGAAATGTTTCCTAGGTTCTATTTTAAGTTTGGTAAAAGCTTACATTTTGCTGAGGGTGAAAACCTTGTGTTCTTTCTAAAGTCCTGACAGCTTCTCCAATACCATTTTACTTAACCTGTTAGCAGGCTAGTATGGCTATTTCACATGCTTGACTATGGAATACTTCGTATAAAACAATATCAAACCTATGGATCCTATCCTATGATATCATTTATAAAAATATATGACATGACCGGATTCCCGTCCAGTGTAGAGGTGAAACATGAAAAGTCAGAGGCAATGAAAAAAATAAAATTGAAACATTTGTAACAAAAAAGCCAGTCTCCCATTTGCTTCTCTAGCTATTTAAGACAGACAGACTGACTGATTAATTAATTGATTTGGAGATTTGGAACCCTGAAGACATAGCTTTCCACCAACCTGAGAAAAGTCCCAAGTTCTCAGAAAAAAAAATCTGAAATCTTAAAAAAGAAAAAAATGAGGGAGGGTTAAAAACTCCAATGTAAGCCAAAATGCCCTCAAAACGAGGTTGGGGAATTATTAGGTGGGCACCTGGCTCACTAGGGATCTTTTACCAATGTATACAAGATTCACGTCCAGAAAGTGATGCTTAAAATATTAGGGACTCTAGAAAATATAGGCATACATACAAGATAGAATACTCATACAATCATACATACAGTCCTAGGAAATATAGAGAGAGAGAGAGAGACAACACATGGGTAGACAAACAGGGTGATATTTATTAGGGTTTGTAGAATCTTTCGGGATCAAGTGCCGTGTTCTACTGGAGAAAGTTTTCCTTCCAGACGTTTCGTTCTCATCTGCGGAGAACATCCTCAGTGGCGTTGCAGCCGGAGCAGGCGCTCAGACCTGGCCCCACTCAATGCACAGCAGCCAAGAAGGTCTGAGCACCTGCTCCGGCTGCAACGCCACTGAGGATGTTCTCCGCAGCTGAGAACGAAACGTCTGGAAGGAAAACTTTCTCCAGTTGAACACGACACTTGATCCCGAAAGATTCTACAAACCCTAATGATGTTACCAGCCGTGAAAACCTAAAATCTTTGATAAGGGTGATATTTACCTATCGTAGTCTTCAAGGAAGGCTCCAATAGCAACAAAAGAGGATGGGGGAAATGGGACCCTCAACTGTGACCAGAATCAGGGATGGATCTAGACAGCGGAACTGGGGTACTGCTAGATGCACACATGTGGGGAGCTGGGTCAGAAGTTAAATAGACTACCTTGGACCCTCAGGGGATGGGAGGTACGGGGGAGGAGAAAGGGGAGGCTCTGCAGTGACCATAAGGGCTGGACTACCGCAGTAGCCAATAGAAAGTGCATTGGTGACACTTAATTGGGTGCTTGCTCTTGACCAATGGACTTGCCTGGATCCTGGATACCTGAGAGAACTTTCAGATTGAAACGGACCAGGGGGAGGCTCCAAAGTGACAGTTGGAAAGAAGAATAGAAGTGACTACTGGGTGGGGAACACTCAAGATTAGGGAACTTATCTGAAAGGGTGACAATAGAGAGTCAAATTGTGGCCTAGGTAACACCCAGTTTGTACAAAGGAACTTGGCTCTGGCTGAAGATGGTCTTCCTCTTCTTTAGTCTTCTTCTTGGCACCAGTCTTTATCTTGAGTTCTGTTGGACAAAGGCTTGAGTGGTCTGGCAGGATCCATGCCTAAGATATGCTTGATTGCCTTACGCAGAAGTTGAAGCAGCTGTTGGATATGGAGTCAGGAAAACAAGATGGATTCTGGTGGTGTTAGCCTTTGGTTCATGAAAACAGGCTGGAAACTGTTTGCCTGTACAGTTCATGGTGGTGTGGCTTCTTCCACTGCAGTGGCCAAGACTGGGCACACAAGGAACAGCTGGAAGCTCGTCTGTAGTTCTGGCTGACACCCATCCAGAGATGTAGAATGCTGCTGCAAAGCTGAGGCTTATAGTATCCACATAAGCCTTAGAAACCGTGGGCAAAGTCCACTTCTTAGAGCAGATGTGTGTGAGTCAAAACTCCAGGCACCCTGGCAACCATACTGGTGGTCACGATGTCCATGTGTATGAAAAGTAGGGGGCTTTTCCTTACACCAAAATATTAAAAAAACAATGCTTCTAGGTTTAAGAAATGAATGCTTTCAATGGCAGCAACAACAGTATTGCCAGACTTTAAGCCTTGGTTTCTGTCAGTAAAAAACCCAGGGGGAGGGGGGTGGACCCTTCCCAGGACTGTTCTAGCTATTGAGGGAAGAGTCATTGGGGCTATGCCACCAGCAACCACCAGGTTACTTGATACCACCTGACTTTCATGACACTTAGGCTGCATGAGCTACCCTCAGGCCTTTGGTTGAGGCAGCGGACATCCAACAAATTTGGCCCCTCCTGCTCAAGCTGCCCTTGAGTTTGACAGCAGCAAATTTACCATTCTGAGAACCCATATCAACCAGGTTCCATATTCACTCATGGAAACAGGTCCAAGACACCACAAGTTTTTGGAATGACATCTTATTTATTAGGGATTTTGGAATGGTTATTTTTAGAGTTTTTAAAGCTGATTGATCTTTGTTAGTATTTTTATGTTATGTCCTGCTCTGAGCCTGCTTGTGTGGAGGGCAGGATAGAAATTAAATAAGTAAATAAATAAATGAAAGCCAAATGTTAAGTGGTTGAGTGTCAGACTAGCTACTGGGGGACCCAAGTTCAAATCCTCACTCTGTCATGGTACTCCCTGGTTGACTTTTAGGCCACTCAAACACTCATAGCATAACCAATGTTGGAGAGCAGATGATGTAAGCTGCTCTGGGTCTCTACTGTAAACAAAAGTAGGGTGTAAATGAAACAAATAAATATAGTTAAAGATGGGAGGCAGATAAAAAGTGGGTAAGTGGATGGGTAGGATGGAGGGACAGAAGGAAAAAGAAAAATAAAGCAGGGAAAACTGAGGATATATAGGCTGCCAGGAAAAGAAAAAAATAGTCTAAGGAGGGGAATACAGAAGAAAGGGGGGTTGCCCTCAGACATCCTTGCACATTCTCCACTATGCAACTAGTCTTAACCCAGTATCCAGCACTACAAATTGGGCCCAGCCTGATAGGTGGCCCAGTTGCTGGAACAGTACAGAGTTTTTCCAGAAGAAGCTTCCAGTAGGAAGGAAGGAGGGAAAGCTGAAGATGAGAGGGCAGATGAAGGTAGGTAGACTGGTGAATGGGAAGGAGAAAAGAAAGCATGAAAAAGGGAAGGGGCTATAGGGACATTCGGGGAAAGGAAATAGTAAATGGGGAAGGGGCAAATTAGATGCCCCTTTGAAGTCCTGGTGGATCCCTCCCTCCCGTGTGTGTGTTTAAAATTCTCACTAAGTCCTCATTTATGGGTACTTAAATTCATTAATTGGGGCAAAGCAGAGAGGGATTCTTGCAAACTTAGGGGACTACCTAGGTTGGCAGAAAAATATAAACAATTTCCCCAAACGAAAACTATGTAAATTCCCACCCAAATTTGTCACCACTGGTGCAGAACTGCTGACACCAGCCCTACCATCACTACTTCTCTAGGGATAGGCATGAACTGGGAAAATGTGGTTTGGTTCATGGTTTGTGGCATGCATAGTTTGCAAACCATGGATTGATGTGAACTTTGCACTAGATGAAATGGTTCATTTCATGAAGTTTGTTATCGATAGAAGAGCATCCTGATGTGCTACAGATACCAAACTCATAGAGAATCTCTGGCCAATTCTCCTCTACCTGTCCTCCAAGGTTGGTGATTCCTGGATTTACACAGTCTGAATTATGGTCCCCCAAAGAAAATGCAACCTGATGGTGATGCCGACCTACAACCTCTCTATCAAGGCCCTGACCCATGGGAGAATGGGTGACCCCTCAGGGCCTGGCTACAGTGGGGAGGTTGGTGCCCAGTTCAGCTCTTGAATCGGGAGATGCCTTGCCCCAGGCTGGTTGTATGGGTGTGGAGCATGTCCGTGGGGTCCTAGAAGGGCTTGAGGACATGCAACAGTTGGTAGAGGATCAGCCAGTCATTGAAGCTGATGCTGAGCTCCTCTTTCCCATGCAGGGTGGTCATGGAGGAAATGACATCCTATACCATGCTCTTCTGTTCTGCCAAACTCACAGTCATCAACAAACCAATGTTCATGACCAAAATACTGCAAAAAATAAAATCAATTTTATATCAAATGTGTACAAATAAACAAACAAGAATTCACTTGCATCAGCGTTGCACAGTTTCAAACACTGTTGACTCGAACTAACACACATCGAACATGCCGTTCCACTGCTTGCAACAAATGTCCGTATTTAAAGAGCAACCGCTCTATTTCTTCACTCCCTTCATAAGTGTGGAATGGCAGCAAGTAGCACAATTCTTGATGATGAATAATAAATTCCAATGATTATTGTTCCCAGGATGAAAACTGCAGAATGGTGAACCGGTAATCAATCCGTTTCCCAGAAATGCTTCGTCTGGCGAATTTCCATTGATAGTGATACGAATCGCACCCACCTCCTATGAGTCAAAATTTAAGACTGGCTTCTCTGGCAGCTCAGCAAGCGTTCAGAGAGCTCACATTCTAAAAGGGATAAATGGCTGGTTCAAGTCAACAGTATTTTCAAATTGTGGGATTCCATGATTCCAATTTGGGGCTACAGTATCTACAGAAAAACCCTCTGTTTTCCCAAATCTCCTGGCTTTCACTCAAGTGAGGCCAAATCACTAGGAAGGAGGTGGGTACCAACTCGTAGTGCCTGGCCCAGTGGCTAGCTTGAGTGTCCACCCAGAAGGACTCTTTGACGGGGGTTTGGAACCGCTCCCACCTGGGTTGTTTAGCGTGTGTTATTACAGTGACAATCTCAACTTAAAGTTTGGCCTGTGATAAGAGTACCACATCCACTCTTCACACACGCCCCTCTTGTTCTCTATTTAGTAGTGCTGAAGTTCTTTGTGTGGGCAAACGGTATACCGGCCAATCAATTTATGTGGACCATTTCCCCTATTCCTTAGCAAAAAACCTCTTGTTAGTAATTCCCAATTATCAGTGGTGTCGGGTTTCACAATACCCAACTCCAGTACCTGTCCATATACCTCTACACACAAAAAGAGAAGGAAAAACCACAAAGCATCTGCTAGGGCTCTTTCTAGGGCTTCAGCTGGATCAGCCAGTTGTTCCAGTGAAGGAATCTTCTCCCAAGCATAGATCGTGTCAGCTTTGTGATGGAAGCTAGGGGCTGTTATGCTGTCTGTGAACCCAGCCGTTCCAATAGGCTTGGGCCCAGAGGTCGTCTGCCTGGTAAGTCTCAGCTTTATCCCAGTCCCAGGAGCCTACTGCACCTGTCAATCTGGTGAGGCTTGCTTGAGATGGGACCAATGGATCCACATGGATAGTGGATCTTAACGGCTGTTGGAGTGGAAAGCAAAACAGTGAAAGACCGTGCCACTTCAGCTGAAGGCTCTCCAACTTTTTACCCAAACCAGATCGCCTGGTTGGAATGGGTGCACGGGATGGTGCACTTGGAGAGGAAGAGTTTCAACACATACTTGGATACTTTATTCATAGCCTTTCCCAAAGTCTGAATTTCCTGATACCAAACGAGGTTCCCTATTTGTACTAGGTCTCCTTTTATTCCTGCTACAATGGGAGGAGGCCTTCAAAAAACAATTTCATATTGGCTTTAGTCCCTTTTTGGGCAAGCATCTCAGTCTGAATAGGGAAATGGACAATGCATCCGGCCATTTCAGGATAGTTTCCTGGCACAATTTAACCATCTGGTTTTTGATCTGTTTGCTCTTTCGCATTTCCCGCTTGACTGTGGTCGGTAGCAGGAATGCAAATGCCAATCAATGTGTAGCATTTTAGACACTGCTTGCACCACCTTGTGGACAAACGATGGTTTGTTGTAAGCCAAAATGCCCTCAAAACGAGGTTGGGGAATTAGTCAGGTGGGCACCTGGATCACTCAGGATCTTTTTACCTTTGTATACAAGATACATGTCCAGAGAAGTAATGTGTAAATAAGGGGGACTCTAATTTAGTAAAATCAATTATAATTTATTAAGAAAATATAGGCTTACATACAAGATAAAATACTCATCAAAACACACATTCAGTCCTAGGAAACATAGATAGAGAGATAGTGGAACACATGGGTAGACAAATAGGGTGATATTTACCTATCGTAGTCTTCAAGGAAGGCTCCAATGGCGACAAGCGAGGAAGTGGGAGAAGGGACCCGAAACTTGGCCTTAGAATCGGGGATGGATCTATGCAGCGGAAGTTGGGATACTGATAGAAGCACACCTGTGGGTAGCTAGCCCACAGATTATAAAGACTCTCTTGAGCCCTCGGGGGATGGGAGGTATGAGGGAGGAGAAAGGGGAGGCTCTGCAGTGACCATAAGGGCTGGACTACTGCAGTAGCCAATAGAAAAGTCATTGGTGGCACCTAATTGGGTGTTTGCTCTTGACCAATGGACTTGCCTGGATCCTGTATACCTGAGAGAACTTTCAGGTTAAAACGGACCAGGGGGCGGCTCCAAAGTGACAGTTGGAAAGAAGAATAGAAGTGACTACTGGGTGGGAAACACTTTAAGATTAGGGAATTTATCTGAAGGGGGGACAATAGAGAGTCTAATTGTGGCCTAGGTAACACCCAGCATGTACAAAGGAACTTGGCTCTGTCTGAAGATGGTCTTCCTCTTCTTCTGTCTTCTTCTAGGCACCAGTCTTTGTCTAGAGTTCCGTTAAACAAAGAAAGTGGCAGTTGGACTATTAACCACTCCTGGGGTGGGTAGGTTGCTTGTAGGCCAAAGGTGACCTCTGGTGTGTACGTGAGCCTTCTGCTGGGATGAACTGGAGTCAAGCCTGGCGGGAAGATGGCTACGTGTGGTGTTAGCCCTCCACGGTGGATTCCATGGTCAGAACTTCATAACCGTTCACCTGGATAGCTCCTGGCTGTGCAGTCTCTTCCGCTCCATGGCTGATAGACAAAACAACAGGAAGACGTTTGTGCTGCTGGTAGGCACTCTTGTACCGGTCTAGAGTGCCTTTTGTGGCATTATGGCTGCTTGTACTGCATAAGTCCCTTATGTTCCTGGATAGGTTTACCCACACTCTGGCCAGACATGTGTGAGTTACTTCTCCAGGTGCCCTGGCAACCGGGCTGGTAACTATGATGTTTGGAAAGGGGGCTTTTCCTCACACCGTTGTCTGATGAAATTACTAGGGGAAGACCCCAAATTGGGCAGATGTCCTTTAATAAATGCTTGACCACTTCTGAGGCTTTCTCAGTTCTAGTGGCGAAAGCCTCTATCCAATTTGAATAAGTACAAACAAAAACAAGTAAATACTTCCATGGGCCTGACTGGGGCATTTCAGTGAAGTCTGTTATTATGGACTCAAATGGGGTGGAGTCCTACATGCTGTATCCCTGGGGGCTGACTTGGGCCTTGTCTAGGGTTGTTTCAAGCACAGGACACACATCTAGTTGCTGCCTTTGCATGCAAACTATGTAGCTTGGGAATGTATAACTGCCTATTTAACAGTTCAGCCATGGCAGTCTTCCCAAAATGAGTTCCCTCATGGGTCTGTTGCACTAGGGGCCAGGCTACTGCTTCAGGTACTAGCAGACATCCGTCTGGCAATGGAATCCATCCTTGGATACGGTTTCTGGAGATTCCTTGGGTTTCTGCCCATCCCTCCTCTTCCTTTGTGTATCGGGGAGTCCATTCTGACAATTGGAGTTGGAACACAGGGCAGACTGGCTCTGCTTCTTCTGGTTTTCGCACCTGAGTGGCTGCTCGTTTAGCTGCCTCATCTGCCTTTCGGTTTCCTTTACTCACAGGACTAAGGTGCTTCTGGTGGGCTTTGCAATGCATGACAGAGGCCTTTGTTGGGGCCCATACAGCTTCTAGGAACCTCAAGATTTCTGCTCCATACCTGATGGTCTTCCCTGCGGAATTTATCACTCCTATAAGGTTCCATGGGCATGAAGAGTCAGGAAGGCATATCTGGAATCTGTAAAGATGTTGGTTCTAACTCCTGCAGCTAGCTCCAGGGCTCTTGTCAGGGCTATCAACTCGGTCTTCTGGGCTGAAGTGCCAGGAGACAACAGTCTTGCTTCCACTATGCTTTGCAAGATGACTACTGCATACCTGGCATGTCCCACCCCATCCTGCACATAACTGTTTCCATCTGTGTAGTACTTCACCTCTGGATTAGACAGAGGCACATCCATCAAGACTGGGCAGCTTGAGTACACTTCGTCCATAGTCTGGATGCAGTCATGGTCTACAGGTTGGTCGCTAACTGGAAGTAGAGACACTGGTTTAAGAGAGCCTGTGACTGCTAACTGAATTTGGGTTTTTTCACAGATCATGGCCTGATACTTTGTCATGCGGCTATTCGTGAACCAATAGTTTCCCTTGTAGTCTAGAAGTGTCAGGACTGCGTGTGGAACTTTCAACTCTAGCTCCTGGCCCAGGGTGAGCTTATCTGCTTCTTTGATAAGTTCTGTGGTTGCAGCTATCGCTCGCAGACATCCTGGCCACCCTTTTGCTACTGCGTCTAGTTGCTTGGATAAATAGGTTACTGGCCGCTGCCATGATCCTAGTACCTGGGTAAGAACTCCAATAGCAACCCCATTCCTCTCATGCACAAAAAGGGTGAATGGCTTTTCCACATCTGGGAGCCCTAGTGCTGGGGCTTCTAGTAGCAGACTCTTAAGTTCCTGGAAGGCACTTTTCTGCTCTGCCTCCCACTCAAAAGTTGCATGCTCTCCCCTCTTTGTGGCTTCATATAGGGGCTTCACTATCAGGGAGAAATTGGAAATCCAGACTCTGCAGAACCCTGCGGCCCCCAGAAATTCTCAGATTTGGTGTCTAGTCATGGGCTCAGGGAGCACGCACACTGCTTCCTTCCTTTCTCTGCCCAGGGCTTGCGTTCCTTGGGAAATGTGGAACCCTAGGTACCGAACCTGGGACTGACACAATTGGGCCTTCTTTCTGGACACATTGTATCCAGCCTTCCACAGCAACTCCAAGAGCTCCAGGGTCGCCTGGTGACAACACTTCGCCCTCTCTGTCGCAATCACCAAGTCGTCTGCATACTGAATAAGCACGCATTTTCCCGGTTCTGAGTTAAAATTCTGTAAGTCTTGCAACAGCACGGACCCAAAGAGGGTAGGGCTATTTTTGAACCCTTGTGGGAGTCTGCTCCAGGTGAACTGAATCTTTCTCCCTGACTCTTTATTTTCCCATTGAAAGACAAATATTGGTTGGCTCACAGAGGCAAGGCATAGACAAAAAAAAAGCATCTTTCAGATCTAACATTGTGATGCAATCGGCTTGCTGGGGCACATAGGGGTTGGGCACGACTGGATGAATGGTGACTGTGAGTTTGTTCACCACTCTCAGATCTTGGACCGGTCTAAAATTCCCTGTCCTAGGCTTCTGGATAGGGAGAAGTGGGATATTCCACACAGACTTTGAGTATGCCATACTTTAACAGTCTGTCCCGGTGCTTCTGGATCCCTTCTACTGCTTTTCGAAGGATGGGGTACTGCCTCTGGTGGACAGGCCATGCTCCCGCTATAACTTCCACTATGATGTGGGCATGGTTCCAGGCCAGTTCTGGCAGGTTGTCTTCAGCCCATACCCCTGGGATTATTGATGACCACTGATCAGATGCTATTACCTTCACTGGGAACTCTTGGAACATTCTCCATATCCTAGGGGGCAGGTCAGCACATGGCTCTTGTGGCCCTCGCTCCCCTCCCCTCCGCACCGTGCCACCCCCTCCCTCCCAGCCTGTGAAGCACCGGCTCCTCCTGGGGCTCTTTCCAGGCCCCCCCCCGCCCTCATGCTGATCACAGGAAAAGCCAGCCTTCCCGTGCTCTCCGGAGCTTTAGCACTGGGGCAATGGTGAAAGGAAGCACCAGCGAGCCCTGAAAAAGTGCCCGCTGACTCCACTGCTTCCTCCCCACTTCCCTCCCACATGATTGGGGAGCGAAGGCAGCAGGCACTATTCCAGCAGTGGAGGTGGTGGGCACTTTTGCAGGGCTTGCTGGTGCTTTCTTTCTCTACCACCCCAGTGCTAAAGTTCTGGAGAGTGCTGGAAGGCCAGCAGAGGAATGCCTGCCTCCCCATGGCTTTTCCCATGATCGGCGAGGGTGGGCCTGGAAAGAGACCCAGGAGGAGCCGGCGCTTCACGGGGTGGGAGGGAGGAGAAGGCGCTGTGGAGGTGGGCAGGGGCCGCCAGAGCAGTGGAAGATGGGGGCCGCCAGAGAAGCGGCGACAGGGACCCCTCCATACAAAATTTTATTCCGTATGCCCCCCCACCAAAAAATTTCTGGCTACGGGCCTTGTTGGAGAATAACAATTGCAAATCAGGTTTCTTGTTTGACCAATTCAGACTTACAAGGTGGAAGAGAAAGGCTCTTAACTTGTAACTGCTTTTTCCAGGAACAGCACCCGCACCCAAATGTTCATAAGACTTAAAGTTCCTAATGGACACCATGTCTAACCAGCAGACCTCCTAAACTATCTCCCCACAAATCCAACAATCCTCAATTCTGTCAGCCAGCAGTTAAACTGCCAAACTCCCCCTTTCTTTTCAACATTCCAGTCCAACATTTGAAAGTCAATAGTTGAGGCTTGTGAAGGGCAGAACTTGAACAGTCCATCACAGCATGGTGGGGAGAAAGGGAGAGAGAAAAGAAGTGGCAATAGGGATGCGGCGAGAGAAAGAAAGATAGGAGTGAGAGAAAAGGAGTGACAGTAGGCATGGGGAAAGGGAGAAAGAAAAAGAAGAGTGATAATATGTAAAGGAGAAGGCGGTTCCTGTGAGCTGGGCTGTGGCATTCTTATTGGGTTTTACGCTGACTTGTGGTACAGAAGAAGGGAGAAACAGCAAGAGAAGGAGCTATAGTAGTGTATGTAGCTGGACCTCATCTCTTGCTCAGAGCATTCTGGGGCAAGCACTGCCAGGGCCTGGGCAGACATGGGCACTGTTCAAACATGGATGTCAGTCACATAGCCCCACAGGAAAGAAGATAAATATATTTTGATTAGGAGGTGCTCAAAACAGATGTCTTTCCCCCACCCTAAAGGCATGCATGACTTAAGTAAATGAATTACTCAGAACTTATGTGAAACATCTCCGGAAGACTTCATTAGCAACTCTAGCAAGCAGTTACTCTCAAACTCTCTTCTGCATATGTAAAGTCATCTTTTTTTGCTCTTTGCTATATAATAATGTCACCTATCTGGTCAAACCTTCCTGGGTCATCAACAGGGCCATTAGGGCTTGCCTAAGTGCAACGTAATCTCTTTATCTCTGTGCCACCTGTCTGGTCCAGCCTTTCTGGTCATCACCATCACCATCAAGCCATGGCCCAAGCCTTTGTTTCACCACAGTAAAGCAATCATTATGATTGTTTTCTAAGAGTTTCCCAGTGGACAAGACACTCCTTCCCACAGCATCAGGCACAATTTTCCTAGAAAAATCTGCCCTTAAAACTTTTGGTGTGTGCATGTGTTGTGTGTTCTTGGCACCTACCCCATACACCCCCAAAATTGTGGGCTTCTTTTTTCCTCTGTTTCTCCTTCACAGAATGAAACACCGGGCAGTTCTATCTAGCTCTGCTGCTTCTTTGAGCTCTCCAAGACTAATAAATATCATCTTATTCCTAAAATGCTGTTTCCCCACTTCTCCCTTCCCTCTTCAGTTAGTGCTTGAATGTTGTATGTTTTCCTGAATGAGCCCTTCTTTTCCTCATTTTCTTTGTTAATAAAAAGACTCTTTAATTTGACCAAATTGTCTTTTTATTTCAAGAGTTCTCACAAGGACAATGCTCTTAGATATTGGTGTTTCGATCCCAGTTGCCCCCTCTTGCACAGCCTCCTTTTGCTAATCCTCCCCCCACAACTAGTTGGAGACTGCCCCTTTGGGTAACTGTAAGAATGGAACAGGAGAGAGAGAAGGACTGGCAATAGGAATGGAGAGAGAAAGACAGAAGGTATGACAGTGGGCATGAGTGGAGAGAGAGGACAAGAGACGATAAGCATGGGGCAAGAAAGACAGCAAGAAGGAATCAAAGTAGATATGGGGAGCAAGAAGGAAGGAGAAGAGTGGTAGTAGACATGAGACAAGGAAGAAACAGTGAGAGGAATGATAGACGTGAGGGAAGAAAGAAAAAGAAAAAGTGAGAAAGAAAGCGGCACAGTGTGTGTGGAGGAAGGGAGAAAGACCGAGAGAGAGGAAGTAAAAGAATGGATAGGGAGGGAAACAAAAAGACTGAGATAACAGCTGGGAGGAATGGGATGACCACTCCCACAAATTCTTTGCAAATCTTCCTTGTGTGTGTATGTTTGTATTTCATTACCAAGGGACCAAGAAAACACAAAAGAACAGTACCATGGTGATTATCTCAGAGCAAATGTTCCATGTGTTAGAAACAGTACAGAAATAAGCATGGCGATGTATGTCTGAGTTGTCATGACACTGAAGACACCAGCAGAGTACAGAAACCAGGAATGACACACAAAGCAAAAAAACCCCAAGCAACATAGGTTTAAAAGATAAATTATCATGAAGATTCTCACTAGTTTATCCTAGAGCAATATTAAGAGTATAAATCTGGAGGATTACAGCCAAGTGTTTTTATCTATTTTGAATCTCTGTTACAAAATGTTGGTGCTACTACCATATGAACCATCATTATTATAGTCCCAATAATATGAGCCTCATATAAATCTAATGTTATCTATCAAATCTGCCAAGCTCTAATACTTCTGTGAGCATACACAAACACAAGCAACAGAACTAATGAATTTTTATTCTAAGGTACCATGGTTGCCATTATTGCAGAATCACAGCAGAATCTGGTTTTCTTATTCATATCTGATGAAATGAGCTTTGACTCACAAAAGCTTATCCACTGGAAGATGTTGTTGGCCCCTAATCACTAGTGGACTTGAATTTTGTTCAAGAAATTTGGAGGTAGCTTTGTTTGGTTTATCTTTTCTCTGTTTCTTTATTTGTTAAAATATTTATATATTGCTTTCCTCACACTCTAAGGCAGCGGTGGGGAACCCTTTTTCTGCCAAGGGCCATTTGGATATTTGTAACATCATTTGCGGGCCATACAAAATTATCAACTTAAAAAACAGTGCTCCGCTGAGGGAGAACGATTCAGGCTGGCAAAATTCATGTAAATAATTGTTTTTCTATTTGAAGTCATGTGAGGAAAGCCTAATTTGGTACACACACCCCAACATGCCACCCTAGGCAAATGCCTAGGTCCAGGGCTTTTTTTTGTAGAAAAAGCCCAGTAGGAACTCATTAGCATATTAGACCACATTCCCTAATATTAGCATATTAGGCCACACCATCTGGGATAAACAAGTGCAAATTGAACTGGCGGTAGCTGGCTCCTACCCCCCACCCCTGCCACCCCTCCCTCCCTCCCTCCATGCAGAAACTGCAGCTGCTCCCAGCAGACCTTTAAAGGCACCCACACACACCAATAGCAGTCCTTCACAATGCCCACCATTGGGAAATAAAGGAAAATAAAGAAATGGGGGGGGGGGGAAGAAAGGGGAAAGAAAGGGAAAGAAAAATGGGGGAAAGAAAGGGGAATGAAGGGTAATAAAGAAATGGGGGAAGAAATGGAAAGAAAGAAATGGGAAAAAAGGGAGTGCCTCAAGGATCTGTCCTAGGACCTCTTTTGTTCAACATCTTTATAAATGATTTGGATGAAGGAATGGAGGGAATGCTTATTAAATTTGCAGATGATACTAAATTGGGAGGGGTTGCAAACACAGAAGAAGACAGAAACAGGATACAGGATGACCCTGACAGGCTGGAAAACTGGGCTAAAATCAATAAAATGAATTTTAACAGGGATAAATGTAAAGTTCTGCATTTAGGTAGGAAAAATCCAATGCATGGTTATAGGATGGGGGAGACTTGCCTTAGCAGTAGTATGTGTGAAAAGGATCTAGGAATCTTAGTGGATCATACGCTGAACATGAATCAACAGTGTGATGCAGGAGCTAAAAAGGCAAATGCAATTTTGGGCTGTATCAACAGAAGTATAGTGTCCAGATCACGTGATGTGATGGTATCACCTTACTCTGCTCTGGTAAGATCTCATCTGGAGTATTGTGTTCAGTTTTGGGCACCACATTTTAAGAAGGATATAGACAAGCTGGAACGAGGAGGACAACGAAGATGGTGAGGGGTCTGGAGACCAAGTCCTATGAGGAAAGGTTGAAGGAGCTGGGGATGTTTAGCCTGGAGAGAAGGTGGCTGAGAGGTGATATGATCACCATCTTCAAGTTCTTGAAGGGCTGTCCTATAGAGGATGGTGTGGAATTGTTTTCTGTGGCCCCAGAAGGTAGGACCATACCCAATGGGTTGAAATTAAATCAAAAGAGTTTTCAGCTCAACATTAGGAAGAACTTCCTGACTGTTAGAGCGATTTCTCAGTGGAACAGGCTTCCTCAGGAGGTGGTGGGCTCTCTTTCCTTGAAGGTTTTGAAACAGAGGCTAGATGGTCATCTGACAGCAATGAAGATCCTGTGAATTTAGGGAGAGGTGTTTGTGAGTTTCCTGCATTGTGCAGGGGGTTGGACTAGATGACCCTAGAGATCCCTTACAACTCTATGATTCTATGAAATAAAAAATGGGAGGAAGAAGGGAAATAAAGGGAAATAAACAAATGAGGGGGAAACTTACCTGAATGGTGACAGTGACTTTTCCAGACCCCACAGCAATCCTGGCTGGCCAGCCAGGCCCCAGGGGCTGCCGTACAGTGCAGCTGGACCCTGCTATCCCTGCCAGCCAGCCAGGCCCAGGGAGGTCACCACGTTGCTCGGCTTGGCCCAGCAATCCCCGAGAGCCAGCAATCTCCGAGGGCCAGACCAAGTGATCTCAAGGGCCATAAATAGCTCTCAGGCCAGATGTCTCTCACTCCTGCTTTAAGATGATTTACAAATGCAAATTTAAAACATTCAGGACACAATAACACCCCAGCAATAATACACTTTCAGCCTACATCCCATTAAAAGACTTAATAAATAGAGTTGCCTTGCAGAATAATTTTAAGCATGATGTCTCCTCTCTTCCTCAAAGACCCCGTTCCATAAGGTAGATACTATGATGGAAAAGCACAGGGTTTTGCCAGGCAGATGTGAAGGACAGGTTAGTTTCCACCTCTCTCAAAGAGCAACCAATGGATGCTGATGGAATGTTAGGAGAGGGACAGTTGGAAAACAGCAGTTAAGAGAGTTGTAGACAGCATTTAGGGAGTTAGGAGGGAGTCTGGCTGAGTGAAATTGTGGAGAAGAACAGCATAAAGCTGACTGAAAAGAATCAGTTTGTAATGAAGGATCCCAAATGCTGGAACTGAGGAACAGTTTAAAAGATCAAGTGAAAAGAAACTCTGTAACCCCTGCATGATTTACTTTAATGTTACATTCAAACCAGAAATAAAAGTTAACTATTTGTTTAACCCTCTGGGCTGGTTGTCTCAGGAACAAACACACACAGAAGCTAAGAGATTGGTCTCTATATATTTTAGAATATGAATAAATGGTGGCATATATGAATGAAGCAGTGTTTGAGTCCCCAACTCCAATAGGTCAGTGTAGTGTCTGAGTGATTATTAAAGGGGACTGGGCTACTCTGTTAGTGTCTCTGTAAGAGAGAAGACCTGCTATGTGAAATGGCCATGGGTCTCTATATTTTAAAATAATAATAATAATGTTCTTATTTATACCCCGCCCTCCCCGCCAAGGCAAGATGAGTAGTGACATGTGACTGCCTGACCTACCTGTAATCCAGAACCTGTGTGACAGAGGTTGTGGGGGATAGTAAAAATTCTGTATGAGTGAGAAAGACTATGACAGTGTTGCCAGGAGATGCTGCCTGTCTTATGCTCAATAAGCTGTGGGATACCCTTTTCTGACTTAAACCAGAATTTCCTGTCAAAAACAGGCCATGTGATAACACTCTCTGTTTGGCCCAAAGGCCCTCGAAAAAGTGTTTTTGTCTAGGGCTGCAAAACAGGTGTCCTTTAGGCTAATTCCTATCTCTCCTCCTCCCCCTCCCCTGCTCCATCCAGCATTGGAATGTATAACACAATAGGTTCTCAGGTAACATATCTTTATTTCTTAATCTCTAGCTAGCAACTACTGACTAATCTCTCCTGTCTCCCTACCTCATCCAAGCATTCTTTTGTGTGTTCCTATGCTAATGTGCAAAGCCATTGCACAAAGCCCCTTTTCCCTTCTTCTTCTCCAGAGTATTGTGGTAAAATTAATCTCAAAACAGTAAACTGTTATGGCTCTTCCTGACACCCATCAAGAGCCATTCTAACCTTTTGTCTCAAACTGGGAATCCATTTAGGCACCCAGGAAAGCCCCATCAATTATCAGTCCAGGAATGGGTCTCCACCCCTCCAAATACTATATATCCTGAGAGCAAATCATGCATTCTTTGTGCATTCTGTGGGCGCCATTTGACAGTTTATACCCCCCCCCCTTTACTTCTTGTAATTGGGTCTCCTTGAAGTGTCACTCTAGTCATGCACATCTCCATCTTTATTTCTCCACAGAGTTCTGCACATCTGGACAGGTAAATATCACCTCTGTAACAATCCCTAAAAGTCTCAATTCCTCACTTCTATTTTCCTAGCCTCTTGATTGTGTGCATTTTGATTGCTTATGTGTGATTGTGTTCTTACACATTTTTCTAAGTAAACATTTTAAACTATTTTAAATCTGGAGTCTTCTTTCTGATACTGGACCTCCATATTATTGGTGAGAGAACCCACTCAAAAATAGCTCTGCCTAAAGTCTCCCTCTGCTAATTCCCCCATCAAAAGAGGAGACAGCCAGCATTTCTGATAACAACAGTTGGCCACCCTAAAGGGTAGAACAACTAGCAGATGGGAATCTGAGAACTGCATGGGAACATAAAGGAAAAGACAGTCCTTTAGATATGTGACTCCATGATGGGTTTAAAGATCATAAGCAGCACCTTGAATATAACTCTGAAAGAAATTTACAGTTAAAGTATTAATTTTCAAAATAGTCAAAATATATTCCCTATCAGTAATTGGCAGCTTCATTCTGAACCAGCTGTAATTCTTAGGTTGGTTTTTAAGTGAAGTCCAATGTAGACTTCAATATAGTGACCCAGCCTCAAGGTTACAAAACCATGTATCAGCATGGCCAGTAAATCTAAGAAAAAAGAACACTGATGAACCAAATGAAGCTGATAGAAAGCACTTTTGGCTACTACACTACGATTACTACTACTACTACTACTACATCTATTACTACCACAAGCCATTCTGTCAGCATTTCCTTCAACTTCAACTGGACTATCCCAGAATCATTGCTTAGGGAATTTCAGCTGGGTAGTACAAAACAGATAACAGTAGTGCCTTTGAATCTAAACTAATGTAATCCCATTGAAGTCAATGGTCCCATGAAATCATTGGTGCTAAATGATTTGAACTCTATATTCCAGTTTAATTGGTTTTTAGATTGAATTCTTACAGTACAATCAAGTGAACATTAGGCACACTTAAGTCCTGTTGGAGTTAGTTAAGTGTGCCTAAATTTCTCTGGATTGTGCCCCTAGGCTCTAATATTTCTAGTTCTTTATATAGTAGTTATGGTTGATTATCCTGAGGATTTCTGAAAGAGCTGAAAAGTACTGACTCAGCTTCTCAGTAACATTGCTGCTGCCACTTAACCAACTTATACCTGGACTCAGTAGTGCTGTATATCAATGTCGTCTAGACAGAGGAGACAGTCTCCTGTGGCATCTGTGATTAATAGAGGCAAATATGCATGTTACAGAACTGTGTTATGGTCATAAACTCATCAATATATGGTGTTATAGATGGTGATAAAATACAGTTATAAGCAATTCCTTGATCTCTTGGACTCTAATAATCTAACAATTGATTAGACATGTATTAAAACATTAAGTGTTCATTAGATCTTCATAAATGAAAAATTTAAAAGGTGTCTGTAAGATAAATATTTATTAAATACTATAAGGACTGATAATTTGCTTCAAGAAATGTCAAGATGCCTTGTGTGTGTGTTAAGTGCATCAAGTTACTTCTGACTTATGGCAACCCTATGAATTACTGTCCTCCAAAATGTCCTATCATTAACTGCCTTTCTCAGGTCTTGCAAACTGGGGGTTGTGGCTTCCTTGATTGAGTCAATCCATCTCATATTGGGTCTTCCTCTTTTTCTGTTTCCTTCAACTCTTCATAGCATTATTGTCATTTCTAGTGACTCATGTCTTCTCATAATGTAACCAATGTACAATAGCCTCAATGGGGTCATTTTAACTTTCAGGTAGAATTTAGGCTTGATTTTGTCTAGAGCCTACTTGACTTTTTGGCAGTCCACTCAGCATCCGTAAAACTCCTCCAACACTATACTTCAAAAGAATGTACTTTCTTCCCGTTGGTGTTCTTCGTTGTCCAACCTTCGCACCCATACATAGTAATGAGGAATACTATAACATGAATTAACTTGATCTCTGTCACCAGCAACCCTCTTAAGGATCTTTTCTAGCTCCTTAATGGCTGTCCTTCCCAGTTTTAATCTCCTTCTAATTTCTTGGTTGCAGTCTCTATTTGGGTTGATAATGGAGCCAAGGAATAGAAAATCTTGAACAGTTTCAATTTTTTCATCATCACCCTTAAAACTTGTGTAATTTCCCAATAATCATTACTTTTGTAAATGTTGAGCTGTAAACCTGCTGTGGCACTTTCTGTTTTAACCTTCATCAGTAGTTGTTTCAAGTCTTCACTTTCTGCAATAATGTGGTGTCATCTGCATATCTTAAAATGAGAATATTCTCCCGCCAGTTTTCATTTGTCCTTCCTCTAAATATAGTTTTCCTTATTATATGTTCTGCATACAGACTGAAGAGATAAGGAGATAAAATGCATCCCTGCCAGACACCTTTGCCAATTGGAAACCATTCTGTTTCTCTGTATTCTGTCCTAACAGTGGCCTCTTGTCCGGGTGTTGCACATTAGAACAAACAGATGCTGCGGCACATCCATTTCCTTTAAAGACAACCATAGCCGTTCATGATACACAGTCAAAAGCTTTGCTGTGATCTATGAAATACAATCTGATTTTTGTTTGAAATTCTCTTGTATACGCCAGTAATCATGATAAATTTGCAATATGATCTGTAGCACCTCTTTCTTTTCTGAATCCAGCTTGAACATTTGGCATTCCTCCATGACCAATTCCCCACCAGGCTTGTTCCAGCATTGTTGCTCTTCAGTGTGCCTAAGCATTATTTAAATTTCCCTTTGATTTCTTGGATCCTGTGGAAGAGATCTCTTGTTCTTCCTTTGTAATGTAATGTAATGTAAAATTTTATTTATATCCCGCCCTCCCCCGCTGAAGCAGGCTCAGGGCAGCTAACAGCATTTCAAGTAAACAATACAGTATTAAAAACATTAAATTCACATTAAAATTCACATTAAAATCAATCAATAATTAAAACATTCCTAAATCAACACTGGCGGTAACAGTTATTAATCTGGCGGTAAACATTAATTCAGTTATTGGTGAACGCCTGTTTGAAGAGGGCGGTCTTGCAGGCCCTGTGGAACTGGTCTAAGTTCCACAGGGCCCGCACCTCCTCTGGGAGTTTGTTCCAGAGTTGTGGGGCCGCAACAGAAAAGGCCCGAGTGCGGGTGCTTTGAAGTTTGACTTCTTTTGGCCCAGGGATATTCAGTCTGCTTTTCCCCACTGACCTCAGTGCTCTCTGGGGCTCATATGGGGAGAGACGGTCCCTCAGGTAGGTCGGTCCTTGGCCATATAGGGCTTTAAAGGTTATGACCAGCACTTTGTACTGGATCCGGTATACGATTGGCAGCCAGTGCAGTCCGCGCAGCCCCGGCCGTATATGCTCCCATCTTGGGAGACCAAGTAACAGCCTGGCCGCCGCGTTCTGCACTAGCTGCAGCTCCCGGGTCCGGTACAGAGGCAGCCCCATGTAGAGAGCGTTACAGTAGTCCAGTCTTGAGGTGACCGTCGCGTGGATCACCATTGCTAGGTCCTGACGCTCTAGGAAAGGGGCCAACTGCCTCGCCCACCTCAGGTGGAAGAATGCTGATTTGGCAGTGGCTGTTATCTGGGCCTCCATTGATAATGAAGGCTCCAGTAAGACGCCCAGGCTCTTTACCCGCTGCGCCGTCTTCAGCGGCGCCCCGTCAAAGGCCGGGAGAGATATTTCCTTCCCCAGAGTGCCACGACCCACATGGAGAACCTCTGTCTTCGCTGGATTTAACTTCAGCCCACTCAGCCTAAGCCACGTTGCAACAGCCTGCAAAGCCTGGTCCAGGTTCCCTTTCTTGGTTGTTCTTTTCTGTTTCTTTACACTGGTTATTATAATAGTCCTCTTTGTCTCTATGTGTGAGTTGTTTGATTTCTGCATTGGCCATCCAGTGATATCCAGATATACAATTGTTTAGTTGGTTGCCTGAAATGTATTTACAAGGAACAAATTGTTGTCTTCACAGAATTCTATGAAATGTTGTCCCACTTCATTTCATGCTCCTAGCCCAAATCTTCCAGCAATGTTTGATTCTGCTTTGTGTACTACTTTTGCATTCCAGTCATCTATGATTTTCAGCACATCTTGTTTCAGTGTGTGATCAATTCTTCTTAGACACTTGTGTAAAAGCTTTCAATTTCTTCCTCATCAACATCTGTAGTTGGGGTATAAATTTGAATGATGGTGATATTGATAGGATAAGATGCCTTAATGGTTTTTCTTTGTTTGAACTTCTTGTTCTAGATTTCCCATTTTAGAGTCTCACATGGGTTTTGTTTATCTGACTGCAATGGCCCAGGGTGGCCTGATTTCATCAGGGCTCAGAAGCGAAGCAGGGTTGGCCCTGGTTAGAATTTGGACTGAAGACCCCCAAGGAAGTCCAATGGGTTACTATACAGAGACAAACAAAGTCAAACTACCTCTGTTTGACTTTTGCTTTGAAAACCCTATGGGGTCACCATAAGTTTGTTGTGACTTGATGGTTTACACACACATAATATGGTTTAGACATTCCTATTAATCTTGTCCTGATTTATACTTTGACATTCTCAATGAGCTCATAACTAGGACAAATTTGGTTTAAGATAATATCAGAGTGTATTATCTATGTGGATATATTTCTGTCCAAAGAAGAATTAATTTGAAATGGGATGTAACAAGAAGGGAGGGGGAAGTGCAACAGCCATTTCTCTTCCATATTCATCCAGTCTCTATTTTCTAACTCCAAGATATAAGATCCACATAAAAAACAAATTTGATAGAATCTTAGAGCTATAGCCCACAAGAACTACCTTTGAGCAACTGAGCTGTCTCTCTAGGAGGAATTTAGATTTTAAATTATATCTTTGTGGAATGGGTAAGGAGAAGTCCCTAATGGAAAATCTTCAGGACAGCAGGAGTCATGGGAACATTTATGGAAGAAATCTATGAAAACTTCTACATGTTATAACATCAAAGAAAATTGCTTCAAAATGTTATATAGGTGGTATATGACACCCAAGAAACTGGCAAAAATGAACAATCAGTTGTCGGATAGATGTAAATGTCATGAAGGATCTTTCTACCATATTTGGTGGACTTGTGAAAAGGCAAACCAATTTTGGCAAATGATTAAGCAAGAGATTTCGAAAGTATTGGGATATAATATTAAGAAGGCACTAGATATTTTCCTGTTGGGATTACAAATGGAAAAAATCCAAAAGAAAGATAGAACAATAATTTGGTATATGCTTTCAGCTGCATGGACTTTATATGCGCAAATGTGGAAACAAGATAAAATACCAGAAGTATGGGAATGGACTTTAAAAGTTATGTATTGGAGTGAAATGGACAAACTTACAAGAATCTTAAAAGAAAAAGATTTAGAGAACTTTAAAAATAACTGGAGAAAATTTCAAAAATATATTGAAAAACAATGGGATATTAAAGGACATCTGGTGATCTTCGACAATGGTTAACTTTTAAAGAAACAATATATGGATTACAGTTATTAGACTATTGGATTAATAGATAATAACCGTTTTTGTTTTTTTATATTTTTCTTACTTCCTAACGATTAAGAAGAAATAACATGATGATGGATTATTATTATAACTTTTGGGGGTTTTGGAAAAAGATTCTTTAATAGATAGAGTTTATTACCTTATAACAAATAAGATTAAATAACAATATGGGGAAGATTATTAAGAGGTATGCACTGCTGGGGGTCACAAAAGGGGAGGGGTGGGGTGTACTAACATTTAATGATAAATGTTGATATGTGGATATAGTATATTACAGTACAATAAAATTGTTTTTACACGAAAATCAGGACAGCCAACAGTCTGAGTTAACAAGTCCTTACCTTTGACCTTTAGAGGTGGGGATTCATCCTTCCTAAATTACATTGGTTTTACTTTTTTTTAAAAAATGTTATCTTCCAACTTTTTCAAGGACATGTTTTTGATCAGAGAACTATTGAAGAGATTCTGGAAGGGGGAGAGGTGAAGAATGGTAAATAGATGTAATAAACCCAGCACAGTAGTACAGCATCAGTTAGAACAATAATTAGTAAAGTACATGCAAATCACCAGTGATGGTTGAAGTGGTACCCCAGTCCATTTAACTTAGTGGCTGGCTCTTCATCTTCATAGGCACTGAGCAATGTCAGATCTAAGGAATAGCAAGGAGGAAGCTAGGCACCCAGAGCTGCAACTCAGTTTGCTGCTGCTGGATAAATAGCTGTCTAGTACTTCACCTTTTAATGATGATTTCTCCTTGCCTTTCCTGTAACTCTGATTAGAACAAATCTGGGTTCCATCTCTTATGTTGGGAAACTTTCCTACATGCTTTTGTGTGAGTGGGTCAGAAGATTATTTGCAATATCTCTCATTGGAAAGAGCCAAAGAAGCCTTAAGCGTATTTTGCAGTCCTAGCATGCTTTGGTATGATTTCTTAGCACTCCCATTCCTGCCTTGTACATGTTATTTAGCTAGCAACTACTGCATCTGATTAATGTATGCTTCCCAGGTTTCCAGACACTTCATGAAGAGAGACCCTCAAAATATTATGAACCCTGACCAGCTTTAACCACAATTAACAAATCTCCTTTTGTTCCATGGTCTCCATTTTTGTACACAGATCAGTACTGTGACATGAATATTCTTCATACCCAGACTGCACTTCTTTTAGCATCTTTTTGGCTTCTGACTTTTCAGTTTCCCAGCAATATTTCCAGATTTGTGGGGAGAATCTCTCTCAGAACTCCATGATTCTGGGTGTCCAGACATTACATGGAATAAAAATTAAGACGAAGAGCAAAAATGATCAAAACACAAACAAGAAAGGAAAAATAATGTATTACTATCTATTTCAGGAAAACGTATGTATGGCTTTTCGAAGGGGAAAAGGAAAACAGGCCAGAATGCAACCAAGCATGCCAGACATGGAAGAAGAGAGAAGTTACTTTCTTTTAAAAAGATGACACCTCTATCAACTATCTGATAGCTTAAAGGGAACTTGTTCTGCCCTGCAGGGAATAGGACACCTGTGTAATGACCCGGTAAGGTCTTACCCTGCTTGATTGAGGAAGACTTGCCCCTGCTGCTTTCCCCTTGATTGGGGAAAGGGCAGCTGCTACAAAGGTCTCCGGTGACAGTGGGCCTTTCCGTCTGTCATCCTTGGGGACCCTGCAGGTTGTCTCAAGCTATGGCAATCTTAACTGCCTCTTTTGAAGAGTAGACACCATACAAGATTCATTGTGCAAAGACTTAGGAAGGTTTAAAGAGTGGGAGGGGGACAGTGACACACAGAAAGGCAAAATATTTGCTGTTCCCCATGAGCTATGCAGAGCAAGTAATTATATTCTGCCTGGAATATGAAACAGATATGTTTAAAAAGAGGTACTAGGATGCATAGAAAATTTAATCACTATGCTGACTAAAAACTGTATCAACACTGCAGTGAAATGGCAGAAAGGGAATGCCAAAATTTGTTTCCTTTTTTAAGAAGACAAAATTTATTTTCAATATGATTTTGCAGTCATTTTTAGTGCAGTTTCCCATTGCATGATATTTGACACGCACAGGAACCAGCTATGAAATGCATGCAATAGAAAAAAGACTGGCAAAGCTGCCAACTTTGATTTGTTTCTGTTGGAACTTGACTTGGCATACAAGAGGGAGAAGAAGAAAACCAGTGGTGATGGTGGCAGCAGCAGCAGCATAGTAAACGTAAACATGGTTGAATTCTCCCTATTGAGCTATACAGATGTTTTCCAGATGTGCCCGTGTGATTCTTTTTTTGTCAGTCAAATTCTAAAGTTTACAACAGTTTTTGGAACTCATGACTCAAAGATCACCTGCATTTATACTAAGCATCTTCAATACATTTAAGAACACTGATATGACAAATTACAAGCAATTGCTGGAGTTCAATTATTGTCTGATTTCTTGGAACTTTCTGACATGAAATTGTTTGGAGACTGAAGACCAAAATAGACATGATGGTGTCCAAAGTCTAACCAATGGACCCTGCCACTATTTAAAGTGATAGCAGGCTGAAAAATTCTTGTTAGCCCTTCCTACATTTTTTCAAGTGCCAAAAATGCTGCAGGGACAGCCATTTTAGCACTTGAAAAGTGTTGGTGAGGCATAAGCATGTAAGTCCACTGTCCTGTGTACCCTCATGGAATTTTAAAATCATTTTTTAAATGGTGGCAGCATCTACAGATCATCCCCATGGATGCTGCCATGCCTAGTTTGGCCCTTACATAGTTGTCAAGAGAATGAAAGCGGCTTGAGAGAACATTTACTTTGAACAGTGCAGGTATATTTTTCATTCTACCAATGACTCATTTCAATTAGTTTTTTTACTGGATTTTGAGGGTGGAGGTAGGGGAAACCTGTTTACCATCAAGAACAATTCTTCTTTCAAGCCACTTCATATCGGGGGGGGGAGAGGGGAATTTACCATGCTTCCAGACTCATTCTTATTCTATTACAAGAGATTCTCAAATTTATCACATAAGAATCGCAAATTCTGCAATGAAAAATTCAGATTTCGTGATTGGATTAAATGATGTGATGGAAACCAGTTTGTTCTTGTTGGACTGTATTTGGGAACAGCAGGCAGGAATTACTCTGTATATGAAGAGGGTCCCCCTCCCTCAATTTTGCTTTAATTTCTATCTGATTTTTAACGACTTGATTTCAAGTCCATGATCAATATTAAAAATATAAGTTTAGTTATTGCATTTTATTTTAATTTTTTTCTTTATAGAGAAACAGTATGTATAGTAGGTAGAGGATTACACTAAAATTGGTAGGCTCTGTTTCAAAGCCCCACACTGCCATGGGTGATCTTAGGCCACTAACACTCTGTCATCCTAATTTATTTCACTGTGCTGTTGTGCGGATAAAAGGAAGAAGGTTGGGGTAACAAATTGCTAGCTGGATAGAAACACTGTGACTTTCTATTCTTTTCTTCAATTTAAATACTTCTATCTCACTTTCAATGGCAACTCATGATAGATTACAAAGCCAAAGTAGTCACCAGCTCTATATTACATTTAAAACTTAAAGAAATAATTGAAAAATTAAAATCAACTATAACAGGGGTGGCCAACGGTAGCTCTCCAGATGTTTTTTGCCTACAACTCCCATCAGCCCCAGCCATTGGCCATGTTGGCTGGGGCTGATGGGAGTTGTAGGCAAAAAAAAATCTGGAGAGCTACCGTTGGCCACCCCTGAACTATAACAAGTCCTTCTCTTGTTACAGTGGCTGCAGGCATCTATTCATGCTCCATTAAAGGCTTTACAATAAAAGAACATTGCAGCACCACTGGAACCAGGTACAAGCTCTTCTGACCTTCTCCAGGAGGCCATTCCCAAGAGCTGTTGCCATAGCCAAGGAAGACTAAGGGTGTGTTCAGACTACACTAAAAATGTGTTTTGTAATTGGATTTTTGCTATTCTTACACAGTAAAAATCCAGTTGCAAAATGCATTATTTAGTGTAGCGTGGATGCACCCTAAGTTTGAGCTGAGGCGTATCTAATATCTAAGAGGGAAGGAACAGACAGGAGGGAGTTTTGAGAGAATTTTAACTGACCTGTGAATTCTTATCAGGAAAGATTTCTCAAAGATGTGGGTCCTTGGTTGTAAAAGGCTTTAAAAAATAATCAGCAGAAAGAAAGAAAGCCTTCTTCACTATGGATGCTTTCATACAAGAGATTTGGTTTGGCCTAGCCCTCCCATTCGGATCAAATGTGCACGATCACGCAAGCACATCTGCCCTCCAAACTGTTCTCATCCCGTCTCCAGATGCCTCCTATCCAGATTAGGAAGATCATGAGATGGAGGGCAAGAAGGGTGGCACTAGTGCTTAATTCTTGTGGCCATTTCTTACACACCCAGGGAAATGTTGATTGACACTTTGGGTTCAGGCAGCAATTTTTCTCCAGGCCAGTTTGGCAAGGGACCTTGGAGATTTTTGCCATCTTCTGGGCATGGAGCAGGTATCACCGGGGATGTATGTGTGTGGGGAGTTCCTGTATTGTGCAGGGGGTTGGACTAGATGACCCTGGAGATGCCTTCCAACTCTATGATTCTATGATCTAGCAGCTTATTAGCCTACATGGCTTGTCCCCCCAGCCTGCAGTACAGTCCTTTCATAGGAGAAGGGGGTATTGTTGGTGAAAAGGGAAGATAGGGAATGATCCACTTCCACTAGTGGAATGTCCATAAAATACAGATATCTTATGTAGGGAGCTTTGAGTCTAAAAAGCTTTTACCCTGAAAATCTTGTTGGTTTCTAATGTGCTACTGGACTTGAATCTTGCTCTTCTACTGCAGTCCAAGACAGCTACCCACATGAAAGAATATAATCCTTTGATTCTGAGGACTGGTAACATTCTATAAGATCTTGCATGCCAGTTTCCTCTATTCCTTAGGTGTACTAGCCATAGTTTACCATAATAGCTAAATTAGGTGTACTGTGGTTAATGATGTCCTAGATTGCCTCCAAACCATAGTTTCAAAAAATAGTGTGGATAGAAATCTATATTAATGCTTACCTAGTTTGTATGATATGGCAAACTATGGTTACAAAAAATAAACAAGAGGGAATACATGAAAAAGCATTAACGATGGTTTTATAATGTAGTATTTATTGAATTATATGATTTTATTGTATTATATTGAATTAATATGTTGTGAGCCGTCCTGAGCCTGCTTCAGCGGGGAGGGGGGATATAAATAAAAAGTATTATTATTAGTAAACTTGGCACTAGAGCACATCACCAGAAACCCAGATTATCCCTAGAAAAGGCAGATAACTTTTCTCAGGCTACCCTTAGCCCAAAACTGAAAGTGGAAAACCAGTGACATAGCCTCTGAGCCTCTCCAATATTCATGTTCAATATGAGCAAGGTTGTCAACTTTTCAACTAGCCACTATGGCTATGCCTTTCACATCAGCCTAGTTCAAAGACATTAGAAAGTGATAAAGTTTATTCCATGCCATGCATAATGTCAATTGCTAATTCCTGCACATCATTTTTAGAGGTATGGCTGGGCTTTTTCCTGTTCAATTGGCAGTCCTGCTCCTTAAACTCCAGTGGAAGGTCCAATTTAAATTCATTATACACACACACACATATATGGATTAGATGTGCAGAAGCAACTCAACTGGACACCTAAGTATATACAATGTGTACCCCAAGTTTTTAATTCCTATACCCTAGTTTTAAGGCATAATCTTGTCAAAGTGATCTGAAAATATTTCTCATGAAAGCATTCTGGAACTGTTCCATATTTTCTTCCCTCCCCAAATTTTCATTGTTTCTTAATTGTTCTCAGCTTCCTCTTCCCCCTCACTTGGAATCCTCTCTGGGGCTCCAGATTGTGGGGCAGCTTGCACAGTAACTAACTATAGTCAATTTGCCAGGGCACTCTAAAGAAAGAGGGGTTTTTTGTTTTTTTTTAAATGAATGTTTCATTGTTTGGCTTTGTTAATACTTCACTGTGTTCTCACTTCAAAATCTGTGCTCAACAAACAAAACAATTAGAAAATGCCAGTAACACTTTCTCAAACACACCCAAGGTTAAAAATGGCTTCATTCCCTACAGGGATAGGAAGCAAGATCTTCCCTACTGTAAATCAATGTGGCTTGATTTACTGCAACAGGGTATCAATGATTTACATCACCTGCAGATCTGCTCTACATATGTAGCTTAATTTTCTTTCTCCTTTTTTTTCCTGCTCAAAGGCTCTTAAGATGTTTCTTTAGATTGTTCTCTGAATTGCCATAAATACCATGCTATAGACACCACAAAAATAATGGCAAGTTGTAACACATCTGAGTGACATATAAAATTTGCTCTGTGGCAGATGAGCACCCTGGAGGTGCACAGGTTTGTCATAATATAAAAGGAATCTTGGAGCTGATTAAATTACTTCTCTGTGCCATTGTTAATTTTGTGAAAGGGGAGCATAAAATAGTATTTGAATTCAGTCTTTAGGGGGGTGGGGGATAAAACTGCATTCAGAAGTGAAACTCATTTGTTTCAGAATTGCTCAACTGGATGATCTACAGCATATTGTGACATTATTTTGTTCCTGTTTTCAAAGATGTGTCTTGATGCATGGGGTGGGGGGACCTCAAAATGTAAATCCCATTTTATGAAAAGTGCTGAACTGTTCTGAAATAATTGATGCTGATTTACCAGCAAGTGGTAATCCAGTTTCTGTACCCTGCTTCACCAGCACTTTTCTAAATGTTTGGAAACAAACCCATATACTTTCCCTAAATAATATATGAGACATATTTAAAAAGATATAATAGGAATAAATAAAGTTGTAATAAAACTCATTCCCAGTTCACTGAGTACAGTTGACAAGTGGGAAAACTCTTCCATGGGGACTGTTACCTGAAATGCTGGGATACACATAAACACACTTTCACAAGAGCACCTTCAGACTACTAGGTCAAGGGATGTGGGTGCACACTTGGGTGACACCTAGGGGCTTGCCATTGCAGACAGTGAGGGATACTGTACTTGAACTTCTGTCTTTATTGGACACAAAAATAATAGAAGGAATAACAGAAAATAGAAGGTAAAATGAAAGAGCATTGTAGAATATTAAACTTGGGGGAATTACTGAGCTACAAATAACTAGAAGGCTTATAGAATCACACAAATATTTGGGGAATGAGTAGCAAGAAGTAAATCAGGTGATTTCTAGTGGAGGCCATCCCAGTTTTCTGTTAGAGATACCTTTGATTAGGCTAGTCCAAAGACAGAACACCCACTGTTGGTGCACATTACAAGAATATAGTGCTCCTAGAGACAGAGTTTATATTTGTGTGTGGTGGGGGAGGATATATTCTGGAGTAGATTTAATCTAATCTTTTCCTTTCCAGGATGACCCAGGCATTTACTGTTGGGGCTTATGGTGCTCCTTGTCCCACTTCCCTGCTTCCTCTCCTGCTTAGCCTGCTTTGGCAGGGAGGGTGAAGTATAAATTGAATGCATAAATAAAATAAATAAATTATATGGGACCAGGGCTTTTTTTGTAGCAGGAACTCCTTTGCATATTAGGCCACACACCCCTAATGTAGCCAGTCCTCCAAGAGTTTACAGGACTCTTAGAACAGGACCTACTGTAAGCTCCAGTAGTATTGGCTACATCAGGGAGGTGTGGCCTAATATGCAAAGGAGTTCCTGCTACAAAAAGCAGTAGAGTTCCTGCTACAAAAAAAGGTACTGACAGGAGTGACCTACACATGTGCATCAGCTGCTACATATATCAGCTGAACATATAGAAGGTGTTATATAATGAATTAGACCCTTGGTCCATCAAAGTCAGTATTGTCTACTCAGACTGGCAGCGGCTCTCCAGGGTCTCAAGCATGACTCACCTTTCTTTGCCTGCTAACTCTCTCACAGAGCCAGATGACTTGGTTCAGGCATGGATGAACGGCAAGGTCCTTGAGTCAGAACATTTGGTCACTAAGATCTTTAAATGGGGGGGGGGCAGGGGGAGAGATCTTAATTCACTAACATACATCTCAATTTACTAGGAGCACAGAAGCACCAGAATCTGGTACCAGAATATTGGTAGAAGTGTTAGAGAAATGAATAAAAAGAATTAAAATATGAGGCTAACCAGATAGTACGTATCACTGGTTTTACCTTAACATTTCTTACAGAAGAAAGGGCACAAGCAAAGCTGGAACTTTGACGTAAAGGCAGATCAGTGCAGACTTCTCTCCACTCTCCAGTTCTTGGATTGCACGGACTTCACAGAGTATTTCAACTCTTTCTCTTGCAGATGGCAGGGTTTCTGGTAGTCCTGTCCTGAGTTGGGGGCTCAGTCCCCAAACTTTCTGTTATTCCCTCTACCCAGTCATGACCCAGAGTACATCGTTGGCCTTCATGGTCCTAACACAGAATATCCAAAAGCAATCCATCTTGCCACTTCTTTACAGACAATAAATGTTTTTGAAACTAAAGTATTCACCTGATGAAATCAGGAAACAGATTAACAAAGCCAGAATGGCACTCAGAGAAAACCTGTTACAAGGCAGGCCCAAAAGAGGCAGTAACAGAATACCACTAGCAGTCACATACAACTCACAACTCAAAACCGTTCAATGCATCATCAACGACTTACTATCTCTACTGGACAATGACAGTTCTCTTTCACAAGTTCTGGGGGGCAAACCTATTCTTGTACACAAACAAGCCCCCAATCTCAAACAGCTCCTCACCTGCAATAATGCAACTTCTGATTGGAACATGGACATTGGAATCAGAACTTGCAATAAACACAAATGCCAATTTTGCTGCCACATACACCCAGATAACACAATCACTGGACCTAACAACATCAGCTGCATCATCTCAGGCTCATTTCTTGCTCATCTAACATTGTATATGCCATTAAATCCCAACAATGTCCTTCAGTTCCTTACATAGGGCAAACAGGACAAAACCTACACCAAAGGATAAATGGACACAAATCAGGAATCACAAGGCTGTGAAACCTGTAAAACACTTCAACCTTCCAGGACATTCAATGGGTGATCTCAAAGCAGCTGTTTTATTGGAAAGGAACTTCAGGAACATACTGGGAAGAGAAACTGCTGAACTGCAAGTTATTACAAAACTTGGAACAACCTGCCAAGGACTTAACAGGGATATTGGTTTCTTATCTCATTACATGTGCTAAACTCATTCAGTTCTTACCTATGTATACTTACCAAGAAGGGCTAAACAACCCCTGTACCTTAGTGTATTTATTTTTTTGAACAGTATACTGGAATAGTGAATATAATGTAATCCAATTAATATTTTAATATCTTCTTCTGACATAAATCAGCACCTGCACCTTAAAGGAAAGGATGCTGTCAACTAACCCAATGCATAAGAGGAGATGAATAGAGTCTCAATTACTCCTAACAATTATAAAAGATACTTTTGCACAGTAGCCTCCCACTTTGTCATATTTATTGCTCCACTCCCCCCACCATAATTAAATCCAAACATATTATGACCTATAACCTTAGTTTGTCATTGCTATTTATCTTTGCAAATGTCAAATCATCTTCATTAAGCTGTACGCTAATTTGCTGCTCACCTTTGTAGAAGCCTATATATATGAAATGTTAGCTTCCATTTCTATATGTCTGCAGAACAGTGCGTGCACATAAAAGCTCATATCTTGAATACAGTTATGTTGGTCTTAAAGGTGTCACTGGGCTCAAAATCTGTTCCTTTCTGCCTGGAACCTGAGAATCCTATCGGCTGGCTCCCAGATTAATGGCTGATTTATCTGGAGTCAGGATCTGTTGTATATTCATCAGGGCATCCTGCATTTGTTCATCACAGGACGAATACTATTTATTGCACTTTTAAAAAAATCTCTTAACCACAGGTGAAATTTCAGCTTATTCCGTGTGATTGGGGAAATGTAGGATTTTTTTTCATGATTGGAGAAATACTAGGAACCTCATTCATCTTGGGGTAGGGTCAGAATCCTGTGTATTGTCCAGAAATGATAACAGGGAAGGAGAAGAGGATGACAGATACTGATATCCCCAAGACCCTTACCCCAGGGCCCCCCTTTTCTGTATAACATGAATCCCCTTTTTGTACATACATGCATCCGAGCATGGGCCTAGAAATGGTAGAAAGAGCAGGAATAACATGAAATGATTTATGCCAAACGAAGAAATGAGTCATACCAAAGGAGGAAAGCAATGCAGAGCCATTCTCCTATTAATCATATGCAACCCCACTGTAAGAGGATTCAGTCAAGGGCACTTTCCCACAGTGATCTCAGAGCCTCCTCCCAGATTCTAACTAATTATTGTTACCAATTCCTTACTAGCAGTTGCTCTACCCTGGGCTTCTGCTTTCCCCAGCTCAAGCAATCAGTTCCCCACCAGTTGCTGTGCATTTTGATCTGTGGTTCCCTCCAATTTCCCTTGCAGCTTCCTGCTCTTGTTTTTTAGAGATCATGAAGCTGCAAGAGAAATTGGAAGGAGCTGTGGATCAAAATGCACAAGTGCAGCAACTGGTGTGGAATTGATCACTTGAGCTGGGAAAAGCAGAAGCCCAGGGCACAGCAACTACTAGTGAGGAATTGGTCTTAAATTTCAAAGACAATCAACAAAGGGCCAATTCCAGAAGTTTCCTTTCAATTACCAGAAAAGAAGATTCCTGCCTTTTCCCAACCATGGCAAGTACCCGGCCCATACCTTTGCCTTCCCAATCTTCCTCAGAGAACACTTTTTATACTTTCCATGCACAAAAGGAAGAGTCCTTCTGCCATAGAGCCAAAAGATTTCTTTTCACATTGGCTCATCTTGAAAAGACTCTTTATTATCCTACATTCAAATGCCAACACCCTTTCCCCTCCTCATACCAGGCAAAAGGTATAAAAAGTTCCCCTTTCAGTTTGTTACTCCAGCCTTATGGCTGACCCTCAACCCTCCAATTTCTTCACTTCATCAATGTGCTGCTGCATTTCCCTCCCTGCCTGGATCTTTGGCACCCTTCCTCCCTTCTCTGCTTCTCTTCAGGACAAACTTGTATACCACATTTGCTTTTATAAGTTTATGTTCCTTTTAGGTAGGTAACACATTTTCTAGGGGAAAGGTTTTTGTCTGTTGTTCACTGCATTGCTTTTTCCATTCTGTAATTTTGATTGCTACCCTTTCCATATTTGTTGTTGTTCAGTTGCACAGTCGAGTCCAACTCTTTGCCATCCCATGGACCAAGTCACACCAGGCCCTCCTGTCTTCCACCATCCTCCAAAGTCTGCTCAAATTCATGTCAGTTACATCAGTAACAGAGCCAGCACATGGGAGTCAGCAAACTAGGCGATGGCCTGGGGCACCAGCTCCCACAGGCACCCGCTCCCTATCCTCATTCATGCCATCCCTGAGCCTTTCTCGGCTCTGATGGGTTGGAGGAGCTCCCCAGATCCCTCAAAGCCGAGAAAGAACACAGCTTCCCCTGACACGAGTCAGGGGAAGGCACGAGTGCTCTTTCTGGACTTTCAGGGATCGGAGGAGCACCCCTAAACCCTGAAAGCGCAGAAAGAACAGGTACCTGCCCAGCGTGCTCCAAACTTGAAGCATGCTGGACAGGGGAAAGCATGAGTGTTCTTTCTGGGCTTTCAGGGATAGGGAGAGCACCCCCAATCCCTGAAAGCCCAGGAAGAACACGGCTTCCCCTGCCCAGCGTGCTCCAAACTCGGAGCATGCTGGGTAGGGGAAGGCACCCAGCAGCCCTGTCCTGCTTCATAATGAGCTCAGCAGGGGCTGCGGGGGGGGGGGCAGGGAGGGCATCACTTAGAGCAATGCCCCCACAGCCCCTGTTCAGCTCATTATCTCATTATAAAGTTGGGCAGGGCTGCTGGGCAGGCGCCGCCATGATGACATCACAATGATTACATTATGGCGCACGTGCGTTTTGCATGCACGATTAGTACGGGGGGGGGGGGGGCAACACTGCAGGGTTCTGCCTCAGGCGGCAGAAACCTTAATGCCAGGCCTGATCAGTAATGCTGTCCAGCCATCTCATCTTTTGCCATCCCTTTCTTCTTTTGCCTTCTGTCTTTCCCAGCATCAGGATCTTCTCCAGGGAGTGCTCCTTCCCATTTGGTGGCCAAAGTATTTGAGCTTCAGCTTCAGCATCTGACCTTCCAGGGAACAGTCTAGGTTGATTTCCCTTAGGACTGACTGATTTGATCTTCTTGCAGTCCAAGGGACTCTCAAGATTCTTCTCCAGCATCACAGCTCAAAAGCATCTATTCTTCTGCGCTCGGCCTTCCTTATGGTCCAACTCTCACAGCCATACATTACTACTGGGAATACCATAGCTTTGACTATACAGACTTTTGTTGCAGGGTGATGTCTCTACTTTTTATTATACTGCCTAAGTTCACCACAGCTGTCCTCCCAAGGAGCAAACATCTTTTAATTTCATGGCTGCAGTCACCATTTGCAGTGATCTTGGATCCCAGAAATGTGAAGTCTGTCACTACTTCCACATCTTCCCTTTCTATTTGCCAAGGGATGATGGAGCAGGATACCATGGTCTTAGGTTTTTTGATGTTGAGTATCAAGCCTACCTTTGTGCTCTCCTCTTTCACCCTCATCAAGAGGTTCTTTAGGTCCTTTTCAATTTCTGCCATTAGACTGGTGTCATCTGCATATCTGAGGTTGTTGTTTTTCCCGGCAATCTTAATTCCAGTTTGTGCTTCATCCAGGCCAGCATTCCACATAATGTACTCTGCATATAAATTAAACAAGCAGGGTGACAATATACATCCTTGTCAAACCCCCTTTCCTATTCTAAACCAATCAGTTATTCCAGGACCGGATCTACATGGCTTTTTTGGGGGGCGGGGGCAAAATTAAAAATTGATGCTCCCTTATGGACCAATCTATCATGGTCCCATAGAATACAGTGGACTCCATACCCAATTTGGTGCCCCCCTCAATCGGCACCCAGGACAAGCAACCCCCTCTGCCCCCCCCATCCGGCCCTGAGTTGTTCCATATCCGGTTCTGACAGTTGCTTCTTGACCCTTATACAGGTTTCTCAAGAGACTTACCACAGTTTGTTGTGATCCACACAATCAATGAAGCAGAAATAGACATTTTTCTGGTACTCCCGTGCCTTCTCCATAATCCAGCGAATGTTGGCAATTTGATCTTTAGTTCCTCTTCCTCTCCGAAATCCAGCTTGAACTTCTAGTAGTTCCCGATCTACATACTGCTAAAGCCTAGCTTGTAGGATCTTTAACATGACCTTGCTGGCATGTAAAATGAGTGCAATGGTGCGATATTACATATTACATAATTACATATTAATATTCCAGATTGCATAAATTAATTTGGTCTCTTTTTCTGTTTGTAACATAAAAACTCTGTGCTTAAGAATCTTTTTTCTCCTTATTCTTTCTTTTCTATTTTTCTCCTTTTTCTCTCTTATTCTTCTGTTGATATGAATCTGGACCTTGGTATACATAGGCTAAAGATCCCAAATATATAGGTGCCCAAATATTTGTTCTGTACAGGCAGGGGACAACTTTGTTTGTTACAGCTATGACCTGTGTATACTGATTTGGGTAACTGCCAGGTGAGGAAATGAGGCAGATGGGATGATTAGATAGCCTGAATGGCAGACCTGATTAATTCCTGTTAATGAAGGCCAGTGGACGGTTCATGGCCCTGCTTTTGTTTATGAATGTTTCTAGAGAAGTCTGCCCAGTAAGATTCCTGGAAGGCCCTAGGAGGTTTGTTATTGACCTGCACACCTCAGTCGTTAATCATGGACATGTCTGATGAGTCCTTAAGAAGCCAAAGAATAGAGCCATTGTCAGAAGAGTGTCTGGGCTCCCAGAGGAATCTAGCTATGACCTGAATCCTCTTTCTGTGAATTATCCTGTAGTCCAATGTTAATTTCTCAGCTTTAATATAAAGCCTCTGCCAGACTTGAGAAGTCATAGGTGGGCACAGATCTCAAAAACATATCTCATGACCCAGGGCTGCTTTGGGAGTAACAGGATTGGCTAAAGGTGAAGACATCGTCTTGGGGAGTGCGGAGAACATTCCACACTTTCCTGACCAGATTAGTCTTGACTGACAATAGGAGTAGTTATATCTGCCTTGTTGACTGTTTTCAATTTCCCTTTCCTTTCCCTTCTCCCTCCCCCAGTTGCACAAACACAGATTTTGGACAGGAGCAGCCACTTAAGAAGCCAAATGCCATAATGAATTGTCCATACCTTGTACTTCTATAGAAAATAATTGCTTTTTCAGCTTTTTCTGCTCCTCCATAAATGCTGTGGACTTAGTCTGTAGCAGAAGAGATGTTAGATGCCAGCAAGACTGCCTCTGCATTCACTATGCTGTCTTTGGCCAAACAGTTCTTCCTTTCAGCTGTGCAATTCTGGTTGAACTTTTCCCTGTTATTTTACCATCATTTCAATGCCTTTCCTTGGAGATCTGCTGTCAGAGATACCTGAACTTTTGGATTGGGAAAGACTGGTAATCCAGATGAGGCTGCCAAAAATGCCGTCCTCTATGGCCACTGTATAACTCTGCAAAACACACCCCTATATTTCTTTTGTAGTTCTTCCTGCCTGTCATGGGATGCCAAATGCAGGTCTCTGTGTCCACTTTGTGACTGACTGCCATTCCAGGTGTGTGGGATGCCTCACTTCATCATCGGTTTAATATGGCCCTCTTTCTGGAGATGCTTTGTAATTTTCTGGGGATGTTTGATAACTGCCTTCCCAACACTGACTTACCGTGCAAAGCTAACAACACCTTCCCTTGAGTAAGAAGCCCCATTGAATAGACCTGAAGAGAATTCTGAGTAGTCTTCTTTAGGATTGCTCTCCAAATTTCCTCTAGAATGGTGGCCCATTTTCTGATCTGCCTAGCAGGATCACTTGGATGAGGGACACAACTGCACAAAATTTCATCCCACCTGGATGGAAAACAGAGAATTTACAGCTTAGTTAGATGTGATCCCCATTAGACTGTGTTTCCCATCAAAGTAAATGGGGCAATGAACAAAAGCAAACAAAAATGAGATTGAATAAAAAGTAAAGAGCTACATACTTGAAAAAGGATCAGTTTTTATTTCAGACGACTATATCCTTAATATGTCTGCAGTTTTGTAAATGTTGGTTATGAAATGTTAAGGCATTTTTAAATGTTTTCATATATTGTTTGATCTAACAGAGCTCAAGTAGTGCCACATGAAGAGAGCAGGAGCCTCTCCCAAAGGTTGCTGTTCTGACCCTGCTCCCATTTGTGTTGGAGCCTTTCCCAGGCTTTTCATTATAACTCCATTTTGATGCAACATCATCACTCTTGTATTTTTGTAGAAATGGTTAAGAGGTGTTCTTTACTTTTATATTGTTCTTCTAGAGCTAAATATTTAAACAGTAGCTACTGATTTATTTATATATTCCCCAAAAGGACCCAGACATGTTGGACACTCAAGTTGCTTCACACTTTGAGCTTTGCATTTTGCTGTATTTTGCTAGCATGGCATCAAGAGATATATTACTGTATCATTTAACATCTTTGCATGAAAATCAAACTCTATGAAGGGGGCCAATAAAAAATTCAAATAACCTCCAAAAGAGGAATATACTTTAAAGAAAAGACACCTGCTTTACAGAAGTACACAAAGAGACACTACCCCAAGAAGACTGAAGGAACAGGGATTATTAACAACTGAGAATTCTACAGACCCAAGTAGCTGCTGTGTCAAGTTCATCTTGCTCATCACTTCCACAAACAAAAATTCTCTTCCCCTGGAAGCCCACTGAAGCCCAAGCATGCTCCAACTCAGTGTTCCCTCTAAGCTGAGTTAGTGTGAGCTAGCTCACAGTTTTTTAGCATCTGACTCACACATTTTTGTCTTAGCTCAGGAAAAATGGCCCCAGAGCAAATGAACGTATGCAATAGATCACCATTTTAATGCCAGTAGATTACAAAATAGAATGTTTGCTCACAAGACTCCACAGATTAGAGGGAGTATTGCTTGGGCTATTGCCCAATTAAATAAATCATACAAATTTTAGTCATATCTATCAATTACATCTTTATCCCACCACTTATCAAACCCCAGTTCCAAGGTTACAGTGAACATGAGTACAATCTGTTACAAAAAGATATATGCATATCCATGCAGGTTGTGTGCACATTCACTATGACATGTGACCAAGGTTCATGAAGCACTAGGTGGCATACAGGAGTTCCCCTCCTCCATTTTATTCATACAACAACCTTACGTGGTAGGTTAAAGTTGGATAAAGTGATTGTCTGAAGGTCACCCACTGTACCATTCTATGTAGAGTTGATCTTTGACTGGAATTAACTGCATAGGGCTGTCCAGTCAATTTCATAGTAGACTAGAACCTTGGGTCTCTACAGCATGCATCCAACATCTTAGCTATTACACGGGCTCTTCAGCTTAATTTTTTTTATGGTTAAAGTGCATTCATACTTTATAGTATGTGTTTATGGAGAGAGAGGATATATGAGGACTGCTGGGGATAGGAAACTCTACTTCCCCTTCATTGGCTTCTTTTCTCACATGCTGTCTCTTTGCCTCTACTTTCTCCCATTTGCTCTGGCTTCCTCCCATTCTTGCTAGCCCCAACTTTTTCCTCCTGACTCTTCCTATCTCTCCCCTTTCTTCTCAGCCACCATGTCCTTCATTTCTCCTCTGCCTTATTCTTTCCTTACTTCCTGCTTGTGGCCACAGAATAACAAGAGGAAACTGAAAGGAAAGGTAAATACAGTCAAAACCCTTGGGGAAGCTTGGAGGCTATTTAAAACTACAATCCTGGAAGCTCAGATAAAATATATACCATTGTCTCCAAGCAGAACTTTTTCCATTTCTGTTTGCTCTTTTCTTATTCCTTCAGTTTTAATGTCATTGTCCACCAAGCTCTTTATTTGTTGCATTTGAAACCAATCATATTTATAATTCAACTCTTCAGCAGTTTTCAGTTCTATCTTGCCACTTTGTATTTTTAATAATTGATTATATGACATCTTTAAATCTGTTAATTGAAATCCGCCTCTTTCTTTTGCATCTGTCAAAATTTTCATTTTGATCCTTGGTTTCTTCCCAGCCCACACAAATTCTGAAATTTTTCTTCACCATTTATCAAATTGTTTGCCATCCTTCACAATAGGAATAGTTTGAAACAGATACATTATTCTTGGTAGAATATTCATTTTAATTGCAGCTACCTAACAATGACAAGTTAAGCTTGTTCCATTTTAACATATCTTCATCCATTTTACGCCACAGCTTCTCATAATTATTTTTAAACAGATCAATATTTTTCATTGTTATCTCCACCCCTAGGTACTTTACCTTAGAAGTGACTTCACAGCTCGTTAGTCTCTGTAATTCTTGTTGCTTATTCAACTGCATATTTTTACACAGAATTTTTGATTTTTCTCTATTAATACAAAGTCCCGCCAACTCCCCATATTCTTGTATTTTAGCTAACAGCAAAGGTGTAACTTGTATGGGGTTTTCATTTATGAACATTATATCATCAGCAAAAGCTCTGTATTTATAAGTCCTTTTATTCTTAAACCTATATCTTTTTCTTCTTGGATCTGCATCAATAATATTTCAAGAGTCATTATAAACAACAATGGTGAAAGCGGACATCTTTGTCTAGTACCTTTGCTAATTTTCATATCTTCTGTAAGATCTGCATTTATATACACTTGCACTTTGCACACTTGCACTTTGTTCCGAATATATTGCTTTTATTATTCTTATAAAGCTTTCTCCCATCTCCATTTTTTCCATTACTGCAAACATAAAGTCCCAATTTAAATTGTCAAATGCTTTCTCTGCATCTGCAAAGAATAACGCTACTTCTTTTTCTGGATGTCTTTCATAGTATTCTACAATATTTACAACAGTTCTAATATTATCCCTTATTTGTCTTTTGGGAAGAAACCCTGCTTGATCTTCCTTTATGAAGTTTATCAAATGTTGTTTAAGCCATTCTGCCAAGATTCTTGTAAATATTTTATAGTCATTGTTTAGTAGCGAAATTGGTCTATAATTTTTTACATTTGTGACATCGCTATCTTCCTTAGGTATCAACGAAATGACGGCTTCTTTCCATGTGTTTGGTACATTCCCCTTTATTCTTATCGTATTCATCAACTCCTGCAGTTTTGGTATTAATTCATCTTTAAAAATTTTAAAATATTTAGCTGTATATCCATCTGGCCCAGGTGCTTTTCCATTTTCATTGCATTAATTGCTGCTTCAATTTCTATTTTTTCAATAGGATCATTCAAAACTTTTTGCATATTTTCAGTTAAGGGCTCTATTTTTATCTTTTGTAAATACTCATCTATCTTCTCTTTCTTTATTTTAGTACCTTTAAACAATTTGGCATAGTACTTTAAAAACTCTCTTTTTATTCCTTCTTGAGTAACCACTTCTCTTCCATCCACCACAACTCTATTGATAATTCTATTTTCTCTCTTTTTCTTCAATTGCCAAGCCAAATATTTTCCCGGTTTATTTGCTCCCTCAAAGGATTTCTGCTGAAGTCTTTTCAAACTCCATTCCACTTCTTTGTTTAACAAATATCTCAGTTGAGTTTGTAATATTGTAATTTCCCTTAAGATTTTCTTTTTCCCTGGTCTTTTTCTCAGCTCCCCTTCCTTTTTCTTTATTTCATTTTGAATGTCCAATAACTGTTTTTCTTTCATTCTCTTATCTTTATTATTCAAAGTAATCAACACTCCTCTCATTACTGCTTTATAAGCATCCCAGACCATCTGAAAATCAATATCCTCTGTATCATTCATTTGGAAAAAAGCTTTCGTTTTGTTTTCTAGGTATGTCACTGTTTCTTTATTCTGTAGCAAATCTTCATTCAATCTCCATCTTCTCAATTTCTTGGACAATTTTGTAATCCACATTATTGGGTTATGATCAGCCCCAATTTTAGGTAAAATCTCTATCTTCCTTGTTATAAGACCTAAATCTTTAGTTCCCCACAGCATGTCAATTCTAGAAAAAGTTTTATGTCTTGCCGAAAAAAAAGTATAGTCCCGAACTTCAGGGTTAAACTTCCTCCATATATCTTCCAGATTCTCTTGCTTAACCAATTCAAAAAAAGACCTTGGCAATTTTCCTTCTTTACTATTATTTTTTTCCCTCCAGACCTATCCAATGAGTTCTTAACTGTTCTATTAAAGTCTCCCATTATTAAAACTTGGTCATAAGTCAGTTCATCAAGCTGTTGTGTGATATCTTTAAAAAAAACATCCTTTGCACCATTAGGCACATATAATCCTAATAACAACGATTTTTTCCCATTTAACATTGTCTCTACTGCTACAAATCTTCCATCTTTATCTTTAAACACTAATTTTGGCTCCAATTCTTGTTTAATATACAAAACAACTCCCCTTTTCTTCTGTTCAGCTAATGACAAAAATTCTACTCCCAATTATTTGTTCCATAAAAATTTATAATCCTTTTGTTTAATATGCACTTCTTGCAAACAAATTATATTACAATTTTGTTTTTTAATCCAATGAAATGTTGCCCTTCTTTTTTGTGGTGAATTTAGTCCATTAACATTCCAAGACAATAATTTGTAATCCATCATGGTGCAAATTCTTTATTTTCTTCAAAAAATTTACGCAGTTTCTTGGCATTTGTAATTGTAATTCTCTTCCCCTGGAGTTCAAAGCTCAAACCTTCAGGTATTATCCATCTAAATCTCATTCCATTGTCTCTTCATTTTTCTGTCAGCTTTTTATATGTTCTCCTATCATTTATCACTTGCCTTGGCAGCTCTTTCATAATTCTCACTTTACTACCTCCCATTATCAATGTCTTTTCAAAGTTTTTATACATGATCCTTCCCACCATTTCCTTTGTCATATATCTTATAACAATGTCTCTTGGTAAATTATTTTTCTTGGCAAAAAGTGAATTCACTCTATACATATAATCATACATGATTTTAGTCTCTTCAGGGTCTTCTAAAAATTCTGCAATTATTTTAATTATGTAACCTTTTAAATCACCATCTTCCTCTTCAGGTACTCCTCTCAGACGTATCTGAGTCTCCATCAATTTGCAGTCATGGATTGTCACTTTTTCTTGCATTTTCAACAAGGTGGAATCATATACTTTCATTTTACCTTCTACCTCTGGCACTTTCTTAGATGTTTCCTCAGTTTCCTTTCTGAGGGCTTCCATATCTTTTTTAATCTCTGCAATAATTTCTGTTTTCGATTCATTTATCATCTCTCTCACCCATCTCATCATTCTGGCCTCCATAGCCTCTAATTGATCTTGCATTTTTTCCAATGAAGCAGCCCTCCTGGTTCATCATGATGAAGAGTTCATCATGATGAAAAAGAGTTGGCTCTGGAAGGGGCCTGCAATGTTCAGATGCAGTTTGGACCATGGAATGTGCATTGACTCCCAGAGATGTACAGGGGTGCTGAGAGGGTCCGGTCACATTTCCTGGCAGGGCTGGCAGCACTTCATCCACAACTCAATCTCTTTGTCTAGGCCTGGCCACCACAGGTAGCTCCAGGCTAGGGTCTTCATGTGCATGATCCCCGAGTGCGTCTCATGTAGGGCCTCTAACACTTGTTTGCATGTGCTTCACTATAATAGGCACCCCTTGTGTGCTGACAGCTCATCCTTGCAGGAAGCAAATGCTATAAATTCTGCATCCGCCCAACTAGTGGGCCATCCCCTCCCCACCCAGTCCAGAACACGGGAGAGGATGTGGTCCCAGGCCATGTGTTTGGCTACATCCAAGGCATGCAAGGGCCCGTCAGGCAGTGTCTCAATCAGCAGGATCTGGTGTGCTGGGGCTGGGTCAATGTAGGTGAGCAGGAGGCAGCTGATAGCATCCATGTGGCTCATCAACTTCCCAGGGTGGTAGACCAGAGTACAGCAGTAAGCGCCCAGGAAGATGTTCCAATGGAGGAAGCGTGGTGACAGGATCTGTGGGGCCTGTTGGTCTGGAGCAAGCAGTTCGAGCAGCAACTTCTGGTCTGTAGCGAAGGTGAAGGGCCACCCGTACAGGTAATCATGGAATTTCCGCACCCTTGCTACAATGGCAAGTGCCTCCTTGTCAATCTGGGAGTAGTTTCTCTCTGCAGGTGACAAAGTATGCAGCTAGCCCACAGGCACCTCCTGGCCATTTGGCAACTGGTGGTCTAGGACTGCCCTGATACCGTAGGATGCTGCGTTGCAGGCAAGAACCACTGGCAAGGCCTCATCGAATGTCCTTGATGGCCTGGAATGCAGCTGTGTGTTTCTTACCCCAGACCAAAGGAGCCTTCTTGTCCAGCAGGTGGTGTAGCAGCTCTGCAAGGGCAGCTTTGTGGGGCAGGAAATGATGGTAAAAGTTCAGGAGCCCCTAGAATGCCTGGAGTTCTGCCTTGGAGCTGGGGGTTGCAGCCTGGACGATCGCGCGGACGTTCTCTGTAGCTGGGTGGATGCCAGCTGTGTCAACCGCAAATCCCAGGAACTCCACCTGAGGGATGCCCAACACACACTTCTCCCACTTCAACTTTAGCCAAGCTGCTTGGAATCGTAACATAGCACAGAGGTGGCAGCCAAATTCTTCTGCGGAGGGGGCAGCGATTAGAATGTCATTGAAGAATGGCTGGACTCCCGGAATCCCTTTAAGGAGAGAGTCCATTAGATTTTGAAAGATTCCCAGGGCCATGTTCACCCCAGATTGCAGCCATTTTACTCTGAACACCCCCCGATGGGTGACAATTGTCTGGGCCTTGGTGGTCCAGTCCTCTATTGGGAGCTGTTGGTAGGCCTAAGCAAGGTCCAGCTTCCTGAAAATTTTTGAGTCTGCTAGGGATGCCAACACGTGGCTGACAACAGGGACTGGGTACACATGGTCCTGGAGTGCCTTGTTTATGGTGCACTTGTAGTCTGTACAGATGCGGATGTCCCTGTTGGGCTTCACCGGCGTGATGATCAGGGTTTCCCAGAGGGTGTGAGGGACTGGTTCCAAAAACCCCTGGTCCATGAGGTAGTCCAGTTTGGCCTCAGTTTTTGGTTTTAATGCAAACAGGATGCGCTGGGTCTTCGACTATATGGGCTGGACTGCAGGATTAAGTTGTAAGGATATCAGCGGGCTCGTGTAGCATCTGAGAGCCCTGTCAAAGACTTTGGGGAACTCTTCACAAATGTGTGTGAAGCTGAGAGGCTGAATATAATTCACCCTGATGATCACTATCCCCAGTGATCCAAATCAGGCCAGACCCAGTAAACAGGTGAGCTTGCCCTCCACCCCCACCAACAAGTCCAACATACCGTCAAAGTGCTTGAATTGCACCTGGAATCAGCCCCACCGCTTTATATGTGCTGGGTTTTTTAAAAAGTCCCGCAGGATGAACCTAGTGGGCCATAGCAGAGGGCCACTGTTGAGGCATAGTCTTTTGAGGGCGTTCTCCAAGATGATGGAGATGGAGTACCCCAAGTCAATTTCCATTAGGCAGGGGGTCTCATCAATTAGTACTGTTATTTTAATTTTGTCCGGGCTGTCTTGGGGCAGATTCAGTACCTGGAGGCTGGTGGAAGTGGTGGTGTGAGGTTCCTCTGACTTGTGGTAGGCTGCCTGGCGTCTTTGATTCATCTTGGCCCAGCAGGCCCAGGTGATGTGGCCCACCTTGCTGCAGTTCTGACATGTGGCATTTCAGAACTGCAAGGTGCGAGGCTCATGCAGATCCCCACAGTTGGCACAGGAAACCGGGGCTGTGTTGTCCGTAGGCCGAGTTGGTGCTGCTTGTTGGCTCTCACGGTGAGGAGGAGAATGGAACTGGTGAGTTTCCTCACCATTGGAAACATTGGGAGGCTGAGGACGCTGTGGCCTGATGCACTGCAGTCACGGGACAGCCGTTGTGCGACTGCTCGAACACAGAGGCCTGGCAAAGCACCTTTGTCAGGGTAATGTCATCTGTGGTGAGGAGCTTTTGCACAGTTTCTCATCCTGGATTCCCACCACAAACTGGTTCTGGAGAACCTCATCCAGGTTGTGGAACTCGCAATGCAGGGCGATGCCTCTCAGTTCAACGAGGTAGTCCGCAGTGGATTCAGAGGGCTACTGCTGCTGAGTATAGAACTCATGCTTGCATGTCAGGCAGGTTGGCTGGGGTGCCAAATTGTTGGTTACAGCCTGGATCAGGTCCCCATACAAGGGAGCTTCAAGAGTGGTTGGAGCAATGAGGCACATCATTAGCCACAGGGTGTCAATGCCACACGAGCTGAGTAGGAGCGCCTTCTGATCAGCCTTGGCCTTCATCTTGTGCAGGAGGATGTAGTACTTGAGCCAGTCCACCCATGTTTCCCACAGGTCCAGCAGCGCAGTGTTGAACTCCGGCAGCTGATGTCCTGGAGCAACAGCCATGATCCCAGCCGTGATGTGTGGCAAGCAGAGTGCAGGCACTAGAACTCGGTGCACGGTGCATGCGGTGCGGCTGAGCGATAGGCTGACTCAACAGGATCCCATCCTCATCACCAGTATTAAATACTGGGTTCAACACAGAGGAGTTCAACCAAGTACAAGCTTTATTTGCAACATGGCGGGGCTGGGATCCCGCTTATATACATGCCCCCCAGAACACCCCCCTGAGTCCCATACCAAATCACTGCAGTTGAGGTTCGCGTCCCAACTACTCATTGGTTTATTTTCAGAGTTCAAATCCGTCCAGGTGACCTGTGGTTTCCCACAATTCAGTGGAAGTTTGCAAAGCCGCGCAAATCAATACATTCAGTACATATTTGAACTAAGAAGTCTTGAATCTATATAACCTGATACATTTTGATATTTCTGTGTTTAAAATCTTGAACTAACAAAACAGTACCATTAATAGTAATAAATTACTATTACAGGGCTTACAGGGCTCTTAGTACAGGGCCTACTGTAAGCTCCAGGAGAATTGGCTACATCAGGGATGTGTGGCCTAATATGCAAAGGAGTTCCTGCTATAAAAAAAGCCCTGATAATAATCAACCTGATTTGGTACTTACACATGCTTATATGTTACAATGTACATATGTATACAAAAATTTGACCATTGAGGAAGGCCTTGAAGGTCAAAACATGTTTAGTCCTGTTTTAACATGGTTCAAGTCTATCAACCTAGATATAGTGAGTCATTGATCCTATTTTATTGGTTCAAGATTTTAAACCTAGAAATCAAAATGTATCAGGTTATATAGATTCAGGGCTACTTAGTTCAAATATTCACCACCTCAAGGACAGATTGTGTCAATGCTTTTAAAGTATGGTTTTAGGGCTCTTTGTAATAAATGCATATATTTTAAATTAATTTATTTCTCAAAATATATTTTTCTCCTATCCAGCTTTTGGGTACCCAACTTCGTTGCTTCTTAAGGCTGGGTTTTCTCCCCTTCTCTCTTGGTAAGATCTGGGAAAGCAATAATGGTCAGATGAGAATGATGTTCTGTCTTGTCTCAATGTCCAGCTTGAGACTGGAAAATATGAGGTGGGGGGTTGCTATAGCTTGAGAAGTCTTGTACATCTGAAACAGAAACAAAGGCAGCCTATAACATTGCCTCTGCAGTCCCTTGATGAGGCCTGTCAGGAGTTTGTTACTCTGAAATAGATGCTCTTTGCCTGTCTTTTAGTTTCTTATTGAAGAGAAAGCAAAACTGTAACCTGATCCTTAAACAAATTTCAAATGGTGTCATCATTGCTAATGGTTCTTTTACAATTCAGCTCATCACTTTAGGCAAATAGCTCTCATTCATAAATTCTCCAATTGTCAAAACAACATAAACGATCATTTATCAAAATGCAATAAATCTTGGGAAGCAACAAGAGAGTATAAAGAGGGCTTGGGCTGCTGTCTGTAGGGCTGTTTCTTTGGCTGTATTTGAAAGGCCAGCCATGATTGGTTAGACATTAAACTGTTGCTATGAGCTGCAAAACATTCTGCTTTGAACACATTCAGCTTGTGCATTAATGATCCTTTAGGAAGGGTAGTTGAATCTCAAAGTTCTTTTCGTCAGCTCTTGTGCTTCTCCAGATGGTATGATATTAACCTCTTAGCTTAAACATCTTTTTAGCATTCTTTACTTGAAGCTCATCTTTGATGTAAAATCAGGCAAGCCATTTGAAATCTGTCAGAGCTTCAAGATGTTTCCATGCATTCTTTTCACTTTGGAAACCTTGAGGGCCTTGACTTCGAGCTAGGAGAAGTGGATCAGCAAAGGATGCCATGTAAGGAAATGTCAGTTACATATTTGAGTTAAAATTAGGGCTGACTGGGCTCTCTCCCAAGATACAGGAACATGAATGAAAAGGGTCAGTTTTAGAAATACTTCAGAGCTAAAGCCAAATCCCATTCTCTCAGTTAACTATGTATTCTTAATTATATGGTACCAAAAGTTCCTTTACAAACTGCATTGGGTAGGTACATTATTGAGTCCATTGGCTTTGGTCTTCCAGAGAATTCCCAGGTTAAGTGGGGGGGGGGGGAGTGTCAATTTTTGCCAATGCTATCCTCCTACACCAAGCCTCTGTTTCCCCATCATGCTGTTCCTGGGGCAGTTCATATAACTCCCTCGAGTCTCCCAGGAGCAGCATCGCAGGGGGTATTTTGGCCTGCAGTGGAAGCCAGGGAGCTTGTGCTCTGTGTACTATATATATATATATATTTCTGAGCATAAAAGGCTTCTGGTAGTTGTAAATCATTGTTTTGCCTTAGGTTGAGGAATGATTACTAAAGAAAGCAGGAAGTACACTGCTCATACATTTTATTATGACTGATCATCTGGTGTCCTCATAATAGCTGTGGCTCATGTAGTGAGAATGACTTAAGTAAGTGGCTGCCACAGCTTCTGACTTAAATGGGTGTTACAATGACTGGTGTGAGTCCCATACCTTTAAACCAGTGGCAATCACTTGGCAGCTGCAGAAACAGAGATGGAGGGTGTAGTGCCTATGAAAGTGTGGAATTGTTTAACAGCCAGTAGCACCCAGTGGCAGAACAACCCAACAAGGTTATCAGCCATTGGATAGGGGTTGCTGGCCTGCATAGTACTCTCACTGTCTCCCTCTGCCTTTATTGCTATCAGTATGAGCCTGTTCCCCTAAGCTGCTCCTGAACAGTGGTTGCCACTCTTCGTCAACCCTATTGTATGAATAGTTGCTTTGGCTAGTGTAGGTTAGTGTAATATCTCAAGCAGAAAATAAGTTGGGTGAGATGCTTGAGTTTGTGCCTCACAGTTTAAATTGTGCCCATATATTAAAAGTTCAGAAATGGTCATGGTAACTTTTAATGTTACAAGTGACTGTATGCATAACTAGAATAGAGATCTTACTCCTTATCCCAACTGCCTGTGAGTTTGTATGTGTTGTTGCAGCCTGTAAGTCCTACTGAGTTCAGTGCAGTGTTAATTTCTCTGTTGGTTTCTAAGTTTATGATACAGCAAGCTGATTTTCCCCCATGAAATATGAATCATGGAACATCACTATGCAACACTGATCAAGGCATAACTGAAATAATTATATATGATTTTGCTGAGTGAACAGTCTTTCAGTTTTAATCTGATAGATCTCACACATGAATTAAGGAATCAATTGGAGCAGCATGAAGAATGAATATCAGACTGTTCTGTACATTTTGAAGGAATTCTGTGAAATTGTACTGGCTAATAAAAATCATGCAGGGGAAATTGTAGTTAGTCATATTACACTCAATTAGAATTGCCATCAAATTTCACTTTTGACAGACATTTGTAGGAGTACAGGGATAAGGTTTGGAGTTTTGCTACAATTAGAACTGTTCCTCAGATGTTGTCTATCTCTACATTAGTACTGAATTCTGTAGAGAACAAAATGTGAGGATAAAGAATTAAAAACTGAAGGAAGTTAAAATTGCTCCATTAAAATTGGTTAAAATTCTCTGAAGAATCCGGGGGTAGTGGTGGTACATACATTTCAACTCATGAGCTGATATGCATTTTGTGGAGATGTGTTAGGGACACTGTTTGGATATCAAGGAACTGGAAAATATTGGTGTTCCCAGTTTCTTGGCTTCCAAATTCCAGTTTAATATTCATATCTGGGTTTTTTGGAATTTCAATATCATTTGACTCCATTATTCCCTATGATTCATTTATTCCCTTTCCAGAGGGCTGGAGAAGCTGTTTTCAAGCAAATTGCACCAAGATTTCAGCACAGCTGCTAATGTCTTCCTTTAAATTACCCCCAAATTTCAAGTGAATGGTCCCCTGAATGAGGTGCCCACAGCCATCCTCTATTGTCTGCTATGAGGGTGAGAATTCTATGCTTTCACCAGGACAAAGAATAACTAAAGACACAAGAGCAAACAAAGTGATCCCTGGCCAAAAGCCTCTCAAAGCAGACAGAACCAACAAATCCAAAGAACCAATGCAGAACAAGGGAATCCCAACAAATATAAAACCAGAGAATCCAACCCAGGTGTCAAACCAGAGAATCATTCTAGCCAAACCCAATAGGACCACTGCCCAACAAGCCCAACAAATGAAAAATTGGAGAATCTGAACCAACATACAATCTGAGAATCAAAGGCAATGTCAAATCTGAGAATCCATCACAAAAATCAAACCTTCCACAAAGCAACTTGCGCAATGAATACAGTGTAACAAGATCAACAAAAACAATATAAAAAGACAGAATCCAAGCTAAAACAATGTGGCAAACTGCTACCAAGCCCCAGAAAAATAAACAATAAAACAGTCTTGGGAGCCTTAAATTGTTGGCTCCCAATATTTCCAGTTAATCCCAAATATTTCCAGGATTTTTTGCATACATTTCCCAATATCCCCCAAAATACCAAATAAAGTATTTTCCCAGGTTTATATTTGGTCCAGGTATGTCCAAATATACGCCCCATGCCCTGTGCTGTCCTCATAACAAAGAAATGAAATAAAATTTAATTGTGTACATGAACTGTTTCATTCTCTGACAATGGTTTTCTAACACTGCTCCATGGAGTCATCAGAAGCTCTCAGGACTCCCTGAATGATTCAATTACTTCTGGTTGGCAAGCTTCTCTAAAAGATCACTTTCTCACTATTCATGATCTTCTACTGCAATGTATGGACTGGATATAGCCAGTTTTTACACTCAATCTCAGTCAATTTCTCCCATTATTACAGTTCCCATACCACGTGGCTTTTGTTCATACAGGTCCCATGATTCCCTGTATAGCTTTTTTGGTGGTCAGTGGCAGGGCTTTCATTGAGCAGGAATGCAGAGGAACTCAGTTCTGGCTGGTTTGGCATCAGTGGGTGTGGACTAATAAGCAAATGAGTTCCTCTGGGCTTTTACTAGAAAAAAAATTCCTGGTCAAATGTGTCCACACCCATCCTCCATTATTTGCCATCCTTCATTGTATGCTATGTTTGCGATTCTCCCTTTTTCACAAGTAGAAAAAGTTGGTTGTATCCAACCCTATAAGAAAGAGCAAGGTAAATACTGAACATCTTAGACGATGCTCTCAGATGACACAGATGAAAGGTGAGTCCCAAGAGACCTAGAAAATGTCCTGCGTTACCTATCTACTTACCCCAGAATTTGTTGCAATCTGCTGGGGTATCTTGGCAGAAAGATTGGATTGAGAAAAAGTACCTTGAGAAAAAAAATATTTGGACAATGTTTCTCTAAATTAATACAGATCTGTAAAAAATACTCTCTCCAAGAAGCCTGGTTCTCAAAATAGGAAGGGGGTAGAGATCATGTATTACCTTTAGTTTTGATTGCTATAGTCAATTAATATTGAATGTAGTTAATCAATCACTGTTGGTTTCATTCACAATTAAAGAGGTTTCCTTGGAGCTTCTGTAAAAGCCCCACTGATCTGAATGGGAATTATAGAGCAGCCACAGTGCCTGCTGAACTGTGGTCACATCTCTCCAAGAACTGCAATAAAATCTGTTCCCAATGCAAGGATATTTTATTTCATCTTTTACTGTGTGAGCCTCGCATTGGATCTCATGAACATCTGATTAAAGTTACCTTAAACATTTGGAGTTTATATTAGAGATGAGACCAAAGAAGATTTTTTTTAAACTGATCTTGACAATGCTGAACTTTGAGAAAGTTCAGATCTAGATCCAGATTCTACAGCTGGGTTCCATCCTTTTATTTAAACATCTTTCCGAACTTGACTGCTGCAACAGACAACAGAAAATGTTTGGCACCAGATTTTGTGTAGCTGCTTGTTCTTCTCTTTAATTATTTGCTCTTTACCATCGTTGATTCCCCCTTGCATTCCCTAATGTCATGATCTTAAATGTTCTGTGGAGAGACATTTATTTCAGTTAGGGTTATACTGAAGTTGCATTTAGAAAACTGGATTGTAAGTGACCTGTGAGGGATCCATACAATGATACTTACCAAATGGCATATAACGAAAGAGTGTCCCTATGATTCCTTCAGCAGTTGTAATTTATGGAGCCATTCATTTCATGGACTTCCCCAATTGTACGTTATCACATATAACCCTTCTGTGGTAAAGGGAGGGAGGCAGAGCCCTAGAAGGAAGATGTGATGAGGTGATCTTGATGGCTAATACTTTATTCAATGGGCAGAGACAGGGGTATCCATGGTTCCTAGTTATCAGGGCTTTTTTTGAGGAGAAATGCAGTTCTGGCTGGCTTCACATCAAGGGGTGTAGCCTAAAATGCAAATGAGTTCCTGCTGGACTTTTTCTACAAAAAAGTCCTGCTAATTATAATATTTGGAACCCCATCTGGATCCAGACTATCAAGGAGGGTCTATGGTTCAGTGACAGAGCACATGCTTTGCATGTTGAATCATCAGCAAGAGAATGTTAAGCATGAAAGACCCCAGAGATCAGCTGGCAGATTGTGCAACACTAAGACAGAAGGACTCAAGAACTGATTTTAAGGTTCTTAAATGCTTTGACTTTTTAATTGTAATAATTTTGCACTTTGTTTATTGTTTTATCGTTTGTTGTGAGCCGCCCTGAGCCATTTTATGGGAAGGGCGGGATATAAGTCATAGAATAAATAAATAAATAAATAAATACAAAGCAACTTGGTATATTGTGATTCTCCACTCAGTTTCTTGATATGCATGTATGATGAACTCAATCCACTTCCCTCCCTCCAAGGCAAGATTTTCTCTCAATTCTTCTGTCCTCTCACTGACTGAGCAACCCTGGTAACATGATTTCTTCTCCCCTGAAGAAACTTTGGCTGTCCCACTTTGTCAGTAAGACTGTAAAGAACCCGAGGGAAGGGAGAGGTTCATTCTGTAACTTAAACTCTTGAAAATGCACTTGAGATGCTTTAAAATTCAAAAATAACAAAAGACTTGATTTAGTCAGGTGAAATCAGAGGTTGAAATTACTGAAGTAAAGCAAGTACAAGCACAGACTTCTATTTTTATATCAGCTTCTTAATTTATTCACAGTTCCTCAGAACTTTATATGAAGTAAAGCAGAGGTGAAAAGTCAGGTGAAATCAGAGGTTGAAATTACTGAAGTAAAGCAAGTACAAGCACAGACTTCTATTTTTATATCAGCTTCTTAATTTATTCACAGTTCCTCAGAACTTTATATGGAGAGGCCTTTGTTTCAGTGTTTTCCCAAACACTCTAATAGCTTTATTTGAATAACTGCTGACTTCTTTGGTGCCCAGAATACACTTTCCAGTACCCAAGCCCCTTTTCTTGGAACACTGCTACTCTTTTTGAGTTGCTCGCTGACTTTAAGGTCTCTATGGTCAGTTACTAGTCACATCAGACCAGGAAATTCTGTTATCTTCAGAGACAGGCGTCATTTTGTAGGGGGAAAAGTGGTGGAGCTCATTAGCATAACTCATTAGTATATGCCGCCCTCCCATCAGCCAAAAGCAATCCGATGCAAGAAATAGTCCTGGTCAAATGAGGCCTGCTTGGACTGAGATCCAGCCAGCCCAAGCAGGCCTTCCTCACCTGGAGCTCTCCTTGGCCACCTCCCCACAGTAAAAAGGCCAGCAAGCCACCTGCCACCCAAAAACACATAAGTAGTGTAGAAAGGAGGTGTGGGCTTCTTCAGGGGTTAATGAGGGCTGCAGGGGGTGTGGCAAAGCTCCCGGTGGCTGGCTGGCTGCCCACTCTCCTAAACCAGGGATTGTTATGCAGCTGCACCTAGTATTCAATGGACAAGGTAGGTAAGTGGGGAGGAGGAGGGGAACTGTCAGAAAGGTTCAAGAGCTCCACTCCTATGAGCTCCTACTGAATTCAAGGCCTGCTCAGAGATAACTCTCCCTATTTGACAAGGTAGGGAATCTTCTCTCCCTAGAAGATCTATCCCCTCTCCTTTGTCCTGAATAAGAGTCTTCTCTATACCCCAAACTTCCTTACCAAGCTTTTCCCCAATTCTCTGTCTGTATTCATACTGCTCTCAGCTGAATTCAGACTGTGTTCAGTCAAGGCAGAAATCTGACTATGCCAGCACTAAACCCCTTTTCTCTCAGAACTAGTGGTGGACAGTCTTATAACATGTCTCTTCTCAATTAAGGCAGGAATCTGACTGAATCTCCTCAGCATCCAGCTCTCTCAAGACTTTTTCTGCTCAGCTAATGCTAACCAATCAGATTGCTTACAGCAGTCTGTCACTCAAGGCTCTCTGGCTCTGTGAAGAATTAACCCCTCACAGTCCTTTAGTTATTGGTACAGCACTTCTAAGACTCTTAAAAGTGCAGTCCATCACAAAAAACTGCATTCCATCACAGCATGATACAATGGGATCAGTCCATGTGGTAATATTTTTCACTGTTTTGCCTGGGAATGGACTCACTTATGTGTAGGATGTGTCCACTGAAATTTTTGGCATGGGTGTAGGCTTTCCAATCTCCAGGTTCGGGGGGATCCCCTGGTTTTACAGGCTTCCCCCTGCCCCCAGCAAGCTGGTCAGTGGGGGAAGCCCGGCCCCCACAGTCACCATGCAGTTCTAGATCTTGGGCAGGTTTAGAAACCTGCAAACAGGTCCGTTTCAAAATGTGTGTGTGTCTGTGTGCCTTTAAAGTTGAGCAGGAAGTACTTCATGGGAAGGGTCAGGAACACAGTCCCTTGGTTTGTTTTGCTTTCATTTCAGAGCAACTAAGTGTGTGTGTGTGTGTGTGTGTGTGTGTGTGTGAGAGAGAGAGAGAGAGAGAGAGAGAGAGAGAGAGAGAGAGAGAGAGAGAGAGCAGCATAGCCCCTGTTCTTTTCAGATGATGTTGTGGAGGAATCAGACCCAGTAAGTGTGTGTGTGTGAGAGAGAGAGGGTTACCAATCCCCAGGTTTGGAGGCCCTCCCCCCCCCCGCCGCTTTAGGGTCATCAGAGAGTGGTGGGGGGCTGGGAGGGAAATGTCTACTGGGCAATTATTCCCTATGGAGAATGATTCCCATAGGGAATGGGGAATTGGAGGCTTTGGGAAAGCTATTTTTGAGGTAGAGGCGCCAAATGTTCAGTATAGCATATAGTGCCTCTCCCCAAAATACCCCCCCCCCCAAGTTTCAAAATGATTGGACCAGGGGGTCCAATTCTATGAGCCTCAAAAGAAGGTGCCCCTATCCTTCATTATTTCCTATGGAAAGAAGGCATTTTAAAAGGTGTGCTGTCCCTTTAAATGTGATGGCTAGAACTCCCTTGGAGTTCAGTTATGCTTGTCACACCCTTGCTCCTGGCTCTGCCCCCATGTCTCCTGGCTCCACCCCCAAAGTCCCCAGATATTTCTTGAATTGGACTTGGCAACTCTACATGAGTGTAATGTGTTCACCAGCACAAAGGACATAGCCAGTGTTATCAGCAATGCTCCCTCTAAGCTGTGGAGTCCTGTGAGCAAAAATTCTACTTTGTGAGCTACTGCATAAATTAGTTTGCTCTGGGGGCATTTTTCCTGAGCTAAGACAAAAATGTGTGAGCCTAAAAACTGTGAGCTGGCTCATACCAGGGCTTTTTTTGTAGGAACTCTGTTGTGTCTTGAACAAAAGCTATTATACCACATGGCGATCGCTACAGAGGCGACCCGTGGGTCCCCGGATGTAGCTCGCCAGACGCCCCGCCCATCAAGATCTGTGGCGGGAAGTTTGACTGACCAGGATTGGACTGGTCAGACGAGGGGGCAGTTCCAGGTAATGTATATAAGTGGGACCTGGCCTGCGTGCTCCCTCTCTTGTGATGTGCTACTGAATAAACCATGTTGCCTTCAAACCGTCTCGGTTCTCAGTACATTACAGTGGCGACGAAGGTGGGATCCTAGCCAGCCCACTCTAGAGGGGCTTCGTGGATCCAGTCGGAGACGAAGAAGGCAAACCGTTGGGAGACTGATACACCCGCCGCCACAGCCACCATAGCCAACCAGAGCGGAACCACAGGCCGTCTCGAGGAGTTCAACCCCGCTACTCTGGAGAGGTGGGAGACCTACACAGAGCGGGTTGAGTGCTACCTTCGAGTGAACAGGATAACGGAGGATAGCCTAAAGAAAGACGTCCTCCTGAGCGTCTGCGGAGAGGCCACATTCAAGATCGCCAAGGGTCTCTCGGCCCCCGCGAGGATCACGGAGAAGACATACAAGGAGATAGTCAGACTCCTCACCGGGCACTTCTTGCCCAAACCCTCACTCGTCGCCCACCAGTTCCTCTTCCACAAGAGGGACCAAGAGGCGGGTGAGACGGCAGCGGACTACCTGGCTGCTCTCCGCCAAATCGCGGGCAACTGTAGCTTCGATAAGCTAGAGGAGACCCTGAGGGACTGTTTCGCCTGGGGCCTGAGGGACGAAAGACTGCAACAAAAGCTCTTTGCAAGGGAAGAGCTCACCCTCCAGAGCACCTTCAACGAGGTCGTTGAGTTCGAGCGGACTACGAAAACCTTCCCCAACACAAGGGCCGAAGCCGTCCATCAGGAAGAGATGGGCCCAAGCCAACCAGACAAAGAGGAGGCACTACAGCTATGCCGCCAAACAGGGGTGGGCCTACGAGCGACCCAGTGACCCCGAGTGACCGAGAGACCAGCCGCCACCAAGTGCGCCAGCTGTGGAGACCAACACGAGCGACGGGACTGCCCCTACCGCAACGTGGTCTGTAGGAGCTGCAGCAAGATAGGCCACATTGCGAGGGCTTGCCGGGCCAAGGCCACCCACCGCCACCAGTCTACCAACCAGGAATCGACCGGGGACTACTCAACCGCCTCGACCAGCGTGCAGGTAATGAACTTGCCTGACGATACCCCCCAAAAGGTCAAAGTCTCAGTCAGGATGAAGGGGAAACCCTGCCTGATGGAACTGGACTCGGGTTCCTCCATCTCCATAATTTTGGAGGAATTCTTGAGGAAGCTGTGCCCATGTGGCCGGCCCAGGCTGCGACCGGCATGCTTCGTGCTATGGGACTTTAAAAAAAAACCCATTCAGATCCTGGGATGGGCAACGGTGGGGGTGGAGTATAATGGGTTTAGGGATAAACTCGACATAGTAGTGGTTAAACGGCAGCTCACCACCTTGTTGGGCCTGGCCTGGTTCCGGCCACTGGGAATAAAGATCATGGGGGTGCAGCAGCTAGGAATGCGGGGATTCAAAAACGCGTGCCAGGAGTTCCCAGAGGTGTTTGATGGGGCCCTGGGGTGCTACAAGGGCCCTCCCATATCCTTACCCCTCGATCCCCACGTGCGACCCGTAAGGCTGAAGGCCAGGCGGGTTCCGTTCGCTCTGAAGCCTAAAATTGAGGCAGAGCTAGACCGCCTCACAGCCCAGGGAGTGCTGGAACCCATTTCCTATGCCGCATGGGAAACCCCGATAGTTACCCCGGTGAAGCCGAACGAGGAGGTGCGCATATGCGCCGATTATAAGTGCACCATTAACAAGGCACTACAAGATAACCCTTACCCCGTTCCAGTAATCAGCCACGTTCTGGCAGCATTAGCGGGGTCCAAAATCTTTTGAAAACTGGACTTGGCCCAGGCATACCAGCAGCTGCCCGTGGACGCCGTGACGGCAGAAGCACAGACCATAGTAACTCACAGGGGGGCGTTCGAGGTACAACGGTTGCAGTTTTGGGTGAGCATGGCCCGGGGGGTGTTTCAGAGCCTGATGGATTCTCTCCTCAAAGGGATCCCCGGGGTGCAACCGTTCTTCGACGACCGGACGTGGAGGAGTTTAGCAACCGGCTGCAAGAAGTACTCCGCTGTTTCCAAGAGGCTGGTCTGAAGGTCAAGCAAGAAAAATGTTCCCTCGGGGTACCGAGGGTACAGTTCTTGGGGTTTGCGGTAGACACGGCGGGGATCCACCCGGCACCAGACAAAACTAAGGCCAGGTGGAGCTACAAAGTTTCTTGGGGTTATTAAATTTTTACCATTCGTTCCTACCCCACAAAGCTGCCATAGCAGAGCCCCTCCACAGGCTCCTTGACAAAAATGCCACGTGGGTCTGGGGAAAGAAGCAGGACGCCGCCTTCCAGGCAGTCAAGGGGCTGCTCGTATCTAACAATGTGCTCCACCATTTCGATGAAAGCCTACCAGTGATCTTAGCATGCGATGCGTCACCGTACGGGGTTGGCGCCATCCTGGGTCACCAACTCCCGGACGGGAGGGAGGTTCCGATAGCCTACTACTCGAGGACCCTGACCCTAGTGGAGTGAAACTATGCCCAGATAGATAAAGAGGCCTTAGCGATCATGGCAGGGGTGCATAAGTTTAACGACTACCTGTACGGGAGACGTTTTACCATAGCCACAGACCACAAACTGCTCCTGGGCCTTCTCGCCCTTGACCACCAAACGCCACAGATTCTATCGCAGCACGTTTTGCAGTGGAATCAGTTCCTCAACTCCTACACATATGCCCTAGTCCACCGGCCAGGCAAGGCGATGGGACACGCAGACGCTCTAGGTCGCCTACCGCTGCCCTCCACAGACCCCGACCCAGCCCCAGCCCACCATGTGATGCTCATCGAAACGCTACCGGAGAGACCCCTACATGCAGCAGAGGTAGCGAAAGCCATGGGGCACGACAAAATACTCGTGCGGGTTCTCGACTGGGTGCTGAGGGGATGGCCAGAGGGAAAACAGGGCGAAGAGTTCAGGGCACACACAACATGCAGGGAAGAACTATCCTCCCACAAAGGATGTCTTTTATGGGGGAGCAGGGTGGTGGTCCCCCCCCCCCGCTGCAGAGACAAGTGCTGGAGGCCCTTCATGAAACACATCCAGGCCTTAGCATGCAGCTATGTTTGGTGGCCGGGGATGGACGAAGAGATAGAGGGGTGGGTCCAGAGATGCAAAGCATGCCAGGAGTCCCGACCCGAACTGCCCAGCACCCCCGCTCATTGCTGGGAAGCACACAGGAAGCCGTGGTCTAGGCTACACATCAACTTTGCGGGGCCCTTTCATGGCCAAATATTCTTCATCATGGTGGATGCATACACCAAGTGGCTGGAAGTCATTCCGGTAGCTTCAACCTCAATGGTGGCAGTGATCCGGGTGTTACGCAGCATCCTGAGCACGCACGGGATTCCAGACACCATCGTCTCTGATAATGGGACAGCCTTCACCTCCCGGGAATTCCAGGAGTTCTTGCAGAGATACCTAATACAGCACATACGGTCTGCCCCCTTCCATCCGGCCACCAACGGCCAAGCAGAGCGGATGGTGCGCACCACTAAAGAAGCCCTGGGCCATATCGTGCAGGGGGACCACCACCTAGCCACCTTCCTATTCGATAATAGGATAACCCCCAACCCAGTAACCGGGGTCAGCCCAGCCGAGTTGTTAATGGGTCGGAAGCTAATCACAAGATTAGATCGGCTGCACCCCAACCGGGCCACTGACATCTGCAGTTCCCCAGAGATCAGAGAAGTGGCCAGGGGGTTCTTTCCGGGGGATCCGGTGTATGTGAGGAACTATGCTATCGGCCCCGAGTGGGTAGCGGGCCGGGTGCTACGAGTAATAGGGTCCCACCACTATGACGTATCAACAGAGGAAGGCAGGATTTTGTGGAGGCATATAGACCTAATGCGCCGCCGCACCTTGCCGGAAGAACCGGTTGCAATACAGAGTGAGGAGGAACCTACGGCCACGCCCATGCCGAGAGCGGCCCTGCCCCCGCCGACTGCTCCGGCCGATCGGGCGGTAGAACCAGACCGAGGCGGGGGCGACTCCCCAAGAGTAGGGACACCTGACGAGCAGCGGGGCGCAGACCATCATAGGCCGGCATTCCTCCCACGCAGGGAAACCGCCGCCACAGCAGCCGTGGCCCCAGCGGCACCTGTAACCGCTCCGACTCCACTAGCAATCCCAAGGAGGTCGACTAGGGAGTGCACAGCCCCCGCTTACTTGCGGGATTATGTGTCCTTAGCTAGGGGGGGGAGGAGTGTTGTGTCTTGAACAAAAGCTATTATACCGCATGGCGATCGCTACAGAGATGACCCGTGGGTCCCCGGATGTAGCTCGCCAGACACCCCGGCCATCAAGATCTGTGGCAGGAAGTTTGACTGACCAGGATTGGACTGGTCAGACAAGGGGGCAGTTCCGAGTAATGTATATAAGCAGGACCCGGCCCGCGTGCTCCCTCTCTTGTGATGTGCTACTGAATAAACCATGTTGCCTTCAAACCATCTTGGTTCTCAGTACATTACAAACTCCTTTGCTTATTAGACCACACACCCCTGATTTAGCCAATCTTCCAAGAGCTTATAGAGCTCTTAGTGCAAGGCCTACTGTAAGCTCCAGGAGGATTAGCTACATCGGGGGGGTGTGGCCTAATATGCATAGGAGTTCCTGCTCCAAAAAAAGCTGTGGCTCACACTAACTCAGCTTAGAGGGAACACTGGTTATCAGATGCCACATGGAAACTGTTTGTTTCTTTGTCTATTTATATTTATATCCCATCCCTATCAGGCTCGGGGCAGCTAACAACAGTTAAAATACATGTTAAAATAGAATACAATAAAATCATTAAAAATCATTTTATACACATACGTATAAAAACACAGGAAAAGCTATGTTGGATCAGCCCAATAGTCCATCCAGCCCAAAATCTTCTTTCCAACAGTGGCCAGTTAGATTCACAGATAGGACCCACAGACAATATCAACAAACAGAGATGAGACATTATACCTCTAAACCTAGCTATTTCCAGTGGTAGAATCATCCTTCATAAATCAGCTAATAGCTAACAGTAGAGTTATCCTTCATAAATCTGTCTGACCTTTTAAATCCATCTAAGCCAGTGTCCATCACTGCATCTTGTGGCAGTGCCATAAGCCAAGTATGCATTTTGCGAAGCAGTTCTTTTTGCTTGCCTGGAATCTACTTCTGATTCATTTCAAAAGTTGATCAAGAATTCTAGTGCTAACTCTGACCTGGATAGCCCAGGCAAGCCTGATCCCATCAGATCTCAGAAGCTAAGCAGGGTCAACTGTGGTTAGTACTTAGATAGGAGACTTCCTTGAAATACCCACTCAGGAGGACGGGGGCAGGCTCTATTCAGCCACTTCTCTGAATATCTTCCAGGTCCCCAGCAAGGGTCAGTCACTAGAGGTCACCATGGCTTCCAGGGACAGGCACACACACAAATATACAACCCCCCCCCCCCCCGGAAAACAGAATTCTAGTGTTATGGGAGAATCATAGAATTGGAAGGGACCTCCAGGATCATCTAGTCCAACCACCTGCACAATGCAGGAAACTCACAAACACCTCCTCCTAAATTCACAGGATCTTTATTGCTGTCAGATTGCCATCTAGCCTCTGTTTAAAAACCTCCAAGGAAGGAGAGCTCACCACCTCCCAAGGAAGCCTGTTCCACTGAGGAATCGTTCTAACTGCCAGGGAGTTCTTCCTAATGTTGAGCTGGAAACTCTTTTGATTTAATTTCAACCCATTAGTTCTGGTCCTACCTTCTGGGGCTACAGAAAACAATTCCACACCATCCTCTAGATGACAGTCCTTCAAGTACTTGAAGATGGTGATCATATCACCTCTAGCCGCCTCCTCTCCAGGCTAAACATCCCCAGCTCCTTCAACCTTTCCTCAAAGGACGGTCTCCAGACCCCTCACAATCTTCGTCATCCTCGTCTGGACCTGTTCCTGCTTGTCTATATCCTTCTTAAAATGTGGTGCCCAAAACTGAACACAGTACTCCAGATGAGGTCTTACCAGAGCAGAGTAAAGCGATACCATCACATCGCGTGATCTGGACACTATACTTCTGTTGATACAGTCCAAAATTGCATTTGCCTTTTTAGCCACTGCAACACACTGTTGACTCATGTTCAGCATATGATCCACTAAGACACCTAGATCCTTTTCACATATACTATTGCTAAGACAAGTCTCCTCCATCCTATAACCATGCATTGGATTTTTCCTACCTAAATGCAGAACTTTACATTTATCCCTGGCTCTTAGTAATCACATTAATTCTTTCTAAATGTTCCAGGACCGGCTGATGATTTGTTCTAAAACCTTTCCAGATATAGATGTCAAGCTGATGGGTTGGTAGTTACCTGGATCCTCTTTTTTCCCCTTCTTGAAGATGGGGACAACATTCGCCCACCTCCAATCTTCCGGCAACTCTCCTGTTCTCCAAGAAGTTTCTTTCCATCCACTTTCCTCTGTGCTGTGCATAATTTTGTAGATCTCTATCATTCAGTTACTTTTATTTCTAAACTAAAAAGCCCTGTATGTTTTGCCTCCCTGAGAAGGTTCCCTTTTCTTGCACTGTTTGCAGTCCTTCAGTGTCCTTTGTGAAATGTGTCATCCAAAACCATACACCGTATTCCAAGTGTGGTCACTACAGGACTAACAGACAGGCATAATGAGTACTGGCAGTTTTATCCTCAGTCCCTTTCCAGATGATCCCTTGCACAGAATCCACTTTTTCTATTGCTACTGCACATTGAGTCAATATTTTCAGTAAGTAACCTGCCACAACTTCAAGGTCTTTTTCTTAGACTGTCATTGCCAGTTCAGACCCATCAGCATATATGTGAAATTTTTTTTTTTGCCCTGATGTGTTTTCCTTTGCTCTTACATTGAACTTCACGTATCATTTTGTTGCCCATTCACCCAGTTTGGAGAGGTCTGTTCATGGCACTTCACATCACTTTGTATTTTTGCTGAAAATCCAAGGGCAAAAAGGCATTTTCTTTGACAGTCAGTAGCTGCCTACTGTCAAATTTGTATTTCTGAAAATTTTCCATATACTTACAACAAAATTTACAGTTTTATGAAGTGCCTCAATCCCATAGTTGAGCTAAAGCTGTGTACATCCAGCAGCTATGACCATACATATATAGCCCCATATAGTAAGCTGCAGTCAGACCCAGTGCTAGGGTTTTTCCCACCCAAGGCAGAACCCTGTGCCGGTGCCCCCCGCCGTGTCCATTTGCATACACAAAGTGTGCGTGTGCTGCAATGGTGCACAGCGTGCCCCTTGCCCAGCAGCCCTGTCCCACCTCCCCTCTGACTGTGAAGCGCCTCAGCCCTTCAGCAGCTGCAATAGTGCATGCATCTTCTCCTTCTTCTAAGAACATGCTGGAGGACACTTCTCTCCCCTCCTTTCCAGAACTGGAAAGGAGGCGGAGCCAAGCCTCCTCCAGCGCATTCTTAGAAGGATAAATCCAAGTGAGCAGCCGTGTTGGTCTGAAGCAGTAGAACAAAGTAGGAGAAGTGCACCTTTAAGACCAACAAAGTTTTATTAAGAATGTAAGCTCAGAAGGATAAGATGCACACTGTGTTGCAGCTGGTGGGGCAGAGATGCGATGTGCTCTGATCACAGTGCGGGGAGGCGGAGCGGAAAGGATGGGAAGGGAAGGGAGGCAGCGGCAACGGGGGTTGGGAACCCCAGAAAGGACACTGGGCACCTTCCCCTGCCCAGCGTGCTCCTAGTTCAGAGCATGCTGGGCAGGGGAAACCACGTTCTTTCTCAGTTCTGGGAGATTGGGGAGCTCCTCCAACACCCCAGAGCTGAGAAAGGCTCAGGGATGGTGTGAGCAGGGATGGGGAGGAACACCCACTCCCGCCTACACCCCTGTGGGAGCCAGCACCCCAGGCCATCGCCTAGTTTGCCAACTCCCATGCATGGGCTCTGGTTGCAGTCATGCCATCACACAAAATTAGTGGAAATCCCACTTATTTACAAACTCAGAAGTGCAACTGTATGAACACTTTCCTGAGAGTAAGCCTCATTAAAAAAAAAAACTTTAATAGGATTCTGAGTTAGACATGAAAGTTCCTGTATTTATATCAGATGTGTAGCTGAAAAGCTCTTTTGTAATAGTGATCCCATTTGTTGAATTAAGATGAACAACTTTACCAAAACATTTCATATCTTCTTGGATTCTTGAATATCAGTGCAGGAGGATTTGCCTTGAGGAAGTGTGAACAAAATACAAAGCTTTTATGCATTCATTCAGTGAATTAAAAACATGTACAAGCTTCATGCATGGTGGTGTACAGGTGTTGTGTTTGTGTTTTGCTAAGCAAAAGATGAAACAATTAGGAAAGTTCAAAAATATGTCAGGAAAGGCACAAATAGGTATAGAAAAAGACCTGCATGGTTAACAAAGTAATAGAAGCTGTAAAAGGTGAGAAAGATTCCTTTAAATGGCAGAAAGCTAGTCCAAGTGAGGTTAATAAAAGGGAACACAGGCTGTGGCAAATAAAATACAAGTCTGTGATCAAGCAAAAAGGGACTATGAGGAGCATATTGCAAAAAACATAAAGAGCAACAATAAAAATTTCTTCAAATACATTAGAAGCAGGAAACCAGCCAGGGAGGCAGTGGGGCCCTTGGATGACCAAGGGGTAAAAGGATTACTGAAGGATATTAGGAAAATGGCTGAGAAGCTGAATGCAGTTCCCCCCCTCCATCTTCATTGTGGAAGATGAGAAGTGTTTGCCCACTCCAGAACCACTGATTTCGGGAGGGGAAGACCTGAGTCAGACTGAGGTGATGAGCGAGGACGTCCTACAACTGATACAATTTAGAAACTGGTAAGTCACCAGGCCCGGATGGCATATACAACCAAGAGTTCTGAAAGAATTCAAAGGTGGACTTGTGGATCTCTCCTGACAAAAATATGTAATCTTTCATTAAAATCTGCCTGAGGATTGGAAGGTAGCTGATGTCACCCCCATCTTTAAAAAGGGTTCCAGAGGAGTTCCAAGAAATTAAAGTTCAGTCAGTCTGACATCAATACCAGGAAATTTAATGGAGACCATTATTAAAGAGAGAATTACTAAGCACATTGATGAACAAAAATTGTTGAGGAAGACTCAGCATGGATTCTGTAAGGAAACATCTTGTTTCACTAACCTGTTAGAGTTCTTTGAGGGGGTGAAGAAACATGTGGACAAAGGGGACTTAATAGATTTTGTTTACCTTGACTTCCAGAAAGCTTTTGATAAAGTTCCTCATCAAAGGCTCCTAAGTAAGCTCAAGAGTCATGGGGTAAAAGGACAAGTCCTCTTGCGGATCAAAAACTCACTAATTAATAGGAAACAGAGAGTGAGTATAAATGGGCAATTTTTGCAGTGGAGGGTGGTAAGCCATGGGGTACTGCAGGGTTCAGTACTGGGTCTGATGCTTTTTAACTTGTTTATTAATTATTTGAAGTTGGAAGTAAGCAGTGAAGTGGCTAAGTCTGTGGATGACACTAAGTTTGTGGATTCAGGTGGTAAGAACCAGAGAGGATTGTGAGGCACTCCAAAGGGATCTGTTGAGGCTGGGTGAGTGGGCATCAAAATGGCAAATGAGGTTCAACGTGGCCAAGTGCAAGGTAATGCACATTGGGGCCAAAAATCCTAACTATAAACACAAGTTGATGGGGTGTGGAGGAGACTGACCAAGAGAGAGATCTTGGGGTCATGATAGATAGCTCACTGAAAATATCAAGACAGTGTGCAACTGCAATAAAAAAGGCCAATGTCATGCTGGGAATTATTAGGAAGGGAAATGAAAACAAATCAGCCAGTATCATAATGCTCCTGTATAAATCAATGGTGCAGCCTCATTTGGAGTACTGTGTACAATTCTGGTCACCACACCTCAAAAAAATTATTATAGCATTGGAAAAAGTGCAGAAAAGGGCAACTAGAATGATTAAAGGATTGGAACACTTTCCTTATGAAGAAGGGTTAAAACGCTTGGCACTCTTTAGCTTGGAGAAATGTCGACTGAGGGGTGACATGATAGAGGTTTACAAGATTATGCATGAGATAGAGAAGGTACAGAAAGAAGTACTTTTCTCCCTTTCTCACAATATGAGAACTCGTGGGCACTCAATGAAATTGCTGAGTGGTTGGGTTAGAACAGATAAAAGGAAGTACTTCTTCATCCAAAGGGTGATTAACACATGGAATTCACTGCCACAGGAGGTGGTGGTGGCTACAAGCATAGCCAGCTTCAAGAGGGGATTGGATAAACATATGGAGCAGAGGTCAATCAGTGGCTATTAGCCACAGCGTATTGTTGGAAATCTCTGTCTGGAGCAGTGATGCTCTATATTCTTGGTGCTTGGGAGGGGCAATGGTGTGAGGGCTTCTAGTGTCCTGGCTCCACTGATGGACCTCCTGATGGCACTTTGTTTTTTTGGGCACTGTGTGACACAGAGTATTGAACTGGATGGGTCACTGGCCTGATCCAACTTGGCTTCTCTTATGTTCTTATGTCACACATACAAAAGCCTTTATTGGCATATATCAGATTATAAATAGATAAACAGATACAGAAATAACAAAAAAAATCATATGTAGCTATATATTGGACAATCGATCCTTGATTACCAAACTCAAGAATAAAGCAACCTTTTCAGTTATTTCAGATAACAAATCATTCAGAAGATGGTAAACCTTTGCAGCGTCTGAGCAGCCTGTCATATTGGACAAAATTGGATCCAGAAACCTAAGGCGTATAATATCATATAGGGGACAATAAAGAAGAATATGAAACAATTACCTGTTTTAAATTACATATACAAAGTCTTAATGAGAGTGGAATTTTTTTATATCTACCATAGATAACTGCTGATGGAATAATACTGTATCTGGCAAGGGTAAATGCTTTACGCAATTTTGGAACATGGAGAGTTGATAAATAAGAAGACAAGTGACCAATAGTTAGGGAAATTCCAAAATTCAAAGGGAAGCAATATTTATTTGCAGCACTAAATAGTTTTTGCAATTCAATATCTAAAATTCTGCATTTAATTAGATAATATGCATATATAAAAGGGAGCATATAGAGAGAGCCCATAGACAAGCCTAAGGTGATTATTTTCCTCTCAAGGTGGGAAATACATTTGGACAAGGAGAATTCAGACAGCATTTGATATAAATAGCTCCCACAGAGGAATAGTGCACATGTGACCAATATTTGATTGATATAAGCCATGCTCTAGTTTCTAATATATTGGCCTGTTTCTAGACAAAGAGTAGCATATGTTCTCATGTCATATGAACCCTCTTACCATAGCAGAGTCTACCTTGCTATATTGAGGGCATTACTATTTCCCACTCTATTCTGAAGATTTCAGTGCTGAGTTTGCATGCATCACCATGCTGTGGGATCTGCTGAAGTAAACCAAGACCACTTCAAAGTTTTATTTAGAGCCCCAAACAATTATTGGTTACGTAGTTTACCACAGGAGGAAACTTCAATGAATTTCAGATATGAGCGCCCTTTTGTGACAGCTGAACAGCACCTTGAGTGATGACTTCACACATTAACTTGTTACTCCTTTTGCAGGCTTGCTCATACAGACATTACAACTGCAGTCCAACAAGATCTCTCTGCCTCAGAGAAATGCTATTCAAAACACAGTTAACTACAGGGCTGGTTAGCTCCATGGGCTGCTTTTTATTTGTCCTTAGTGCAAAAGAAGCAGTAGGGAAAAACTTTAAATCAAAGGCAAATTCTTCTAGTACCATGTTCACAATGTTTATCCCAGTGGGATATGATACAGTGTGTGAAATTACTGTATTGCACAATAATTATGAAAGAGAAAAGAAACATGTGGAATAAATATAACACATAACAAAGAACAGCAGTGCATGCTTGAGTCAACTACTGAGTCTGTCAAAACTAATAACTTATTTACTGTAGAGGAGTTCATGAGTTAATAGGTCAGTGAAGTTGGGCTGAGTCTTCCTCAGTTATATGCTTGGGTCTGTTCATCTTTTCTCAGGGAGCTTCTACTGCCACCCTCTGCCTTCCTTGGAGTTTGATAGCCTCTTTTCTGTGTGGTACCTTTCTTTGCATTTTGTTTGTTTGGGTTTTTTATTGGGGGGGGGGGGGAGAGATGATGGTTTGTATACAAGTAGTAGGTTGGATTATGATTATTGTTATTACTTTGCTGAGCAAGACAGGAGGAGTTATTAGGCTTGTGCAATAAATCGCATACTCCCAGACACTGAAAACAGCAGCTGTCTTTTTTAGGAATAGAGGCAATTGTCCTCTGTGACACGGCAAACCTCCTTAAGATTTTATGTATCATTGCATCCTTTTAAAAAGCAGGGCACTTTTCATTGATCTTCCCATTTCATTTTGATTTAAAATGCAGATCTTTCCCGCCATTGAAATCTTTGCAATTTTTTTATGTGTAAATGCGGAGGGAGGGGGGAAGAAAATCCATTTCAGACACATGTAGTCTCATAAATTACTTTTTGTGGTTGAAACAGTATTCGCTTATGTCATGGGTTGAACATCCCCCTTTATTAGAATGCTATTTATTGCCACCAGCTGCAGTGCTTAGCTAAGAAAGTTCTTGACACCAGTGATTGCTTTTCAGCACCAATGCTTCCGACTGCTAACAGGGGCTTCTATTTCCAAATGCAGCCACCCCTTGTAAGCTCTTCCTTCTGTCGCACAGATACCTCCCATCGTTGTTACTGAGTGGTATAGGTGGGGGATGGGACTGAGCCCACTTATGCTATGTGATCTGTCTAGGCTGTAAATCTCCCATGCTTTTGTGATTTCTTGTCTAACATCCCTGCCACCAAATGTGTCCTGGAATGTATCATCTGTAGTGGATCTCCCTGCCCTTAACAATTAAGATGTCCTTTCAACTTATAAGCAAAGGACATTTTAGTAAAGGACCAAACAACATCCATGGCACCAGGGTAGGCTTTCACTGACTGCCATTGCATTTTCAAGCCAGGGGGAGCTACACAAAAGTAATTACTCTTATTCTGTTAAAGGCTGTTATTACTCTTGCATGAATAGTTAGCACAGCTATTTTCTTGCCTGCCTTATTTGTCAAATTCAGGGAAGCCAAGCAGAAAAGAAGTAAAAATGTGGATGTTGACACATATCCAGTGGACAGTTAAGTGACCCTTTCCAGATAAATCTTCATAGTAGCATGTGCGTCCAGAGGCCTCCATGGAGAAATATTTTGTTAATACAGTTTGCACACATAGATCTGCCCAACTATTTTGCAAACCTCTCTTTACTACCCCACAATTAGGGCCACTGCACATAATCAGGCTCAAATAGTCCCCTAAGCCAAGCAGTGACAGGAAGATCCCTGGACATGATTAATATTGAATTATATGAATTGCTCATTTGCCTCAGCAAAGGAATTCTGCACAGATTATGATTTTTGTGTACATAGTTAGTAAGACTAAGTTTGGTGAAGGCTACCAATATTCAAAACACATTTACACTAACTACAATTTGCAATGTATTTTCTTAAATAAATGTTGTTTAAGATCACAATTCTTAAATACAAAATTGTTTGCCTTTAATAATATTGCATGTCTGTATTTTTCACTTCATCAACTTGATGGCTAGTTTGGCCCCAAACTATTGCAGGAGTCCCCCCCTTCCTATTTCTTTACCTGTAGTATAGAGACATCTGAGCACAAGACATGCATGCCATGATTTTTCAGCACACATTTTTCATGCAGAGGAGTCCAGCTTCACTCCATGATATCTTCCATTAGTAGGGAAAATTCTGGTCTCACTGTTTTGCAAACCTGTCTTCAGCATCCCACAATTAGGAGGTTCATAATCTGTCTTATTTTCTTGGAGGGAAAAGGCTTCATCTGGTGAGAGCATGGGACTGCCAGTCAATATATATACAGATGAATCAGATAAACTAGTGTATAATATCATCAAGGTATTTACAACTACCTTTGATCTTTTATTAGCAGTGTTGGAAACAAAATATAATAGACAATTTGGGCTTAAAAACAAATTTGTTCATGTAGATACAGAACACCATAATTAATACTGATATGATCCATTAGGCTATACTTTATTGGGCACTGAAGAAAGACTATTTAGTGAACAATGTATTTTTGATTCTAAAAGCAAATTGCTGAACAATTATGCTGCGCTAGACAAATTGGCAGAAATTTAGACTTCCGGGGTTTGGAAAATGGCCAGCTGAACTGCTTCTCTGAAGGGGAGCAGACTGGAACTTCTGTTTGGGGTAGAAAAAGGCAATCCAATGCCTACTGCCTACTTTTCTCAGTCAGAGATTAGTCCAAGACATGCTCGGAAAATTCTGAGATTTACTTTGGCTAAAAAGGAGTCCCAGGGGGGCTCCTTTGAGGCTTTGAAGGGTCTCCGGAGACGAGTTGCATTCCAGCGTCTACAGAGGTTTCCATTCAATTGACTTAAGCTCATCAAGATCCAAACCTTCTTTGATTCTACTGAACATCTAAGTTTGTGCAAGACTGGAGCCGTTTTGGGTAATTACAGCAAAAGGTACAGATTGTTATCTATCATTCCGGGGCTAATAAGAACTGTAAAAATTAAAATTAAAAGGTGGAAGACTGAATATAGAAGCTATTGATAAAGAAGGGGAGAAGGGGCAAAATCGGGACCATAAAATACTAAAAGACAGTATTAAAAAGAGAAAAGAAAATTATTGTTTGGAATACTGCAGATTTAACAGACGACACAGGAAGTACGTCACAAACATTGTGAGATCTCTCTACCAATGAGAACGGGACTTGGTGGCAAGTAAAGCAGGAAGTAATCAGTGAAGAAATCAGTGAAGAAGGGAAAACTGTGAGTCAGTCAGCCAGCCTACTCTAGAACTGAGAAATCATAGAAAAACATTGGCGGCTATTATATGAAGGTCAAAATTTAAAATTTATTTTAAAAGATTTGAGACATCGAAAATTAGTGGAGTCAGTGAATTTAAACATTGTAAGGTAAATACTATTGGACATTATTGTTAAAAACTATTTTGGAAGCCTCCAGAAAAAAGTGGAAAAAAGTTTAAAGTCACGACCGCCATTTTGGAAAAAATATAAACTTTAAAAATTAATATCTGAGCTTAGGAGGCTCCAGGGATGGCGATTTTGGGCTCATTGAAAAAAGCAAACTTTATTCTTTAAAACCTGATAGTTGAATTTTAATTTGGTGAGGTCAACTTTTTCAGCATTTTTATATGTCAGACTATAAGCCAATACGCCCAAAGGCTGCTTCACTGGAGAAGATGCAGGAGCAATTGGATGCAATGGAAGTGAGGATAATGAAAGGGATGAAAGTGCTAATAACTGCCTCCAAAAAGGAAATTAGAAAGGATATTGAAGACCTGAAAAAAGATATAGAGGATCTCAGAAATGAAACTGTGGTAACATCCAAGAAAGTGCAAGAAGTGGAGGGGAGAGTGAAAGCACATGCCTCCACCTTGAAAAATACAAGAAAAAGTGGTAATACATGACTGCAAACTGATGGAAACTCAGATACGTCTGAGAGGAGTACCTGAAGATGAACGAAATGACTTGAAGGAATATATAATAAAAATTATTGAGGAATTTCTGGAGGAAGATCCAGAAGGTAATAGGAACATGTATGACTATGTGTACAGAGTTAACTCATTCTATGCCAAAAAGAATATTTTACCAAGAGATGTGGTTATAAGGTTTATGATAAAAGAAATGGTGGGAAAGATCATAAATAAAAACTTTGGGAAAACACTGACAATTGAAGGCAGCAGAGTAAGAATTATGAAGGAGTTTCCAAGACAAGTGATAGAAGTGACAAGCGACAGAAGAACATACAAGAAACTGACAAAAAAATTACGGGACAATGAAATAAGGTATAGGTGGATACTACCAGAAGGTGTGAGTTTTGAACTTCAAGGAAAAAGGATTACAATTACAAATACACAAGAACTGTGTAGATTTTGTGAAGAACATAAAGAATTTTAACTATGATGGATTACAAATTATTATCTTGGAATGTAAATGGACTAAATTCACCACAAAAAAGAAAGGCAATATTTCATTGGATTAAAAAGCAAAATTGTAATATAATTTGTTTGCAAGAAGTACATATCAAACAAAAGGATTATAAATTTTTATGGAACAAACAATTGGGACTAGAATTTTATTAATTGGCTGAGCAGAAGAAAAGAGGAGTGATTTTTTATATTAAACAAGAATTGGACCTAAAATTGATTTTTAAGGATAATGATGGGAGATATATAGCTGTGGGAATCACATTAAATGCTAAAAAAGCATTGCTGTTGGGATTGTATGCACCAAATGGAGCAAAAGATATATTTTTATAGACATTATACAACAATTGGATATGACATATGAACAAATTATGATAATGGGGGATTTTAATGGAACAATTAAGAATGTATTGGATAGATATGGGGGGGGAATAATAAGGAAGGGAAATTGCCGTCCTTTTTTGAATTAGTTAAACAAGAAAATTTGGAAGATATATGGAGGAAGTTCAACCCTGAAGTGCAGGATTATACCTTTTTTTCAGCAAGACATAATACCTTTTCAGGAATTGACATTTTGTGGGGTACAAAAGGCTTAGGTCTTATCACAAAGAAAATAGAGATCTTACCTAAAGTAGGAGCAGATCATAATCCATTATTGTGGTCAACCAAGTTGGCCAAAAAGGTGAGAAGATGGAGGTTAAATGAAGATTTACTACAAAATACAGAAATAGTGGCATCTCTAGAAAAAGAAACTAAAGCTTTCTTCCAAATAAACGATAAGGAGGATATCGAATTTCAAACTGTTTGGGATACGTACAAAGCAGTAATGAGAAGTATATTGATTACACTGAATAATAAAGATAAAAGAGCAAAGGAAAAACAATTGTTGGACATTCAGAATGAAATAAAGAAAAAAGAGGAGGAGCTGAGGAAGAGGCCTGGGAAAAAGAAAATTATGAGGGAGATTACAATACTACAAACACAAATAAGACATTTGTTATATAAAGAATTGGAATGGAATTTGAAAAGATTACAGCAGAAATCTTTTGACGGAGCAAATAAACCTGGAAAATATTTGGCTTGGCAAATGAAAAAAAAAGAGAGAAAACAAAATCATTAACAAAATAATAGTTGGTGGTAAAGAGATTGTAGATCAAGAAGGAATCAAAAGAGAATTTTTTAAAATATTATGCCAAATTGTTTAAAGGTTTTAAGATAAATAAAGAAAAGATGGAAATATATTTGCAAAAAATTAAAGTAGCTCCCTTAACAGAAAATATGGGAAAAGTTTTGAATGAACCAATTGGAAAAATAGAAATTGAAGCAGCAATCAATTCAATGAAAATGGGAAAAGCTCCTGGTCCAGATGGATATACAGCAAAAAAATTTAAAACCCTTAAAGAGGAGTTAATACCGAAGCTTCAAAAATTGATGAATATTATAATACTGCAGGGGAAAATACCAAATACATGGAAGGAAGCAGTAATTTTGCTGATTCCAAAGAGGACAGAGATGTCACGAACGTAAAAAACTATAGACCAATTTCATTGTTAAGTAATGACTATAAAATATATACAAGAATCTTAGCAGAACAATTTAAACAATATTTGATGAACTTTATTAAGGAGGGACAAGCAGGATTTCTTCCCAAAAGACAAATTAGGGACAGCCTAAGGACTGTTGTAAATATTGTAGAATATTATGAAAGACATCCAGAAAAAGAAGTCACTTTATTTTTTGTGGACGCAGAGAAAGCTTTTGATAATTTGAACTGGGACTTTATGTTTGCAGTGATGAAAAAAATGAAATTGGGGGAAAGCTTTATAAGAATAGTGAAAGCAATATATACTAAACAGTATGCAAAACTTTGCATAAATGCGGATCTTACAGAGGATATGATAATTAGTAAGGGAACAAGACAAGGTTGCCCTTTTTCTCCATTGTTGTTTATAATGACTCTTGAAGTTGTTGATGCAAAATCAAGAAGATAAAAAAATAGAAGGTTTGAAATTAAAAGGCTTTACTTATCAATACAGAGCATTTGCAGATGATGTAATGTTTATAAATGAAAATCCTATACAAGTAACGCCGTTATTACTAGGTAAGATACAAGAATATGGAGAAATGGCAGGATTTTACATCAATAAAGAGAAGTCAAAATTTTTATGCAAAAACATGCAAATGAGTAAGCAAAAAGAATTGCAGAAGCTAACGGGATGTGAAGTTTCCTCTAAAGTAAAATATCTGGGTGTGGAGATTACAATGAAAAATATCAATTTATATAAAAACAATTATGAAAAGCTATGGCATAAAATGAATGAAGATACGGTAAAATGGAATAAACTTAATTTGTCATTGCTTGGAAGAATAGCTGCAATAAAAATGAACATTCTACCAAGAATTATGTACTAGTTTCAAACAATTCCAATAGTGAAAGACAGTAAACAATTTAATAAATGGCAAAGAAAAATTTCAGAGTCTGTATGGGTGGGGAAGAATCCAAGAATTAAAATGAAAATCTTAACAGATGCAAAAGAAAGAGGAGGATTTCAATTATCAAACTTAAAGTTATACCACGAAGGAATGGGTGACGTTGTTGAATAGAAAACTTTTAGCATTGAAAGGCCATGGAAATATATTTGGTTGTCACGCTTATATGTATTATGGGGGGAAAAAGATGGATGGATTTTTCTCTCACCACTATATAAGAAGCAATCTGTTAAATACATGGATGAAATATAGAAAATATGGAGATGAGAGGAAGCCATTGTGGATAGTGCCAGCAGAAGTAATTAAAATATTGGCTGAGACAGGTGAAGCAAAATGGTTGTCATATAATCAATTATTAAAAATACAAGGTGGCAAGATAGAGTTGAAAACAACTGAAGAATTGAATAAGTATGATTGGTTTCAAATGCAACAGATAAAGAGCTTGGTGGAAAATGATATTAAAAATGAAGGAATAAGGAAGGAGCAAACTGAATTAGAAAAAGTTCTGCTTAGAGATAATGATAAGTTAATTTCAAAACTATATAAACTATTATTGAAATGGTCCACTGAAGATGAAGTAGTAAAATCTCAAATGATAAAATGGGCAATTAATGTAAATAAAGAAATACAGATGGAAACATGGGAATACTTGTGGAAGAACTCTATGAAAATCTCGACATGTTATAGTATTAAAGAAAACTGTTTTAAAATGATGTATAGATGATATATGACTCCTAAAAAGTTGGCAAAAATGAATAATAAGATGCTGGATAGATGTTGGAAATGTAAAAAACATGAAGGTTCTTTCTACCTTATGTGGTGGACTTGTGAAAGAGCAAAACAGTTTTGGCAAATGATTCAACAAGAAATTTTTAGAATCTTGGGATATGAATTTAAGAGAACTCCAGAGACTTTCCTATTGGGATTACAAACAGAGAAATTTCCAAAAGAAGATAGAACTGTAATTTGGTACTTGCTTTCAGCTGCTAGGACATTGAATGCGCAGTTATGGAAGCAAGGTAAAATACCAGAAAAATGGGACTGGATTGTAAAAGTTATGTCATGGAGTGAAATGGATAGACTTAATCTTGAAAGACTATGATTTAGAAGGATTTAAAAGAGATTGGGATAAATTCAGAAGATATATAGAAAAAGAATGGAAAGTAAAAGGACATTGGGTGATTTTTGAGAATACCAATTAAGTTTTTAGAAAAAGAAAGAAGATGAACTATAATAACTGAGTGGGATTTTATAAAATAGAAGAAATGTGCTTTTTATCCCTTTGCAAAATTATATATATATATATTTTATTATTAAGATTCTTTTAAAGTTAAGGATACCTTTTGATATTAGTGTTTTAAGTAATTGGCACCGGCGGGAGTCAAGATTTGGGGGGAGGGGAGGAGCAAAAAGAGTAATGTATGGTGAAGGTATTGTTAATATTTTATTAGTATTGGATATAATTACCATATGTTACCAAATAAAATTGTTTTAACCTCACAAATTGGCAGAAATTTTCCCCTGTTCTGGTATTATCAATCACTTGTATAATTAGTTATCAGAAGGGAACTGATCAGATGCTGTTCAAAGATTTCCACTCAACAGAGACAGGTTTTGCTTTTTTAAAAAAAAAAACATTCAGTCACAAATTTATTAATAATACAGTCTGCTGTGTTTTCTTATGTTAATTTCTTGTTCATGACAAGAAAAGCTTTACAGTGCTATCCTAAGAAGTGGACTTCAACAGACTTAGAAGTGTGTCATTCTGTTTAGAACTGCACTTGTGTATTAGATCCTCAAACCATATTTGGCAGACTGGTTCAAGGAGACAGTAATCCCATCTGTCCCTACTCAGTTATGGGACTGAAACAGCCCTGGTTATCTTGATGGATGACCAGTGGTTGGAGATGGCTGGAGGAGTGCAATCCAGTTTATTTCCCTGGACCTCCCATTGTCTTTTGATACTATTAATCATGGTATTCTTCTGGACAGCTTTTTGGAGTTGGGACTGGAAAGCACTATTCAGCAAGGGTTATGGACCTATTTTGAAAGCAGGTTTCAGAGTAAGGTGCTTGGGGCCTTACATCCAGAATGTTGACAGGAGTGGGTTGTAGGGACCGTATCATTCCAGTCTTGTTCTATGGTCTTGTTCTATGGTTCACATAATATGTGGGACTTGTTCAATTTTGTTCTATAGTCCCCAGTTTGCTTTTAGGCTGAATTCATGATGCTGATATTGTCCCTTAAAACCCTAAACAGATTAGGGTGAGTATACCTGAAGGACCATCTTCTCCCATATCAACCTACCCATCCACTCTGATCATCATCCTGCCATCTGAGGCTAGATGGAAGGCAATCCAAGAAAGGGGCATGTCACCAACACCTTTGGAACTGCCTTCCCAGGGGGATTTGTCTGTCTCCCTTTATCATTGTCTTCCATTGTTTTCCAGTAGGTGAAGTCTTTTTTCCCCTCTTTGGCATACTAATAATAATAATAATAATAATAATAAATTTTATTTATATCCCGCCCTCTCCACCTCGGCAGGCTCAGGGCGGCTAACAACATTTTATAAAAACATACAATAGTAGATAAAAGCCTTTAGATTTAACAATATAAAACATTACAACATTAAACTTAATAACATTAAAACCAATCCAATAAGTACAGTTATTCAGCGGTATAGATCTTCAACCCGCATTGGCAGATCCTTAATTACCGATCTTCTTAGCAGTCCAAGTATGCAAGTTTAAAAAGGGCGGTCTTGCAGGCCCTGCGGAACTGATCAAGGTTCCGCAGGGCCCGCACCTCCTCGGGGAGTCGGTTCCATAGGGTAGGGGCCGCGATTGAAAATGCCCGTGCTCTAGTATTCTGATATTTAATCTCCTTCGGCCCAGGGATGGTCATTAGATTTTCCCGACTGCCCTCAGTGCTCTCTGGGGTTCATATGGGGAAAGACGGTCCCTCAACACTTTGTACTGGACCCAGTATATAATCGGCAGCCAGTGCAGTTCACGTAGCCCCGGCCGTATATGCTCCCGTTTTGGGAGTCCCAACAACAGCCTGGCCACCGCGTTCTGCACTAGCTGCAGTCTCCGAGTCCGGCACAGAGGTAGCCCCAAGTAGAGGGCATTACAGTAGTCTAGTCTTGAGGTGACCGTTGCGTGGATCACTGTTGCGAGGTCCCGGCGCTCGAGGAAAGGAGCCAACTGCCTTGCCCACTTCAGATGGAAGAATGCTGACTTGGCAGTGGCTGCTATCTGGGCCTCCATCGACAATGAAGGCTCCAGTAAAACACCCAGGCTCTTTACCCGGTGCGCTGGTTTCAATAGCGCACCATCGAAGGCCGGGAGAGCTATTTCCCTTCCCAGAGCGCTGCGACCCACGCAAAGGACCTCTGTCTTCGCTGGGTTCAACTTCAGCCCACTCAGCCTGAGCCATGTCACAACAGCCTGTAAGGCCCGGTCGAGATTCCCTGGTACGGGGTCGGGCCAGCCGTCCATTAGTAGATAGAGCTGGGTGTCATCTGTATATTGATGGCAACCCAGCCCAAACCACCGGGCAATTTGGGCAAGGGGGCACATATAGATGTTGAACAACATCGGGGAGAGCACTGCTCCCTGAGGCACCCCACAATTCAGTGTGCGCCTCCGGGACCGCTCACCCCCAATAGCCACCCTCTGACCCCGACCCAGGAGAAAGGAGGAAAGCCATTACAAGGCCAACCCCTCAACCCCAATGTCGGCGAGGTGGCGCGTCAGTAGCTGATGGTCGACTGTATCAAATGCAGCCGACAGATCTAACAGCATCAGCACCGCAACGCCACCTCGATCCAGTTGCCATTGGAGGTCATCTACCAAGGCGACCAACACCGTCTCCGTCCCATGGCCCGGCCGGAAGCCAGACTGACATGGGTCTAGGACACAAGCGTCATCCAGAAACCTCTGAAGCTGCAACGCCACAGCCCTCTCAATAATTTTACCTAAAAATGGTAAATTAGACACCGGATGGTAGTTCGCCAATTTGGCCGGGTCTGCTGTAGCTTTTTTCAAGAGAGGGCAGACCAAGGCCGCTTTCAGAGGTGTTGGAAAATGCCCCTCTAAGAGGGACCTGTTTATGATGTCCTGTAAAGGACACCTAAGCTCCCCCTGGCAAGATTTAATCAGCCAAGAGGGGCAAGGGTCCAGATCGCATGTTGTCGGGCGAGCAGCAGAGAGGATTCTGTCGACTTCCTCCAGGCTGAGCGGGTCGAAGTGTTCCAGCACTAAACCCGAAGACAGGCACGGAGCCTCAATTTCACTCACTGTGTCCAAAGTGGTAGGCAGGTCTTGGCGGAGCAACGAGATTTTATCTGCAAAATATCTCGCAAATGCCTCACAGCCTATTTCTAATTCTCAGACATTTGGTTTGCCTTGTGGCAGCGTTATAAGATCCCCAATTATTCTAAATAATTGTGCTGGGCGCGAGTTTGCAGATGCAATCTTGGTTGCAAAGTAATCTTTCTTTGCAACCTTGACTGCCATCTCATAAGACTTCATAAACGTTCTGTAGGATGTTCTCGTTGCTCGTCCCGAGTATGCCTCCACTGCCTCTCTAGTCGTCTGAGCCCTTGTTTCAGCTGGCGCAGCTCCAAGGTATACCATGGAGCCAGCTTCATACGAGGGCGTAGAGGACATCGGGGTGCAATTTCATCGATAGCCCTGGACAATTGGCCCTGCCAGATCTCCACCAGGTCATCGAGGGAATTGCCAGTGGGCCAGGGATCCCTCAGGGCCGTTTGGAACCGTTCCGGGTCCATCAGGCCCCGAGGGCGAGCCAAAATAGGCTCTCTGCCCATACAGGGTTGGGGCAGCGTCCCCATACGGGCCTTAAGGGCTAGGTGATCCGACCATGGTACCGCTTCTATGGCGATATCGTTCACCAAAATCCCGGATGCAAAGATCAGGTCTAATGTGTGCCCGGCCTGATGCGTGGGAGTCGTGACAAATTGAGAGAGTCCCAGTGTCGCCATGGACGACACTAGGTCCATCGCCTGAGTGGAGGCCGTGTCGTCGGCATGGACGTTGAAGTCACCCAGGACCATAAGCCTCGGGTACTCCAACGCCCAGCCCGCCACTGCCTCCAATAGTGATGGTAAGGCGTTAGCTGGTGCGTTAGGCAGACGGTACACCAGCCAAACTGCCAACCCCTCTCCAATATCCCACGCCAGACCGGCGCATTCAATCCCATCAATCTTTGGGTCCGGGAGAGCCCGAAAGGAGTAATCCTCCCGTATGAATAATGCTACGCCTCCCCCCCCCCCGCCCGCTAATCCGTGATTGGTGAAAGACCGAGTATCCCGGGGGGGGACATCTGGGAGAGAGCTACTGTCTCCCCGTCCCTCACCCAGGTCTCGATCACGCAAGCCAGGTCCACGTTCTGCTGTAGCAGAAACTCCCTAAGGGTTGCGATCTTGTTATTTATGGACCTGGCATTACATAACACCAATGACAGAGGCGAGCATTTCCTCTTGGCCCCACTACCTGCCACCATTGGGATGGGAAGTAGACTGGAAGGTGGCCGAGCACCGTTTTGTCTCTGTCTCCTTCCATTATATTTCTGTCTATTCCCACCATCATATCTTCCCCTCCCCAGGAGCACTGGGATCCCCTGGCCGAACATCAGCACCAACCCAAGATAAAGTCACCGGTGTCACTCCCCCAATTTGTCTCCACCTGCCGTTTCAATTTACCCTCCTCACCAACCCCTCCGGTTCCCGGCTGATAACCCACTACTTGTGTCTTAAATTAATTAATTTAGTTAGCCCTCCCAATCCACCTTACAATCAATTAGTTTAAATTTCTGTAAGTTCATTGGTTCCTAAACTTATTAATAAATAATCCCTCCCACCCCGTCTTAATTAATAAGTTAAGAATTTTTTTTATCTAGATATTAATTTAGTCGCTAATTGATTGATAAAATAATCAATAATTAATTAACAATAATAATAATTGGTTCTATTAGTGAGCTAGCCGTCGTTCATCCGTGGGGTGTGAGTCCAGATAATCTGTTGGGTAATTAATGCACACTGCCCGTAGATGTTCTTCATTGATAACGTTTACAAAATTAGTCCCGGTGATGGTCTCGGTGGTGTTAAAGTGCAGGTGCCAGTGGTGTCAAGATGTTAGATTAGTCCCAATGATGTTAAAGTGCAAGTGCAGATAGTGACTGCTTGATTCAGGTTTGATTCAGGTTTGATTCAGCCGCTCGGGCATCTGTAGCCTGGCAATCTGGGGGGGGGGAGGGGAGGCGAGGTCCTTCTTGCGATCTCTTGGCTGGTCTGGCCGAGAAGCACAGCTTCTGTCCGCGTCGCCTCAGGTCTTCTCTGACTCAGCGCACGACCTGGGCTCCCCTGAGCCCCGTATAGGGCTTCTCTAATTGGGGATACCCAGGCTGCTGAGTCAACCGTGTTATTCAGCGCTTGTAGACAGAAGGAGTGGATGGGTGGGTCGGTGGGCGCGAGATGACAAAGACGGGGAGGGGGGAGCAGGGCGGGGCCAAAAGGCGCCCGCCACAGCCCTCGTCCTGGGGTTCACTCGCCTCTTGTTTCTCCTCGGCTCCTCCGCTCCCCAGGGCTCCGTCGCTACTCCCCGGCCCTCCTAGCCGACGCCCGCAGTTCGTCTGTGGCGCCCTCGGCTGGCTCCCACTCCGCGCCGGTTCGTCTGTAATTGATTAACCCTCTTCTCTGGTTGTGTTGTTATGTATATCTATAAGTTTTTCTTGAAATTTATATTTATACGGACACTTTAAAAAATGCTATTTTAATATTGAAACGTTTTGCTGTTTGTTGCCTTGAGGACCCATGTTTGGGTGAAAATGTGGCATTAAAATGTTTTAAATAAAATTAATAAAATAGTTACCTTCAGTAATGCAAGCTGATTATCAAATGAGACAATTTTCTGATAATTGAGATTGAGTTCCTCCGAACCAGTTCTCATACTATCAGCTATGTCATGAGACTGGCAACTCTTTTTTCAAGTGTGTGGGTCCCCAGTTTGGATCAGGATCATGGTTTGTGGTGAGAGGGGGCCTCAGACCTCTCCCATGTCATTTCCCTGGCCCAAAATGGCTCTAAGGGTAATTTTTGACACTTGGTGGAAGCTACCTGTGTATTCCATCAGTATATGTGCAGTTTCTCAAGGAACAACCAGTGCCCCGGGGTCAGTTTCAGTTGTGAAACTAGCAGCATGTAGTCTTTTATCTCAACCTATGCCACAGTTTTATCTGAACTAGGACCTTACTCACATAGGAAATATGTTTCCATCATTGTGATATATCACTGATATGAGAATCATATTGTGGGAACCTGACTCCCAAAAAATCTTTGCACCTAAAAGAGGTTGAAAGCAGTTACGTTCAAGGTGCCCTGTGGAATCCTAACTAAATAATAATAGTTTTAAAAGCAGGTGTAAGAAAAAGCCCCCTACTTTTCATACACATGGACATCGTGATCACCAGTATGGTTGCCAGGGTGCCTGGAGTTTTGACTCAAACACATCTGCTCTAAGAAGTAGACTTTGCCCACGGTTTCTAAGGCTTATGTGAATACTATAAGCCTCAGCTTTGCAGCAGCATTCTACATCTCTGGATGGGTGTTAGCCAGAACTACAGACAAGCCTCCAGCCGCTCCTTGCGTGCACAATCTTGGCCATTGCAGTGGAAGAAGCCACACCGCCATGAACTATACAGGCAAACAGTTTCCAGCCTGTTTCCATGAACCAAAGGCTAACACCACCAGAATCCATCTTGTTTTCCTGACTCCATTACAGCAAAGCAAGAGACTCACGTATCCAACAGCTGCTTCAACTTCTGCATAAGGCAATCAAGCTTACCTTAGGCGTGGATCCTGTCAGACCGCTTAAGCCTTTGTCCAACGGAACTCAAGACAAAGACTGGTGCCAATAGAAGATCAAAGAGGAGGAAGAACATCTTCACCCAGAGCCAAGTTTCTTTGTATAGACCAGGTGTTACCTAGGTAGCAATTTGGCCATCTATTGTCACCTTTTTAGATAAGTTTGATAGATTTATGTACCCCCCACCTGAATAATTTTCCCCATTCTTCCCCTTAATGGTTATCCTGGAGCCTTCCCCTTGGCCCATTGTTACCTGGAAGTCCAATCAGGTAACTAAGGCCAAGTCTGCTCATTGGCTAGCTATGAGCTTCCAATCAGGGACTGCCAATTAACTGGCTACTGCATAAGTCCAGCCCTTATGGTCATTGCAGAGCCTCCCCTTTTCTGAGGTCATGTACCAGCTGACGACCTGTCATCCGCCCCTGTACCTCCCATCCCCTAAGGGCTCAACGTAGTCCTTATAACCTGTGACCCAGCTCCCCACAGGTGTGCATCTAGCAGTACCCCAGTTCCGCTGTCTAGATACATCCCCGATTCTTGGCCAGTTGAGGGTTCCCTCCCCCTAGTCCTCGTTCATCACTATTGGAGCCTTCCTTGAAGACTATGATCAGTAATTATTACCCTGTTTGTCCATCCTTGTGTTGTCTCTGAATCTCTCTCTATTTTTCTTAGGACTGTATGTGTGTTTACTTAATTAGTGTCCTTGGTAAATTTAAGCAATAATTTCTGGACATGTATCCTGTATACATAGATTAAAATATCCTGTTTAAGCCAGGTGCCCACCTGTCAATTCCCCTACCTCGTTTTGAGGGCATTTTGGCTTACACAGGGTAAATGGCGAGTGTTTCCATTAGGGAGTATTCCTGTACCATTATTTTTTATTTTGTATTAGCAGTTTTTTTTATTAGTATCATCAGCTGCAAGGGGGAGTCAACTGCAAAGGGGAGTCCCCCCAGTTTTCAGCCTGAAAAAAGTACAAGCACAGAACCTCACAGCAAAAGATGGGGAGGGATAGTGAGGTAAAGGTACCCCCTGGGCAAGCACCAGTCATTTTCGACTGCGGGATGACGTTGCATCACAGTGTTTTCACGGCAGACTTTTTAATGGGGTGGTTTGCCATTGCCTTCCCCAGTCATCTACACTTTCCCCCAGCAAGCTGGGTACTCCTTTTACCGACCTTGGAAGGATGGAAGGCTGAGTCAACCATGAGTCGGCTACGTGAACCCAGCTTCCGTCGGGCTTGAACTCAGGTTGTGAACAGAACTTAAGACTGCAGTACTGCAGCTTTACCACTCTGTGCCACATGGCTGCTTAAGGGATAGTGAAGCCACCCTTAAATGACAGGGCATGCCAAACAGCACACAAGTAAGTCTTGTGACATGCTCAGGACTTATCACTAAGACCATCAATGTGTGTCCCTTGCACATACCAAAGTCTCATTCAATGGGAGGAAAAGACCACATCAGTAACTCCAGTTAGTGGTTTGTGCTAACAAACAGTAATTCAGCCCTGAAAGGGAGTACTTGCTGAGAAAGCCTTTTGAGTCATGGATGCTTAAGCTTTGCAGGAGAGCTGTAGTGTCTGGAAAGTCCAGCAAGCAAACTCTATGCAACATTTATACCAACCTCCTTCACTAAAGGTGACCTTTCTTGTGTTAACATGACCCTGCACTTCTGTTTATCCAACCTGCTAGGCATCTGCTTGCAGTGCCTTTTTAGATTGTTTGTACCATTAGCCAACTGGGACTACAATTAGAAAACCTTCCTAGAAGCTAATCTTCACCCACATTCCTTCATGTTAAAGCAAGGACCTCCTAGCTTATTATGTGGTATTAGATAACAATTTTTCTCCATCTTTCTTGTTGTGTATTTTCAAATATTTAAAGACTCTCCTTATTTGTATTTTTTCTAAACTTAACATTAACTTTTATCTTGCCAGTCACATGTCCCACCCTTCTTTTTGTATTCTCACCAATGTGTTTTGATGAACTGTAAGCCAGGGTAAATCACTGGGGTACCATTCCTTTTTTGTTGTATTTTAATTCTGTGCTTAAATTAATGCACCTTTGTGTAGGTTATTTCATATTTTGTTGGAGTGTCAGATTACTACTCATGACTTGTAATCTTAAATTGATTTTGGAACTTTGGTGCCTACAAACAAGTCACTGAACAAACCTTCATTGCTTCACATAAAAGCAGATGAGAAAATCATTTTAAGAATGTCAGTGGATGTGGAGCTTCTGTCTCTTAAGTTACATTCTATGCAATAAGTTGTTCTATAGAACAACTGCCAAACCTATTAAAAGAAACCTGTACAACTCATTACCCACCACAGCAGCTGCAGGTTCCTACTTTGGCTGTCTGTCTGGACAGCAAAAACAAGGCACCTGCTCAAGCACCTGATAGCCCACATTATATGGTTAGTGAGGTGTATTTGGCTTTGGGCTGATGAATTGTTTAGACCTGGTTTAAAAAGATGAGTTTGCAAATAGCCAATATGTATTAGGAGACTGTTATATCATGGCAACTGAATAATGTGGTGATGTTCCCTTATTGAACTATTTAGTTATTTTTCCATTACTCCTTAGGGCCAAAAAGTATGTGCTGTAGTTCAGTTTCACTTCCTCTTCTGGTTCTAGGCTGTTAGTGTTTGTTCAAGCAGAGGCCAGGAAAGGCCTGCTGTTGTTCCAATAAAATATTCAATCTTGTGGAATTATTACAGAGACCATGGGATAAATGTAAGGAAAACAAATGGGGGACCTATGAAGATTTGTAGGGATGTCTCCTTTTCCTTCATATGCCCTTCTGTAACACTGTTTCTCTCTTCCTGAAACCCCCCCCATATACTCCCCCTTTCCTGCATCCTTTTCTCCTCCCACCCACCCATCTACCAACCAACCTTTGCCCCCTGCCTGGCTTCAGCTCTCCCTCCTTCCCTATCTCTGTCAGACTCTTCATGAAAGAACTAGCTGAGTTTTTTTGGGGTCCACCAACGAGGCTTGCCAATGCCCAGGTCCCAGTGGGGGTTCTTCTGCTTTCCCAGTCTCCTTCCTGCCCCCAGTCAGCTGCCCGGCAGGGGGAAGCCTCGTCCCCAAAGCCACCATGTGATTTTCCCCTCCAGAGGCTCCAGTTTCTGATTGGAAAGGCTTCTTCTTGGGATGGGGTGTCTGTGTTACTTGGAAGAAGTTGGCTGCAACTCGTGAGTAGAGAGGCCAATCCCTCGCTTCAGAGTCACCAGAAACGGGGTGGGGGAAGGGAAACATCTGCTGAGCACTTCATTATTCCCTATGTGGAGATCGATTCTCATAGGGTATAATGGGGAATTGATCTGGAGGTTTCGGGGGCTCTGGGGGAGCTGTTTTTTGAGGTAGAGGCACCAAATTTTCAGTATAGTATCTAGTGCATCTCCCCAAAGCACCCCCCAAGTTTCAAAACGATTGGATCAGGGGGTCCAATTCTATGAGCCCCAAAAGAAGGTGCCCCTATCCTTCATTATTTCCTATGGAAGGAAGACATTTAAAAAGGTGTGCTGTCCCTTTAAATGTGATGGCCAGAACTCCCTTGGAGTTCAATTATGCTTGTCACACCATTGTTTCTGGCTCCACCCCAATGTCTCCTGGCTCCACCCCCAAAGTCCCCAGATATTTCTTGAATTGGACTTGGCAACCCTACCACCAACATAGGTCTGGTTCCAGTTGTGTGTTGACTGACATCAGAAGGCCAGGCCAGGCCCAGTTGCATTTGTGACTGTGTCCACATTGATATTACTCATACAAGTTTCGCTAAAATTTTGGATTTTCAAAAAATGCCCAAGTGTGTAATGAACTATAGAAGAGAAGCCTAGAGCAGTTATTCTTGGTGCTTGTGGGCACTATGGCACTAGGTTTTGCCAGCCAATGACTGACAACCAGTGGAAGAAGGTATGGGAATGAGGGGAAATGACACTGCACCAATGGTGCAACATTAGTTTTCAAAGAGTACTGGAAATTATGTCATGTCACTGAGCTGATGTTGAGATGGCACTCTAGGATTTGTGCTAAATTGACTGAGCCCCCATGGGGGAATGGGTGGAATATAAATAAACTAATAATAATAATAATAATAACAACAATTCTATGGTACAATCATTGGTCCAATTGTAGAGCTTTGCCTCATCCTTATGTTGGTGACATAACATCACTCACAAGTATTCACCAGAAGTAAAAAAACCCCAAAACATTCCTCCCACTGGCCTTCAGCAGTCTAGCAGGCAACGAAAAGGGGGAGTGGGAGGTTTTCTTCCAATATGGTACCCTGTAGTTTAGGGTGTTCCAATCCATATTGGGGCTATCATATAATGGGAAGTTTTAACTTTTTGTGCAACTCAATAATATCATTGCAGCTGTCCTTAGAAGAAATGAAGAGATAGTCTCTCCCATCCCTCTTTCACCATGCACAATGCCATCTTCACCAAATCACATCCCTGCCGCCTGTGTCCTCCTTTGCTGTGCAAGAATTTCTGGGTAACAGATACAACAATTGTAGTGATTGGGTTGTTGGTATGTGATATGTATTACATCTCACTGGGTTCCTGTTGCCTGAGCTTGAGACAGGCACTCCTTGCAAACCAGGATTCTGAAGCCTGGAAGAACTGGCCAATCAGGATGCTAGGCATGTAACAACTTGTAACAAAGACATGGAAATGAAGGATTCTGGAGTGAGTCAACAGGAGTAACTTGTCTGCTAGGGGGGCATGGTTAACCATGGCCACAGTGAGTTGCCTGAGTTGTTTGTGACTGTTTCTTCTTGCAATAAAGTGTTCTTGGATGATTCAGAGCTGGCTGAACTCACTTTATTTCACTGGCAACAAGGATGGGATTTGCTTGGGCATGCAGACCCAAGAACCAGCTGAATCACTGAACTGAATTACTGAGCTGAATTGCTTCCTGGCAACAAATTGTTGCCTTGGCCAACTGGCACACAGTCACCCAATTGCTCCAGTGAGGTTGTCAATATAGCCGCCAGGGGTCACTTCAAGCTATTTGATGCTTCATCTGAAGACTCACCACCATTAACCGGGATGCCTTGTGCCAGCTGTAGGGGCTCCCATCTCCAAAAGACCTGCCATTTTCGAGATGCCCATTGTCAGGACTGCAGTAAAACTGAGCATATACCAAACACCTGTTGGGATGTGAAGTTAAAAACAAACAGGACAAATAGAACCTTATTTGTCCTTTGACTTACTGCCATCTCTCTTTTCAAAGTTATCCCTTATAACATACTCTGAGATGTGATTTTTAAAAGCCTTGTAGACAAAATACTATGATGTAACCTGCCCTGAGCCTGTCCTACAGGAAGGGCGGACTAAAAATAGAATAAAATAAATAAATAAATTAGGAAAGAGGCTTTAACATATTTCCTCAGTGACCCCCTATTCATAGTAAAGTATATTTTCAACACATTTATTTACAAATAAGTTCAATTTCCCTTTTAAACGCTGCATCAAGCTACCAGTTTTACATGTAAGGGTAGCCAGAGTCCGAGGTACTTGTATCCGCATGCTCCTAGGCCAGGTGGGCCTGTCAAGTTTAGCTCAGTACACAGAAATCTTTATTTTCATGAGTGCTTGCAGTTTTTTTCCAAGATATTTTAAGCAACACCGTTATTACATCAATATATTTTTTGTTTCACCATGAGGTTGCTAGGGAGCTCTTGAGAACATATTCCCTTACTTAATATTGCTTGTTATTTTTTCAATTAAACTGATTAATTGTTAGAGCACAGCATACTGTTTCTTCCTTGGGCTCTCTCATAGGTACTTGAACATCTGGAGAAAAGCAATAGAAGGCCTAAAGAGGTGCTGTGCAGTTTTTGTTTTATTTTTTTTAAACCCTCAAACTGAAATAAACTTCTTCAGGCCATTTTCAAAGGCTAAAAGTATGATAGAAAACACCAATTTCTGAAGAACTTCACAACTACAAAGATTACCACGTAGGGCCCAAGGGTTAACTTACAAATATATCTCAAAGAAGCCATTGTAAAGATATATATCTGTTCAGGGCTTCAGCTTCCATTACTTAAGGTGCATTAATGTAATACGAATGCTTTTTCATGCTATGAAAATATATCACAAACATGTGTTTAGATTTAATGAGACTATTGAATTGCTGTATTCCTTCAAAAATGCTGGAGAATCTTCCGTTCTTCTCAATCAACTTGCTGTATTTGGCCATAGGAGATATCCTAAGCATCAAAATCCTACATACAAACCCACAATAATTCAGCCTGAAAATGTGCCACAAAGTACCGAACAGAAGTAAAGAAGTGCCATACCAAAATAAAGTAATAGACAACCAAAAGATAAAACAGAGTTGCACTTACCTATCACTGTTGTTCATCCAAGCCAGGTCAGTGTGTGATAGGGGGAGAGCTCCCTGCCACATGCAGATCTTGGGGCCAGCATCCCTGTCCGGTGGATTAAACCACAAGGTAGGAGAAGGCCTCCAGTCAGATCTGTATTAGGTTGTTCGAACTAGAAGGTCATGATTTGAGATTTGGAAGGCATTGTTATCTGTGGTATGATAAAGTAAAAGTTAATGTTAATTTTAAAAACCATTATATTAGGCATGCTGTCCTGAGAATATGGAATAAATGTAAAGCCTAGGCTTTGTAAAAACGTCTTTGTGGCTTTCAACACAGGAAGTTTTTTTTTAGGCATGAGATGGTAATCAAGCACAAGCTTACCATGATATATTAGAATTTATACAAGGATACTGTAAAATGAAATCAAAAGAAGACCTGATAGCACGAGGATACAACTGTCAATGGTTTTTTAATGCTCAGTTATTGGAAAGGTTCAAAATAGGTAAGAAAACTTATGGTTTTAAACAATGTATGACTGAATTTGAAACAGATTTGTATTTGAACAATGAGGATGTTATTGCAAAAATGTATAAAGTTCTGTTGAAATCTGAGACAGAAAAAGAACAAGTTAAAGACTCTATGGTAATATCAGCTAAAAATCTGGGATATAATATACTAGAATAATGGCAAAATATGTGATCAAAGTGACTTAAATTTACAGTAGTAGTTTGAAAGAGAATTTTTATTAAATTAATAAGAGAGGAAAAAGATTATAGATAAAGGAGAAATTTATTATGTAGCTATAAAGAGGGTGATTACATTAAATTGCCTATTGTAGATGAAAAGCAAAAGATATTTCCTGTTTTTTCTATTTCTTATAGTTATTCTATTGTTTTTTTTAATTCCATCTTTTGTGTTTTCTTTTTTTTTCATTTTAATGTATGTTATGTTAAAAATCCTAATAAAATTGTAAAAAATAGGAAATCCTTGGGGGGGGGGGTTGGTTCAGTATACCCGAACCCTCAAATACCATTTTTTGTGCACACCCCTACTCATCACTGTGGGTCATTTTGGTTGGGTATTTTGTGCACTTCTTAAAATGTGCCTTGAAACTCATGCTGGGCACCACAAGCAGCAAAAATTCAAGGGTAGACTGATGAGAGTCACCTCACCTCAGTAAATAATCCCTCACAGGGGAAAAAAAACTGTTTAGAAGAAAGGGGAAATTGAAGGAGAAAAAAACCCCATCAGTTTGGTAAGAACAAAGACCAAAACAAGCACAGCTAAGCTGGAAAGCTCCTATCCACCTGGCAGTAAAAGGAACTGAGGGGAAGGGGGCACCCGCCTCCATAGCACATAACAGTTTGGGCAGGAAAAGCTTTTCACGTTGACTCCAAATGGGGAGGGGCACCCCTCGGATAGCTTTTTTGTTGGAAAAATCTTGTCCATGGGTGGCTTGTGCAGATGCAGTCCCAACGTGGGGCTGCCCCAAAGATGTACATGTGACCATTCAAATCTTTCCAAGAGATGTAAGCTAGACAACAATTATCTGTACCTTTCCAAGTCTTAGTGATGGACATTTGACCAAGAAGGAAAATACAACTAAAGATTTGTCCCAAAAGATGGTTGTATTATCAGGGCTTTTTTGTAGCAGGAACTCCTTTGCCTATTAGGCCACACCCCCTGATGCAGCCAATCCTCCTGGAGCTTACAGTAGGCCCCGTACTAAGAACCCTGTAAGCTCTTGGAGGATTGGCTACATCAGAGGGGTGTGGCCTAATATCCAATGGAGTCCCTGTGGCAAAAAAGCCCTAAGATAGTAAACCCCACCTCCTCTTTGTGTAGTTATAGGAGCCTTGATGACTCAAAGAAGGGATCACAACCAAGGAATCAGAAAACCCCCCACTATCATTCATTTTTGAAGCAACAACAGAAGAATGAATGTAAATAAGCTTTTCCAGTATTTATGTCTTTGTGACCATATACATATTAGAATCATTTGCTATTAGAATTTCATCTTAATTGTAACAAATAGATCTGCTGTTAAAGACTATATTGGGACAACTGATTGGCACAATGATGCATTGTGCATAATTAGAATGCCTTGGACCTTCAAAAAGTGAAACATAAACTGTTTTAAATAAATAATGTGAATTTAATATTATAGTGCACTTGCAATATGTAAGTTTTATAATACATTGCATTGCCTTATTGCAGGATCTTGGGAATTACTCATTCACCACACTTACCATAATTGATTTCTTTGTAAAGTATGTAGAATGATGTGTAGCAGGCCACAGATCATATTCATGCATGCCCACTTTGTCTGCACACACTGGACATAATGTTAACTGATATGTACATGTACAGAGTTCACCAGATGTGCATGCCAAACCAGCTGCTGTGAGCTTGGGGTAGGAAAGGAGCCTGGAGCACCATTCCCCAGTGCATGTTGATATTATATCTTTTTAGAGTTTGTGACCAGGGTTTCCTGTTTATACAGACTTAAAACTATCCAATCTGAAGATATGTCACTCATAAAAAATTATTCCATTTGGTATATGTTATTTCAGAATTGTAGCTACATATTCTGAAGCAGTTCCATCATGGAAACCATGACTGAATTAGTCTAATCTTCTCTACAAAAAAAAGTGTTAGTTATGCTTTATTTCAATTAAATTAATGGCATGTTAGTCATGACTAGATTTTGAGAGCCAGTTAGTGGTTAAGAATGGTGGACTCTAATCTTGATTCCCCACTCCTCCACATGCAGCAGCTGGGTGACCTTGAGTCAGTCACAGTTCTCTCAGAGGGGTTCTCTCAAGAGCAGTTCTGCCAGCGCTCTCTCAACCCCATCTACCTTACAGAGTATCTGTTGTGGGAAGAGGAAGGGAAGGAGATTGAAAGCTGCTCTGAGACTCTGACTGAAGGGCAGGGTATAAATCCAAACCTTCTTCTTCCTCCTTCCTCTTTCTTCCCCAGTGGTTTAAGGTTTCTGTGGTGGAGTTGTTGTTTGTTATTGTTTTGAGAACTAGGGTCAATAAATGTGTAAAGTGGTATTCAGTTCAGATGACTATGCAACTTTAATGGGTCAACATTAGTTATCAGTACTCTAGTGTTAAGCTAATGTACCTCACCAAAATCTGTTTCCTTCAAATAAAGGTGGTTAGACAGACAGTACATCAGTCTTCATTATTGTTTGCAAAATGTCATGTGAAAGATGGATGCAACAACCTGCCCACATGCTATCATTTGCTGAATCAGAACTCTAGATCAGGGGCATCAAACATGTGGCCCAGGGGCTGAATCAGGCCCCCATAGGGCTCCTATCAGCCCCCCAAACAACTGGCTGTCATCTGCTTCCTTCTCCTTCTCTCTTGCTTCCTTCTGCATCACTGCTTGCTTTGCAAGGTTTGCTCCATCGCACAGGACCTACAGAGCAAAACCTCTATTTTCTTCATTGGCGGAGGCTCTTCCCTTGGGGTGGAAGAGGGGAAAGGGAGAGCTTGTTTGGCCTGGCTTTCTAAATCGCACAGCAGAGCTACTGAGCCAAGCCCCTCTTCCTTCTATTGGCTGACACTCCTCCCCCTCCTGGTACTCTGGGGAAGGAAGGAAAGAGCCGGAGCTTCCTTTGCTGAGTTCATTGGATCCTTTGGGAGATATACAAAGAAAGCACCTTTAAGACAAACAAGTGCTAATGTTTTAAGCATATTTTATTTTAAGTTTTTTTAAACAAATCTTTAATTGTGTTTGTCTGTGTCCTTTATAAAGTTTATATCTCTGCTATCTAATCTTAAATAGGTAACCAAACATGGCTCAGTCCAACAAGGTCTCATTTATGTAAGATCTGACCCTCATAACAAATGAGTTCGACATCTCTGGACTAGATAGTATAACAACGAACAATAATAATCTGAAAAGTCAGTTGAAGTGTTGTTTGTACCAGGTGACATGAGTTTACATTAGGCAGCATCAAAAATTTTATTTATCTGTTGTACATCTGAGTGATGTACAACAGATAAAACAATACAAATCAATAAAATTCCAATTAAAACATTTCAAAAAGTTGAGCCAATAAAACTCTAAAAACCCATGATGGCATCCAACTAGTTAAGTTCTCCTTCTGAACTATCAGCAAACAGGGGAGTGGGGAGGGAGTAAAATTTCTGAACGGGGGTGGACAAAAAAGGAAAGAAAGGTGCCAGCTCTACTGTCCTTAATTGAAAGCCTGGTGGAACACCTCTGCCTTACAGGCCCTGTGGAATTGCATAAGGTCTTTTAGGCCCCAGATTACATCTGGCAGAATTCCACCAGGCTGGGGCCAGGTCAGAAAAAGCCCCGGCCCTAGTCGAGGACAGCCAGGGCCTCCTTAGGGCCGGGTATCACCAGCAGATTACTATTAGAAAAGCATAATGCTTGACCAGGGACATAGTGAAGAGATGGTCCTACAGATATGTTAGTCCAAGATCACTGAAGGCTTTAAAGGTCAAAATCAAGACCTTGAATCTGACTCAGTACTCAACCAGAAGTCAGTGTAGCTGGCACAACACAGATTGTATATGTGCCATCTGTGGCGTCCCTGACAGGACTCATGCTGCCGCATTCTAGACTTGTTAGAATTTCCAGGTCAGTCTCAAGGATAGGGCAGCATAGAGTGAGTTACAGTAGTCTAGTCTGGAGGTGACCATCATACGGATTACAGTTGCCAGGTCTGAATTGGATAGGAGGGGAGCTAATTGCTGGGCTTGGCAAAGATGAAAAATGCCACCTTGGCAACATGTATAACCTGGGCCTCCATTGAGAGAGAGATATCTGGTGTCATGCCCAGGCTCTTGATAGATGGCATCAGTGTTAGTGGCATCCTGTCAGGTGCCAGTAATCTTGGTAACATCTGGTAATCAAGAGATGAAGCTCTCTGGTTTGCTTTGTGAACTAGTAACAGCCATCTCAACCTTAACCTTTTCAGAAAATTCTTATAAGTGTGTATTGTTTGCTAATTTGTGTGACTTTCAGCTAATACCTCTTCTAGAACAATATTACAACTGATCCATATAAGATAATAATGATAATAATAATAATAATGTTTTTATTTATACCCCGCCCTCCCCGCCAAGGCAGGCTCAGGGCGGCTTACAAAGCATGATATAATATCATGGTATAACAATAAACAGATAATAAAATCAGTAAACAACGGCATAAATACAATATATAAATTAATATTAAAATTAAGCTAAAACAATACAATGGTGCTACAATCTCTGTTTGTCCAAGATAGCGTAATATTAGTTCTGGTTCCATCTTAAAAGGCTAATTGGAAGAGGGCGGTTTTGCAGGCCCTACGGAACTGATTAAGATCCCGTAGGGCCCGCACCTCTTCCGGCAGCTGATTCCACCATTGGGGTGCTTTTATGGAGAAGGCCTGCTCCCTGGTTGTTTTTAGTTTGGCCTCCTTAGGCCCAGGGATTTCCAAAAGATTTTGTGAGCTGGAGCGCAGTGCTCTTTGGGGAACATATGGAGAGAGGCGGTCCCTAAGGTAGGCAGGTCCTCGGCCATATAGGGCTTTAAAGGTGATAACCAGCACCTTGTAACGAACCCGGTATACAATTGGCAGCCAGGGCAGTTCCCACAGCCTAGGCCGCACATGTTCCCACTGAGGTAGTCCCACTAACAGCCTGGCTGCTGCGTTCTACACTAGCTGCAATTTCCGAGTTCGGTACAGGGGCAGCCCCATGTAGAGGGCATTACAGTAGTCCAGTCTCGAGGTGACCGTCGCATGAATCACTGTTGCCAGGTCGCCTCGTTCCAAGAAGGGGGCCAACTGCCTCACCCATCTAAGATGAAAAAAGGCGGATTTGGCAGTGGCAGCTATCTGGGCCTCCATTGTCAGGGAAGACTCCAGTAGCACTCCCAAGCTCCTGACTTCATGCACTGGTACCAGTGGCGCCCCATCAAAAGCTGGAAGGGGGATCTCTCCTTCCGGACCGCTGCGACCTAGGCAAAGGACCTCTGTCTTTGCTGGATTCAATTTCAGCCCGCTCAGCTTGATCCAATCAGCCACGGCTTGCAATGCCTGGTCCAGATCTACAGGGATGTCGGCAGCCCGGCCGCCCATCAATAGATAGAGCTGGGTGTCATCAGCATACTGGTGACAACCCAGCCCATGTCCCCGGGCAATCTGGGCAAGGGGGCACATGTAGATGTTAAATAACATTGGAGAGAGAACCACCCCCTGGGGCACCCCACAATTGAGTGGGTGCCTCTGGGACAGCTCTCCCCCAATCTCCACCCTTTGTCCCCGACCTTCAAGGAAAGAGGAAAGCCACTGTAAGGCTAACCCATGAATTCCTGCATCGGCGAGGCGGCGGGTCAGCAGCCGGTGATAGACCATATTGAACGCCGCCGATAGGTCTAGCAACAGCAATACCGCCACACCGCCTCAATCCATATGTCGCCAGAGATCATCCATGAGGGCGACCAACACTGTCTCCGTCCCGTGGCCCGGGCGGAAGCCGGACTGAAAAGGATCTAAGGTGGAAGTGTCATCCAGAAAACTCTGCAACTGCAATGCCGCAGCCCTCTCTATAACTTTCCCCAAAAAGGGCAAATTTGAGACCGGCCGGTAATGCGCCAATTCGGCCAGATCTGATGTAACCTTTTTTCAGGAGGGGGCAGACCACTGCCTCCCTCAGAGGGGTTGGAAAAAGACCCTCCAAAAGAGAGCTATTTATGATGTCCCGTATAGGACATCTTAGCTCCTCCTGGCAAGCTTTAATTAACCAAGAGGGGCATGGGTCCAAATTGCAAGTTGTTGGGCGTACAGCAGAGAGGATTCTGTCAACTTCCTCCAAGCTGAGAGGGTCGAAATGATCCAGGGTCAAACCAGAAGGCAGGCACAAGCCTCGAGTCCACTTACTGTATCCAACATGGCAGGGCAATCGTGGCGAAGCGATTGGACTTTGTCTGCAAAAAAATTCGCAAAAGCCTCACAGCCTATCTCCAATTCCTTAACATTTGGTTTGCCTTGTGGCAATGTAGTAAGATTCCCAATTGTTCTAAACAATTGTGCCGGGCGCAAATTTGCAGACGCAATCTTAGCCGCAAAGTATATCTTCTTTGCAGCCTTGACTGCCATCTCATAGGACCTCATAAATTCCCTATAAGATGCTCTAGTCGCTTTGTCCCGAGTACGCCACCATTGCCTCTCTAGCCATCTGACACCCTGTTTCAGCTGGCGTAATTCTGGGTTATACCACGGAGCCAGCTTGGTCCGAGGTCGCAGAGGGTGCCGAGGTGCAATCTCATCAATGGCCGTAGAGAGCCGGCTATTCCAGGACTCAATCAGGCCATTGAGGGAACCGCCAGAGGGCCAGGGATCCCGTAGAGCCATCTGGAACCGTTCCGGGTCCATTTGGCTCCGCGGGCGAGCCATAATACGCTCGTCGCCTAAGCAGGTTTGGGATGGAATGTCCATACGAGCCCTGAAAGCAAGGTGGTCCAACCATGGCACTACTTCTGTAGTTACATCGTCCACCATAACCCCGGCTGCAAAGATCAGGTCTAACATGGTCAGGATAGATAGAGCCTTTATGATTTCTGTTCTTCAATGACTATTCCTTCTTTTGGTGGCATAGCCTTGGACATCCAACTATACTTACATGCAGCAGGGTCTGATTTGATCAGATTTATTTGGCAATTAAGTCTTTGGTACTCAGAGAAGTCATATATTTTGAACTCAGATGACTTCCCTTTATATTTAAGCAAAGAATCTTTTGAAGTACAAGCATGAATCATAAACAACAGATTTCTGCCTAATGAAATCTATGTCTATATCATGTGAACTCTCACTGATACCTGAAAGATCCCAAATTGCGGCAGTGTATAATTTCAAAATTCTCTCTCCTTTCGTTCAGCTTCTTCTGTAGCCTTCCCTATATTTTAGCCTCTCTCTTTTTTGACTGCCCTAGCAATTCTCACTATTTTTCTCATTGCTACCATGACAAATACTATGAGAAAAGAGCTGGTCCTCTGCCAGAAACCTACTCCAGAGTTCAATATATGTTTCTTTCTTCAAAAGTCAATTGTTTTCCCTCTCTCCCAGGGGCTACTAGCTACCTTATTACCAGAAAGAATGACCCCATGACAGCACAATTGAGATCTAGAAACTCAACAAAATTGTAACTCCCTCCAGTGGCATAGAAATTCTAATCAAGAGCAGAGGGTCTGAAAGACAAATGGACTCATGTATATAGCCACCATTTCAAGACTGAGACCTCCTTACTTGCCAAGGAACCTACTTTTATTTCCTTTTCTTCAGAGCTTTTATTGCCCCTTTCCCACATAACCAAGGACGTGAGCGTCCTTAATAGAGAAGCCTTTTTGCATTTGGAAATTATTCTTATTCTGTTTACCCAATTTCCTGCCTTTTGACTACATGCCATCCACTTTCTGAATGCACAACTGGACATAGGAGGTCTTCTCATTATTACTTACTTCTTCCTTACTCAGTTTAACACACTGGCAGAGAAACTGTTACAGTAATTATTTATCTCAGATGAAATGCAGGAAGACTGCATTTTTAAAACATGCCCTTTTGAAGGAATGGATTGTTCTGTGAGTTTTGCTACATAGCTCTTTTTTTAGCATCCCTATAGCTTACATTAGAGTTGTGCTTTTGTTTACCTGAGTGTAAAAAATATCTGCAAAAATACTTTACAAGTATTTTGGGGGTATTTCTAATATAGTTGACCCTGAAGAAAGCTGATCCCCCCCTCCCAGTTTTTACTTGGATGCATTTATTTGAGTGCATTCAGCTATACTGAGAAGCCTTCTCCTCCAAGCTCCATCGTGGTGGTGGTGGTGGTGTAACTCAGTGAGAAAGCATATGCCTTCTGAATTTACTTGATGAGATGTGCCACCGCCATGCTTGTAGAAGGCAATAGGCATTTTAAGAGACAGTGGTGTCTTTAAATGCCTACTCCTCCAAGTCCCAGCACTGCCACAGTCTCTTTAAATGCTTCCCCCCTCCACTGAAACCAATGGAGGAGGGGGCACCTTTTGGGGGGGCCCATAAAATTGGACTCCCTGATCTAACCTTTTTCAAACTAAGGGGGGGGGGGTTAGGAGAGGCATCAGCGGCTATGCTGTGAATCAGGTGCATCTACCTCAAAAGACCCTGAGCTCCAGATACCCCAAATCAATTCTCCATTATACACTATGGGAACAAATGTCAGGTTTTCTGAAAATTCACAAAGCTCAATACCATATTGATATTGGGATTTGGGAAACTGGAAAATACCAATATTTTGAGGTTCAGTCTACCTGAATCTGAAAAGTACCATTTTTTCACACCCCTAGTTTACATCCTGTAACTGCTTTTGTAAGGAAAGCTGCCAATTTGGAAACCTAGGACTACATTACTAGTGTCACAATGGCAGGAAAAGCCTTCTACTGGCTGCCACCGCTCTATTAAAGGTCTGTCTGGAAGGGCCAGAGCACCCATTCAACCCCTGGGTTCCTTCTTAAGAAACACCTTCTATTGTGACCCAAGAGGCATGAGGAAGACCCAGGCAGTATAATAGCAAGTTTATTATATATGCTCAAAAACAAGTGGCTTGTAAAAACTTTTAGTGCAACAGTGAATATGAAAATAGTAAAGCTTGGTACAAAAAATAAAAGCCCTGAAGTTATTTATACATTCCCTTCCTCTAATCTCAAACAGACTCACTCAGCCTCCTTAGATGAGGGATCCCTCCTGCTGCAGCATCTATCCAGCTCAGCATTCCCAGAGAGAACAACCCTCCCTCTGTAGCTTGGCCTTTTATTGTTTCATCCCAGGTCCCACACCTCTGGGCAAGTTTTTCCTCCAAAACTTCTGCCCACTCAATCAGAGGGGCAGAAGGGATCCTGGGAAATTTAGGCCCTGTAGCAACTCTGATATAGGCTTCCCTGGAGTCTGCAGGCCTCACTAGGCCTAGGATCATGACAACTAGTTTCACACATTTTATTGTAAACCATTGTACAGATGAATTAAATAGACCATCCCTTTCCAGTATCCTATCACCCTTGCAATTTAAGTCCGCTGAGTTATTCAGGGTCATTTCCAATATGTCATTTCGCTATTCACATTTTGAAAGCACACCTAAGGAAGAGATCAAAATGTGTGTGTGTGTTAAATTCTGGCAAGTCATTTCCGACTTGTAATAATCCTAGAGATCTCTTGCAAATCCACAGATGCAAATCTGAAACAATCTTATTGAAAATTTGTGGAATTTTCTTCTGTTCATGTATCTCATGTAAGGATCGGGGAGAGGGGTGAGAGTTGTTATACTATGTGGAAAGTTGTTCAGTTTTTCAGAAGAATGGATCCATACATTGAAGTTTATTGCAAAACTTAACTTTTGTTAGCTTTCAGATCTAGGAAAAAAAACTCTGGTTATATGCATTAAACATTAAAGGAAAAACAGAAAAGGATGTTGAAGAAGATATTATCCTTGTCCTTGTCTCAGACCATCAAAGTGTTTCACATGTTTCTTCTCCAGACATGTTTCCCAAATATAAATGTGAAAGCAGAGGTTTGTTTATAAAAATGCAAATCATTTGACTGAATACCTGGGGAGGAAAATCCATTTCTGGCAAACCAAATTCTGGATAATTGCAATTCATTGTGTTATTCAGCGGTGAACAACATATGTTTCCTGTTCACACGAAGCCTATAAATGTTTGTCCAGAAATAAATTTTGAAACTCCTAAGCATATGGGAGAAAAGTAGAAAATATGAACATCACAAATCATGATAGAAAAACAGAATAAGAATTCATGAACCTTAATCGACTATGATGTTACCTCTCACTGGAGAAGGTGGTTTATCTAAAATTGGATGGTGATTACCTTTCCCAGAATATTTATTATGAAGATGCTGATGCAATTAGGCACGCTGTTTATAATGTCTATAGTTAGGTTCCCTTGCGCAAAGCTCCTTTCACCCAGGATAGTAAAGAAATATAAATTACAGAGAAATTACAGAACAAAAATTTTAGCAACACAGGAGGAAGTGTAGCAGAGCAAACATGCACCTCACACTCAGGCTGATTCCACGCTAACCTTGCTCCACACCAGGCTTCCATTTCTCTCCGGAGCAAGCTAGCGATTTTGCACCAGCTGCTCTACGCCACCATTTTGCGCAGGAAAAACCCGCAATTTGCTATGCCACAGGGAAAACCTGTTTTTTTTTTTTCCCAGGTTTACATTGCAGTGTGGCAAATTGCAGTTTCCCCCGTACAAAATGGCAGCACAGAGCAGCTGGTGCGAAATCACTAGCTTGCTCCAGAGAGAAATGGAAGCCTGGCGCAAAGCAAGGTTAGTGCGGAATCAGCCTCAGATACTAACCAATGGTGATTTCTAATACAGAATAACATATATAGGCTAAATTGCTTTCAAACAAACACTATTCACTCCAACAAGCTGCCGCAATATTATCATCTATTCAAATCTAATATACCTAATTAATACAAATTATCTTCATATATTTTAATAGGCATGATGGAAATCAATGAATAAAGGGGAGCAACAGCATAATGTTTAACTCTGTCATACAGATATTCATTGGAATGCCAATAAAGGGTCTGTGAATATAAGAACATAAGAAAAGTCGTACTGGATCAGACACCCACCTAGTCCAGCAACCTGTTTCATCAAACTATCTATTTTATACAGTGGCCAACAAGTGTTCCCTCTAAGCTCTGACTCACACCTTTTTGTCTTAGCTCAAGAAGGATGGCCCCAGAGCAAATTAATTTTTGCAGTAGACAAATCACTCATTCACAACTTTAATGCCAGTAGTACACAAAATAGAATTTTTGTCCACAAGACTCCACAGCTTAGAGGGAGCATTGTGGCCAACTACTTACCTTGGAGGGCCAAACAGGGCAAAGAGGCCAAGATCTTCCCAATACATTGCCTTCTAGTGCTGGTTTGTTAGCTCTGGATATGGAGGATCCCTTTTGTCACCATGGCTAGTAGTTATTGATGGATTCCCCCTCCATGAATTTGTCTAACCCCCTTCCAAAACCACCCATACTCATAGCCATTATTGTATTCACAACAATTACTTGTTGAATAATAATAATTTTTTAAAACCTATTAACTTTCAGGTGTTCTGAATTTATTTCCCATAAATTTCACTAGATGCTTCCAACTTGTAGTATTATAAGAAAGGGATACGAAGTTTTCTATATCCACTTTTCCCATCTCTTAAGACCCAAACTCCTTAGCCTTTTGTCATACAAAAGGTGCTCCAGCCCTTTAATCATCTTGCTTGCCACCTTCTGTACTTTTTCCATCTCTGTGATATCCTTTTTGAGACACAGTGATCAGAACTGCACACAAACTCCAAATGATACCCCACCATAGATCTATCTAGGGGCTTTACAATAGTAACAGTTTTCAGTCCCTTTCATAATTATCCAACTTGCATCACCTTTCACTTACCTACTGGAACTTTCCTTGCCATGTAGTTGCCCACACATGATTTAGAGAGATTCTCTTGGCATTCACAGTCTGCCTTGGTTTTCACAATCCTGAATAATTTGATATTATCTGCAGATATGGCCACTACACTGTTCACTCCCAATTCCAGATCATTTATAGACAAATTAAATATCACCCAATATTAATCCTTGTGTGACTCCCTGATCTCCCACCTCCAGTAGAATTTAGCAGATGTTCCTGCTGAAGAAGATGGTCCTCTCACATGATGCTGCCTTAAGTAGTATTGTCTACTGCAACTGGCAATGGTTTTCCAGGGTTGCAGGCAGAAGTCTTACACATCACCTACTACATAATTCTTTAACTAAAGATTCTACGAGTAGTATTTCCATCTTCTGCCAATCATTGTACTGTCCCCACTGACCTAGATTGAGTTTTCCTGATTTTGCTGTTTGGTGTAATGGTTAAGTGCAGACTCATCTGGGAGAACCGGGTTTGATTCCCCACTCCTCCACTTGCACCTGCTAGCATGGCCTTGGGTCCGCCATAGCTCTGGCAGAGGTTGTCCTTGAAAGGGCAGCTGCTGTGAGAGCCCTCTCCAGCCCCACCCACCTCACAGGGTGTCTGTTGTGGGGGAGGAAGGTAAAGGAGATTGTGAGCCGCTCTGAGACTCTTCGGAGTGGAGGGCGGGATAGAAATCCAATTTCTTCTTCTTCTTCTTCTTCTTCTTCTTCTTCTTCTTCTTCTTCTTCTTCTTCTTCTTCTTCTTCTTCTTCTTCTTCTTCTTCTTCTTCTTCTTCTTCTTTTCTGTTTTAATTTCTGTGCCACTTGAAAACTCTGGAAAAGTAAGTAACTCTCTTTCAAATACTGATTCATTCCAGCCTGTGCCTGCTGTGCAAGCATCATATCGTTTATGAAATGAATGAGGATGCTTTATTTCTATTTGCCTGCTTGAAAAGTGGATAATGGGTACAGTCCCTGATAATTTAATTCTAGTTAGGGAGAGAAACTACAACCAGAAATTTGTTCCTTTCTTTATTGAAAGGAAAAACCTTTTTAAAATTGTATTAATATAAAGAATAAAAAATCCTTAAAACTAAAATGTACCCCAAAAACCCTGCGCATCACTAGGGGTGGATTTCATGGAGCATTTTCCATGAATGGAAGCATTTCTGCCCACAGAATACAATTTTCTCCACTTTCTCTCTTGCTGTAGCCCAACTCATCCCCCCTCTGCTGTTCCTGGGAAAACTGAGGACAGCTGTGAAAACACTCCATGGGACCTTCCTCTTACTGCTTAATGAAAGCCAAACAGGTAACCTGGAAACCTACAACAGGGGTACCTGTATGTTTATGAAAGCATTTCACATGAAGCAGACTTTTATACCTCGTGTCACTGTAATGAAGAAGACTAGTGAGTCAGAAATTTGCCAAATGTTGTCAAAAGAAAAGAAAATATTGTCAAAATTATGAAAAGTAAAATTTTGGTAAGTTTTTAGGGCTTTTTACTTCAGCTGTATTGCTGCCTTCAACAAAGTCATAATTCTGATTTCTAGTTGGAAATTTATCTTTCTTAGTAAAGACCTACATGCATTGAATTATTTCCTCCTATATTCTGCACTTATTAGATTGTGCTCCATTTTCCCTCTTCTCTGCCTCCAGGCTCACCACAGAAAAACAAAATGTAAGTAAAATTTAAAGAGACAATATTCAGAAAATCAGTGTTTTAAAACAAAGCTTCTGAAAACTTCTAATTAAAATTGTACCTAATAGGCATGCTTTTGAAATAATGTGAGGACTGCTTTTCTAAATTTTATTGGAAAGATCTGGCAATTGAATACCCACTAATGAGAGAATATATCACAAAAATGATATTCCAAGTAAATAATGGTATACTGGAATTGACCTAAATTGTCCAATTTCATTGGATTTTCTTCCTCAGATGATTTCTGGTGAAGCAGGGGGATCAAATTGAACATAATTTTGTAATGAATGTAGTCAATAATTGAGCTAAGTAGCTTGAACTTGTCAGTCACCTGTGACCTCTTCCTAGATACACTTAATTTAAACTTTGCCAAGTCAAAAGATGCTAGGAGAGAAGAACTGCAGAGGAGCCCTAAATTCATATTATCCCAGCTTCTGGACTCCAACTGTGTATGATTTGTACTAAACATGGAGATAGCTGAGTCAACAGAGAACTGCTTCCAAGGATCATAGGCTGCTTTGCTTCTTTTGTTGTGGATGGAATTGCCTTAGCAGGTCTCTTTGAGGATGATCAGTTATTCTGTGAGAAGAGAGAGAGGCCTCCTTGAGTTCTCTAACACTGGAGTCCTAAATATGTCTATTCAATAGGTACCATCAAGGGCTCTTTCATGGTAACAGTATGTTTAGAAGCCTGGGACCATATAAGCAGGGCAAATCATACACATCCTTCCCATTCAGTATCGCAAAGATGAGACCACATAGTAGGTATAAAACCAACAGATAACTTTATCAAAAGTTACAAAAGTACACAGGGAGGAACTGAATAGTTGCTAGCAAGAGCCAGATTGAACTGGAAGAGTCCAGATTTTGGCACTTCCTAGTGTCAAGCCAGAAGGACCAATACACTACAAAGCTCCCTGCAAATACCAGGAATGGGCTGTAGTGTAAGGTGGATAACCCAAGAATCATACACTGGGGCTGGCAGAGTGATAGTTGATGCCTCAGCAGACTCAGGCTGTTTGTGATCAGTGTCAGGTTGCATGTCAACATGATTTAGGCTGGGTTTGTGGGCAGCTACTGACTCAACACTTCCTGCTGCTGGTCATTGTTGCTTTCAGAGAAGGGCAGTGACCTACATACAGGATTCCCTCTAAGCTGAGCTAGTGTGAGCTAGCTCACAGTATTTTAGCATTCATCTCACACATTTTTGTCTTAGCTCAGGAAAAATGGCCCCAGAGCAAACCAATTTATGCAGTAGCTCATGAAGTAGAATTTTTGCTCACAAGACTATACAGCTTAGAGGGAGCATGTTTCCTTGTTGGGTCCACATGTCATTGTAGCACATGTCCATCTGATGACCAGTAAAGACAGCAGGCATGTAGCTTGAATCACATACTGAGCCAAATTCATAGCTTACTTTAGGTTATCTGGGGGCTACATGTAGGAGGCTTTGGAATCCACTGATGGCAATGTCACCATCCATATCCTTTTGTTGCTCCTTGGTCAAGTCAGTAAGGATCCAATCTAGCACTGTTGTTTTTCAACCCATTTATTAATACTTCAACGGGTCTTCTTTCAGTAGTAGTTCATGATGCAGTAGAAAAGAGTAAGAATCCAGTAACACCTTAAAGACTAACAAATTTTGTGGTAGGGTATGAGCTTTTGTGAGTCACCGGTCACTTCAGAGCAGTGAAGAGCTCACTTCAGTGGCTCACTCACTTCAGAACAGTTACGCATACTATGCCAGTGTACCTATGTACAGCAACAAAAATATGCTGCCTTAAATTTACGTGTGTAATGTGTCTTTTGTCCCAAAGAAGTCAGTCTGCTGCAGATTTCAACTTTAAATCACTGTTTAAGATACTTGACACAATAGTTTGATTTGAATAGTTCCTGTGTACATCTCAAACATGATTTTTTTTCACTTATAGTTAATACTGCCCTGAGCCTGGTTTCTCCAAGAGAGGGCAGTCTAAAATCAAATTTAATAAACAAACAGAGTTTTCGGCCTTAAAGGATAATTTATAAATCAGTGGTCCTATGAACAGAACAAATCCCAAAACAAGTGAAACAGATTTGGAACAATAATTTTTCAGAATATTCAAGTGTCTTACATTATTTGTGCCCCTTTAGACAAAATAGTAAAGGCATGTGTTGGCCTATGTAATAGCATCTATACAACTGACCACACCCTATAACTCATGAATATGCATTATTTAGAATTCAATTAAATCTGCTTTCCCCGTTTTTGGCAAAGCTCTGAGTAAGAAGCTTTGAAATTTAATCTTTTTTCTTAAAGTCAGCTTAAGTAGAATAGGGATGAAATGCAGTTCTATGGAATATGCCAGTGATTTGTGTAAGTATTTAATGTTTGTTTACTCAGACCTAGAGTGATTGGATTCCTTTTAAAATAAACATTTAATGGGTACACTATTTATTGGCTGGAAAATATTGGACTTCACATTGAACTTGGAACAAACAAACCTCTATATGCCCCTTAGAGACTGAAGTCTGGGCCCTACATAGATTGAATGTTTTAAGGCAGCATTCAGTTACCAAGTAGAACTGTGATTTAGTGGTTAATGCATTTCTTTAATTCAATCAGATTAGTTTTAATCCCCAAGTGGCTATTTAAAGTAATGCCTCCTCACAGGTGGATCCAAGAGACTGCCACAAGCCCTTGCACACTGATAGTTGGTGTTGTTTTTCTTAGAAGAGTGGCTACACAGTGTGAGTCCCATGAACTGATTAGAGAACAGAGAGCTTTATTAAGGATATCCCATACTGGGGAGGGAGGGTGTGAGAGGGAGTCCACTAGCTACATGGCTTGGGGGATGAAATAATTCTGTATAACTATAGTAATAAGGCAGATACAGTCTGAAAATGACATTCTGGGGACACAAGAGGAATTGACACTGTAGCAGAGGGATGAAGTAGAAACCCACAATCCTGATTAGCTTTCCACATGCTACCCACTACTTTCTAGAAAAGGTGCCCAAATACAAAGCAAGGGTTTTGCAAATCAGGCTAATACTTTTTGATGACTATCCCTGAGCTTTATTAACACTCATTGCAAAATCTGTCAAGTGAGGAACTGAAGCCTCATAAATTGAGATGGAAAAGCTGTAAGTACTATATGAATTCTTGGAATAAATACATTGTGGCCTGATGCATGGCCTGTAATTATTGTTCTCTCAAGTCTAGATAATAACATTTGATGTAAAATTGCACATACAGGGGACCCCAAAGGTGTTGCAGGGAGCATTTCTTCCTCTCCCCCATTACTCTCTCTTTCCCTTGCCTGAAAGTCCCTGTAGCCTCTCCCCTTTTTTTTGCTTCTTTCTTTCTTTGCCGCCCACCAACCAAACAGTTGTTAGCTCTGGAGATTTTGAAGGTGGAGTCTGAGGAGGCCAGGGTTTGAGAAGGGGAGACACTTCAATCGGGCATAATTCCCAAATGGCAATTTTCTCCAGCTGACCTGATCTCAGTCACCTGGAGATCAGTTGTACTAGCAGGAGATCTCCAGCCCCCACCTGGAGGTTGTCAACCATAACCAGCCAACATACCTTTATTTGCTTCCCAGACTTTAGCTGTACTTACTTCCCTCCCCTGACAGCATTTGTCTGGGGAAAACTAAGGCCCAGTGGTGCAATTTCAGCCACTGGTGCAATTTCAGCCATGCTGGGCCTAGATACATTCTGGAGAATCTGCACTGATTTGTGGAGGAACACCTCACTTTTTCCTGTGTCCCCTTCCCACATTATTTCCTCTTTCCCTTATCCTGCCAGCACCCATATCCTCACCTTTCTCTGCTCCCTTTTCTAATTTTCTAAGAGGACAGGTCCTCTTGTGGATCAAAAACTGGCTGATTAATAGGAAGCAGAGAGTGAGTATAAATAGGCAGTCTTCGCAGTGGAGGACGGTAAGCAGTGGGGTGCCGCAGGGCTCGGTACTGGGTCCCATGCTCTTTAACTTGTTCATAAATGATTTAGAGGTGGGAGTGAGCAGTGAAGTGGCCAAGTTTGCGGATGACACTAAATTGTTCAGGGTGGTGAGAACCAGAGAGGATTGTGAGGAACTCCAAAGGGATCTGTTGAGGCTGGGTGAGTGGGCGTCAACGTGGCAGATGAGGTTCAATGTGGCCAAGTGCAAAGTAATGCACATTGGGGCCAAGAATCCCAGCTACAAATGCAAGTTGATGGGGTGTGAACTGGCAGAGACTGACCAAGAGAGAGATCTTGGGGTTGTGGTAGATAACTCACTGAAAATGTCAAGACAGTGTGCGTTTGCAATAAAAAAGGCCAACGCCATGCTGGGAATTATTAGGAAGGGAATTGAAAACAAATCAGCCAGTATCATAATGCCCCTGTATAAATCGATGGTGCGGTCTCATTTGGAGTACTGTGTGCAGTTCTGGTCGCCGCACCTCAAAAAGGATATTATAGCATTGGAGAAAGTCCAGAGAAGGGCAACTAGAATGATTAAAGGGCTGGAGCACTTTCCCTATGAAGAAAGGTTGAAACGCTTGGGACCCTTTAGCTAGGAGAAACGTCGACTGCGGGGTGACATGATAGAGGTTTACAAGATAATGCATGGGATGGAGAAAGTAGAGAAAGAAGTACTTTTCTCCCTTTCTCACAATACAAGAACTCGTGGGCATTCGATGAAATTGCTGAGCAGACAGGTTAAAACGGATAAAAGGAAGTACTTCTTCACCCAAAGGGTGATTAACATGTGGAATTCACTGCCACAGGAGGTGGTGGCGGCCACAAGTATAGCCACCTTCAAGAGGGGTTTAGATAAAAATATGGAGCACAGGTCCATCAGTGGCTATTAGCCACAGTGTGTGTGTGTATATATAAAATTTTTTGCCACTGTGTGACACAGAGTGTTGGACTGGATGGGCCGTTGGCCTGATCCAACATGGCTTCTCTTATGTTCTTATTTCCATACCCACTAACCTACTTTTTTCCTGCCTCCATATTATCTATATTTATTATTTACTTCACTTATACTCCACCTTTCTCCATAATGAGGATTCAAATCAGCTTACATCATTATTATATTCTCCTTTCCTCCAGCAGAGTGAGGATTCAAACCTGTGTCTCCCACATCCTAGTTTGAATCTCTAACTACTGCACTAGCTTTCATGGGGTGACCGTTGTTTAACAGTAGCAAGCAGTTGGGCCTGGGCAAGTTATGCTAACAACTGTGAGGTCTGGCCCCAAAGAGTCTTCACTCAAAGGCCAAAACTGCTATGGAAATGCCCCTAGGGTCAAACCCTAATCTGACACTCTAACTGCTACACCACACTGGCTTTCATAGGGTGGCTACCATTGAACAGTAGCAAGCAACCAGGCCTAGTTGAGTCATACAAGTCAGGTGGTATTAAATCACCCAGAGGTTGCTGCCAGGTCTACAGTGGTCAATCTCCATGTGGGGCCTAGAGAGCTCTCAGAATCACAACTGAATTCCAGACAACAAATATCTGTCCCATGCAGAAAATGCCTGCTTCGGAGGAAGGAATTCTAAGACATTATGTCCGTCTGAGGCTTTTCCTGTTCCCAAGCCCTGTTGTCCTCAGACTCACCACAAAATTTCCTAGGCTGGAGCTAGTCAGGCTTGGCCCCAAGGAGTCCTCCCTCAAAGATCAAAATAAACATGAAAAGGGCCCTGCCCACCCCTGCCTTTACTGACAGAATCAAGCTTGGAATGGTGTGGTTCAATTCTCCCACTAAGCTGTGGGGCCTGTGAGCAAAAATTCTACTTCATGAACTACTGTATGAAAGTTGTGAGCAAGTGATTTGGATACTTCATGAATTAGTTGATGGCTCTGGGGCCATCCTCCCTGAGCTAAAACAAAAATGTGTGAGCTGGTGGCTAAAAAACCGTGAGCTAGTTCACCTTCAGCTTAGAGGGAACACTGGCGTGGTTGCCTAGCAGCAGCCACTAAGGGAATCTGTTGCATAAAGCTACAGATACTCCTTTTATAATTTTTGAATTTTTTAAACCTCTGAATACTTAAAAAAAAAAAAAGATTTCACATTTTTTCCTGCAGACCTGGGGCCCTTTTCAAGTTTATAGAAAGATCCACAGCCCCAGATTTAAATATCCAAAGATTTGGCCAACTTTCCTATTAGTATATAGATTCTCTGTCAGGTGTTATAGTACTGTTACTTAATATCAAGAGACAGGGCTTTTTTTGAGCAGGAATGCACCGGAACACTGTTCTGACTGGCCTGGGCAGTGTTTGGGCTGCCTTAGCCAGTTCTGGCTCAGCCCAGGCAGCTTCACGACTGACAGGCCAGACTCAAGGAGCCAAGCTGTGTTTGCCCGGCAGCCTCCCAAGGTCCCACCGAACAGCGGGGCTCAGGGGGCTGAGCCGCACTTGTGTGGTGGCCTCCCAATGTCCCATTGGCCAGCAGGGCTCCGGGGACCCAGCCACGCTTGTGCAGGGCCTCTCAACATCCTGCTGGTTGGAGGGCTCAGGGGGCCAAGCTGTGCTGTGTGGCGAACTTCCTGAGGGTCAGCAATTTTAAAAGTGTGTTGCTCCCCTCCCTCCCTTCCTTTCACTCCCTCCCTTTTCCTTCCTTCCTATTTCCTTTTGCTTTCTTTTTTCTCTATTTGTTTCCAACTCTCTCCCCCTCCCTCCCTCCCTCCCTCTGTTCCTCCCTCCCTCTGTTCCTTCCTTCCTTCCCTCCCTGAGTGGTGGGCACTGTCTTGGGAAGGACTGCTGCTGGGGCATGTGGGCGCCTTTAAAGGCCTGGTGGAAGCAGCTGCAGCTTCTGCATGGAGGGAGGGAGGGAGAGGTGGCAGGTGGGGGGCAGGAGCTGGCTATCACCAGTTCCACTTGCACTTGATTATCCCAGGTGGTATGGCCTAATATGCTAATGAGTGTGTGGCCTAATATGCTAATGAGATAATATGATAATATTAGGGGTGTGGTTTAATATGCTAATGAGCTCCTGCTGAGCTTTTTATACAAAAAAAGCCCTGTCAAGATCATGTCCAAATTCACAATCTGTAGCATAACCAGCAAGTTGTACTTGCATACTTTTTCTCAAGGAGTTTTTGGATACTTTTTCAAAGGTATGGTAATTTGGCACTATAATGCAACTCATAATTCCCACCCTCTCTCTTGATATAACAGCAAATGTTTGTTTGTTGGATGTCCCTGACTATTCCAACCAGTGACTCCTCCCATAATTGTTATTTCTCTGCAAATCTTACAAGTTCAGTCTTAAGCTTCTAAAACTGCCTTGTGAGCCATGGTACACTCATTTCATACTATGAATCTGCGCTCTCATAAAACTTGATTTTGTTCTTCCTCTATCAATAAAGTTTGTTGGCTGGCAGTTGATATAGTTAATGGTAATTTGAATACTGAATAAGCAATTCTGCCTCCTGTGAAAAACATCGCAGAAATACTTAATGAAGCAACAGCAAAAATGAACATCCTTTTCTGGTGAAATTTAGTTAAAAGTAGATTTTTTTTAAAAAAAAAAAAGCCTTTCTATTCTATCTTAGCATGTATGAAAAATATGTATCCTTTTGAATTGAAAGCAGCAATGCTAATTTCTTAGAAAATATTTCTTTAGTTCAATATGGACTCCTTTTCTGATATGAATTCTCCCAGGCTGTTCAGAATCATACTCAGTCTCCATTATAAATGTGTTTGCAAGTACAAATTATCATCTCCTTGTGGTTCAGAAAGAGTCAATGTTTTCAAAATTAGAGCCACCCATGGCTGAAAAGCAATGTTGAATCATAATAAGTGCTCTGTTAAAAACTGTATCATTATGTTATTTCTATAAACAGATTTTTTTTATTCTGGCTTGACTCTTGCTAACTTTACATTCCAAAAATTATAAAGATTTGAAATAGCACAAACTGATTGCATAGTAATAAACAGAGTATGCTACCTTTAACATTTTAGGTGACTGCCCAGCTGCTGCTTCCTCTAGAGTATTTTTTTCATTTATTTTGGACATTTATATGCTGACTCTTCAGAGTCCTGCTGAACAAACATGACCCTCAAAAAGACCTCTTAATAGGCATGCTTGTCTGCAGTCTTTCGCAAGTGCCAACTTCTTCTACCATGCCCACATTTTATACTTTTGGCAGGCTTTCCCCAAAAAACACACATATCTGATTCTGCTATAGCAGAACACAACACAGACAATACATTTTTAAAAATCATACAGAGGGAGAGAGAGACTAAATATATTATTTAATCTAATCAATACCATTTAACCCAACTAACATTATCCTTATGGCTGGTATACCCCAGAAGGAGCATAAACACAATATAAAATGTTCATATTAATCTACAATCTAATTTATCTGTCTTATTCCTAATTTGGTTCTAGGAAAAAAACAAAGGAAAAAAGCACAAAGAAAAAACCTCATGAACATAAATGCTCACAGGAAAAAAGCCCCCATGGAAACATGCCCAGACTGAAAGACGCCCACATGGAAAGAAGCCCCCATGGAAAAAAGCCCCCATGGAAAAATATGTAAAGCACCATAGATGTTTATAATTGTGCAATAGGGCTGCCATGGAATAGGGAATAAGGTTGCCAAGTCCAATTCAAGAAATATCTGGGAACTTGGGGGGTGGAGCCAGAAGCAAGGTTGTGACAAGCACAATTGAACTCCAAAGGGAGTTCTGGCCATCACATCTAAAGGGAACACGCTCCTTTTAAATGCCTTCCCTCCATAGGAAATAATGAAGATAGGGGCACCTTCTTTTGAGGCTCATAAAATAGGACCCCCTGGTCCAATCCTTTTGAACCTTGGAGGAGATTTTGGGGAGATTGCTGCACATTTGGTGCATGTAGCTCAAAAAACAGCCCCTCCCCCCCAGAGCCTGAGACACCCATGGATTAATTCTCCATTATACCATTAACCCAAAAACCATACATTTTGACATTCCTAAAAAGTATAAGCAACTGATACTTCATGATTCTGGCGTGGAAAAACCCAGACAGAATTCTGGTTTTAGGTGATAGAGATCTTATGCTTGAATTAAACAAAAATACCATCTACGGAGATGGCACCTTTGATAAAATGCCAAATATGTTTTACCAACTGTACACATGGCATGCCAAGGTGGGTAATTCATATCCACCATGTATTTACATTTTACTTCAAAAACAGATCATGGACACCTATAACAGAATGTTTGAAATAATGAAGCTATTGATTCCAGATAAACTGTTGTGGGGGCACAATGCTCTAAATTCCTTGTTCCATTTCAGTGTGGTCTCTGTTCGATGCACTGCAGAGGGATCTGACTTGTCACAAACTAACATTGGCTAATGCACAGGCAGATCGCCTAGAGGTAGAAAAGAGGAAATATGAGGCACTACATTACATGGTTGCCACTTCTGTGCAACAATATAAGTAGGTGGAAGATAAACTTTGTTGCTTAAAGAGATTGGCTAATTTGCAATGAAGAATTATATCTGAATTATTATTGTTGTTAAATAATTGTTGCTTTTACTATTAGGGTTAGATAGTCTTTATTTAAAAGTTTGACAAATTGTAAATTAATAAAGTTAAAGTATTTAATTTTATTTAAATATATATTTCTATGTAGAGTTTAATTTCTGTTATTATTGTTTTTCCTTCTTAATAAAGTTCATTGATAACAAAATGGTCACTTCTTGTTGCATGTTAATATGACATATTTTAATCCTAAAATTACAATACAAAAATAAGAAAATGGTCACTTTATGTTGCATGTGAATATGACTTATTTTAATCCTAAAAGAGCAACAAAATATTATTAACCGTTATCCACAATTATAAACATCTATGGTGCTTTACATATTTTTCCATGGGGGCTTTTTTCTATATGGGCTTCTTTCTCTGTGGGTTTATTTCCATGTGGGCATTTTTGCATGTGGGCATGTTTCCATGGGGGCTTTTTTCCTCTGTGAGCATTTATGCCCATGGAGTTTTTTTCTTTGAGCTTTTTTCTTTTGGGATTTTTTCCTTTGTGCTTTTTTCTAGTTACCTCCTAATTTATATACCAAATGGTAAAGATGGAATCAAGTATAAGTTGAGTTGCTTAGAAAGGGGCACAGAGAAGACTGTTTCAGCATGCAGAGCATTTATAACAGCTAATGAACAGCAGGATTATAGCAACTATGTCCACCTTTCAGTTGAAAATGATCATTGTAAAAGTGCCTTATGGTGTCTATATGCCTACTTCAGGATTTCATAAGTGCAGGCAGGCATCACTCTTACCCCATTCCAGCCTCCCTTGGTAAAAACCATAGCAACACTGGTCAAGGGGCACTGAGCTCTTTATCCCCACCATCCTTAGTGTCAGGATGTTTCCCTTTCCTTTCTCAAGAAGCTGTGCTGCCAAACTGTCAGAGGAATAGGTTTCATTTTCTTTTACAAGCAATTTAGCATACTTTCTATAGGAGGCAGTGGGACTGTGAATATTAGGAATTATTCAAAATATCCAGAACTATACAATTTGGTTTCAGAATTATTTGTAACTATTCAGAATATAACATCATTCAGTACTTCTGAGTATATCCAAATTCAAATTGAACATCCCTAGTCTCCTGTCTGGTTGCACACAGTGGCCAATCAGTTGTACAGGCCAACCAACAAATGGGGCATAGAACTCATCAGATGTTGCTTCCCAGCACTGGGTTTTAGATGTTTACTGCCTCTAAATATGGAGGTTCCTTTAATTCACAATGGCTAATGGCCATTGGTGGACCTATGCTCCATGAATCTTACGCCATCTGTGCCATCACTACATTTACCGGCAATGAATTTCACAATTTATCATTAAGAAGTGTTTTCTTTTGTCTTTCCTTCTCCTATTGCCCATTAACTTCATTGGGTGACTCTGAGTTCTAATAGTATGGAAGAGGGGGGAAAGGCTCCTTCTATAAAATTTTTCCTTGTCATATATAATTTTATAAACTTCTATCATAGTCTTATTTTTCCCCCAAATGAAATTATCCAGACTTTTCAGTCTTTCCTCCCAGGAAAATCCCATGATCATCCAGAACCTGGTGGTCAGTTGTGAAAGTCCTAGCTTTATTTTTTTATGAGTAATTCCTGCTACAACAATTCTGCCCATTGTACATAGCTCATGGGGATGTTCTCAGGGCTTTTTTTCTGGAAAAAGAGGTGCTGGAACTCTCAAGATAGAAATGGAGAAATACACGGATTCTTCCTCATGAACTTTTGAACATTCTTTGAGAATTTTGTTTCCACAAAGAGGTTCCAGAACTCCATTCCACCACATTCCCCCAGAAAAAAAGCCCTGGATGTTCCAGAGATAATCTGGACCAGAATATTTGAATTAGATTCAATTTTGGCATGATCATCTTGAAGCTGGTCACATGGAACTGACAATCTCCAGGTGAGGCCTGGAATCACAACTGGTCTTCCAGGAGAAATGTTATTTATAACATTTATTAGCCGCCTTTCTCCTTTGCAGAACACAAGGCAGCCTGCAGCACCATGGAAGTCAACAGCTATGGCGCAGAAAAGGGATTCCCCCAATACTATCTTCTAAAACTGACCCATCCACCAAATAAGACTCAAACCACCATAAGAGTGCCAGTGCCGAGAGGCTTCTCAGTAGGACAATATAGTTGATCATATCAAAGGCCACTGACAGATCCAGCAGACAAAACTAGCAGAGTCACATTCTCCCTGCCTAGTTCTCAACAGACATCATCAACCAGCATGACCAAAGTATTCCCTGCTCCAAATCCTGTTCTGAATCTGGACTGAAATGGATCCAGAAATTCATTCTCTTCCAAGAAACCCTGAAACTGAGAGACAACAATCTGCTCAAGCATCTTGCCCAAAAATGGAAGACTGGAGACTGGCGAGAAATTTTCTTCCATAATAGGGCTCAGGGATGAAGGTTCTCCCCCCCTCCAAAAAAACCCCAGGTCTAACCTTGAGCATAGGCAGCATAAATCCGACTTTCAAGGAAGCATTTATCACTCCCTGTACCTAGTAAGTCAATTCAACTCTGGTAGCTTTTATCAACCAGGAAGGGTAAGTGTCAAGGTGGTAAGTCTCACCTGCCCAAGAATCTTGTCTTGTTCACATCCTCAGGATCCACAAGCTGAAATGCATCCATATAAATCAGACAAGTGAATGCCAAAGGTACCATCATCTGGACATGCATCTATGCCAGCATTTACCCCATGGTGAATCTGAGCAATTTTGTCTGCAAATTAGTCACAACAGGCTGTTATAGGGCCAGAATCCAAGTCCTTGGGGCTGTGATGTAAAAATTGCCAAAATACATGGAACAGCTAAGCTGCACAATTACAAATGCAATGGTGGTGGGGAAATATTGCCTTTTCACCGGAATAGGCTCTGATATGGGCTCTATGCCATGCATTCAATGACCCTTTGAGTTTTCTGCCAGTGGTACTCTAGCTGTCATCCTTCCAGTTTCATCACCATCAGCTCTCCAGTGAAGTAGGGAGATGCTTGGCACTGTTCATGGGGAGACGGCACGTAGGGCAATTGTGTCAACAGCCTGGGCAATCTCCCTATTCCAGAGAGTGACCAGAACCGCAACAGAATTGTCAGCAGTTGAGGTAGGAAAATCTCTGCAATCACTGAACAGAAACCCATCAGCGTCTATCAGGCACCTTAGGCACAGGGCCCATCATAATGGGTCCAGCATCCCAGCAGAGGAAAGAAGCCACACTAAGTCTAAACCCTGCCAGGTACTCCCACGACAAGGGAGTAAGCTTTCAACTCCCCCCACTGCAGATCACCCTCCCCAGCAGTATAATAGACCAAATGCAGTGTGTGCCCTACTAAATGTGTGGCGCCAGTAATCACTTTAAACAGGCTCATGGTTGTTGTGGATGCCATAAAATCCTGAACCTGGCCGTGGCAGTTTTGGAGGGCAGATTCTATGGCATCATATAGCTTCTGAGCTCCTTCACTTCCTAAAGCTCTGCCTTTCACAGACTCTGCCCCCAAATCTCCAGGAATTTCTCGCCCCAAATTTAGCAATCTGAAAATGGTGGTCAATTTTAAAACTCCTGGTTCTATTTTCTGCTTAGTTATTCCTGCTACACACGAACAGTTGGACATGTGGATCCTTTCCTTAGAAGAGCTTAAGAACTGAAGAAAAACCCTACTGGATCAGACCAATGGTCCATCTAGTCCAGCATCCTGTATCACACAGTGGCCAACCAGTTCCTCTAGAGGGCCAACAATAGGGCATAGAGGCCAAGGTCTTCTCCTGATGTTTCTCTTGGCTCTTGGATTCAGAGGTTTAGTGCCTCTGCATGTGGAGGCTCCCCTCACTCACCATACTTTTGATAGACTTACCCCCCCCCCCCCGAATCTATCTAATCCCCCTTTAAAGCTGTCGATTGCTGTGGCCATCACTACATCTTCTGGCAGCAAATTCCACATACTCTAGCATTTCCTTTTGTCCATTTTGAAACTACTGCCCATCAGCTTCACTGGATGCCTTAGTATTTTTGGAGAGGGAGAAAGTGTTGTCTTTGTCAACTCTCTGTACTCCATGCATGATTTTATAAACCTCTATCATGTTTCCCCTTAGTCATCTCTTTTCTAAGCTGAAAAGTCCCTGTCTCTTCAGCCTTTCCTCATGAGGAAGGTGCTCAAGCCCCCTAATCTTTTTAGTTGCCCTCCTCTGTACTTTTGGAGATACAGTGACCAGAACTGTACACAGTATTCTAATGGAGGTTGTACCATAGATCTATACAGGGGAATTACAATATCAGACATTTTATTCTCAATCCCTTTCCTAACAATCTCTAATACAATTTGCCTTTTTTACCACTGCAGCACACTTGGTTGACACTTTCATTGAGCTATCCACTATGACCACAAGATCTCAGTCTCAGCAACTTCAGACCCCTTTAACCTGTACTTGAAGTTGGGATGCATCACCTTACGTGTATCGACACTGAACAGCAGCACATCATCTGATTTTGCCACCTGTACATTTGCCAGGGGAATAGGTGATCTCTGTGTGTGTGCATCTATTAAGTGCCATCAAGTCATTTCTGACTTATGGCAACCTTATCAATTAATGACCTTTAAAACATCCTATCATTAACTGCCTTGCTCAGATCTTGCCAACTGTGGGGGCCCGTGGCTTCCTTCACTGTGGAAGATGAAAATTGTTTGCCTGCTTCAGAACCACTTATTTTGGAAGGGGTGTTGAAAGACCTGAGTCAGATTGAGGTGACAAGAAAGGAGGTCCTCCAACTGATAGATGAATTAAAAACTAATAAGTCACCAGGTCCGGATGGCATACATCCAAGAGTTCTGAAAGAACTCAAAGTTGAACTTGTGGATCTTCTGACAAAAATATGTAATCTCTCATTGAAATCTGCCTCCATTCCTGAGGACTGGAAGGTAGCAAATGTCACCCCCATCTTTAAAAAGGGTTCCAGAGGAGATCCTGGAAATTACAGGCCAGTCAGTCTGACTTCAATACCAGGAAAGTTGGTAGAAAGCATTATCAAGGACAGAATGAGTAGGCACATTGATGAACACCAGTTATTGAGGAAGACTCAGCATGAGTTCTGTAAGGGAAGATCTTGCCTCACTAACCTGTTACAGTTCTTTGAGGGGGTGAACAAACATGTGGGCAAAGGGGACCCAATAGATGTTGTTTACCTTGACTTCTAGAAAGCTTTTGATAAAGTTCCACATCAAAGGCTCCTTAGTAAGCTCGAGAGTCATGGAGTAAAAGGACAGATCCTCTTGTGGATCAAAAACTGGCTAATTAATAGGAAGCAGAGAGTGAGTATAAATGGGCCGTCTTCGCAGTGGAGGACGGTAAGCAGTGGGGTGTCACTGGGCTCAGTACTAGGTCCCATGCTCTTTAACTTGTTCATAAACGATTTGGAGTTGGGAGTAAGCAGTGAAGTGGCCAAGTTTGCAGATGACACTAAATTGTTCAGGGTGGTGAGAACCAGAGAGGATTGTGAGGCACTCCAAAGGGATCTGTTGAGGCAGGGTGAGTGGGCGTCAATGTGGCAGATGAGGTTCAATGTGGCCAGGTGCAAAGTAATGCACATTGGGGCCAAGAATCCCAGCTACAAATACAAGTTGATGGGTTGTGGACTGGCAGAGACTGACCAAGAGAGAAATCTTGTGGTCGTGGTAGATTACTCACTGAAAATGTCAAGACAGTGTGTGATTGCAATAAAAAAGGCCAATGCCATGCTGGGAATTATTGGGAAGGAAATTGAAAACAAATCAGCCAGTATCATAATGCCCCTGTATAAATCGATGGTGTGGTCTCATTTGGAATGCTGTGTACAATTCTGGTCACCGCACCTCAAAAAGGATACTATAGCATTGGAAAAAGTGCAGAAAAGGGAAACTAGAATGATTAAAGGTTTGGAACACTTTCCCTATGAAGAAAGGTTAAAACGCTTGGGGCTCTTTCGCTTGGAGAAACGTCGATTGCGGGGTGACATGATAGAGGTTTACAAGATTATGCATGGGATGGAGAAAGTAGAGAAAGAAGTACTTTTCTCCCTTCCTCACAATACAAGAACTGGGCATTCAATGAAATTGCTGAGCAGTCTGGTTAAAACAGATAGAAGGAAGTACTTCTTCACCCAAAGGGTGATTAACAGGTGGAATTCACTGCCACAGGAGGTGGTGGCGGCTACAAGCATAGTCAGCTTCAAGAGGGGATTAGATAAAAATATGGACCAGAGCTCCATCAGTGGCTATTAGCCACTGTGTGTGTGTGTGTGTGTGTATATAGATATATTTGGCCACTGTGTGACACAGAGTGTTGGACTGGATGGGCCATTGGCCTGATCCAACATGGCTTCTCTTATGTTCTTATCCATTTTATGTTGGGTCCTCCTCTTTTCCTGCTGCTTTCAACTTTTTCTAGCATTATTGTCTTATACAGTGATTCTTGTCTTCTCATAAGACCTAAGCCTCAGTTTCATCATTTTAGATTTTAGGGAGAGTTCAGGCTAGAACCCATGTATTTATCTTTTTTAGTAGTCTACAGTAAAAACTTTCCTCTGAAAGCACATTTCAAATGAGTCAACTTTCTTCCCATCAGCTTTCTTCATTGTCTACCTTTCACACCTGTACATGATAATGGTGAATGCCATGGTATGCATTATCATGATCTTGGTCATCTGTGACACATCTTACACATAACTATCTTTTTTAGCTCCTTCATGGCTGCCCTAGATGATATAGCTTTGGAAAATGGCATATTCATGTGCACATGTGCGTGTGCTCTCTCTCTCTCACACACACAGAGCATTCAGGCCCTCCCAATGCTGCTTTGAGAAAGAGAGAGATCCAAAATCTTTCATAGTGAAGTTAATAATAATAATAAGCTTTTATTTATATCCCGCCCTCCCCGCCAAGGCAGGCTCAGGGCGGCTCAAAGTTCTCAAATTAGAAATTTTTAGTAGTCAGTTAGTGGACCTTAACATCATACTGTTACATGAAACTTCAGGGTTTTAAATATATTATATGTAATGACAGACTGTGATTGATTTGATTTATGTTCATACTTTGTTGACTTGTATAGCTTGCTGATATTTTATAGTGATTTTTTTTCTTATAAGCTGTAATATTGAACTCAAGGAGTCAAGAAAGTTACTGATTTGGGGCAATTCAACTAGAAAATATTTACACTTTCTGTAAAATGCTTAATAAGGTTGACAAAAGTAAAAATGTGTGTCAAGCAATAAAATATAACAGCAGCAAAAGTTGACTAAAGACAATTATGATCCCAGGTTCTCTCTTCTTTCATTTCTGTTTATCACTGTTACACATCTATGCTATGCATATATTTTCATTTTAGAAAAACATTTGAATTAAATATAATCAAGCTAGGGATATCCTAATTCACCCTTTCTGCAACTTTTCCAGTGCTTGAAGAGCCACCAATTAAGAATATCAAACAAAACACACTTGTAGGGAGAAAAACAGGTATGAGGGGGAGGGATATGGCATCTTTTCCACATTTTTTTCCCTGCTTTCAGATACTTCAGACATATACGGGCCACAATGCTGAGCACACTTTTGTACACTCAATTCCTACTGCAATACATATGCTAAGTCTATATATCTCAATGTCCCACTAATTGAATAGAACTTGCTTCATATTTAGAACTACAATCTTTGAAATAAACTTAATTTCTTTGTGTGAAAATGTATCTGAGAGAGCCCAATAGAATTCAGAAATGCTAACCTAAGTTTTATCTCTGCTATGGGCCCTCAGATGCCAAAATTATAAAAGAGTTTTTTTGTTGCTTAGGGGTTTTATACCAGAAGTTACCAATTGGCCCTGGGAAACAAACCAGCAAGTGAAGCTTTTCACAACCTTGGAGCTAAACTAGAGGCGTGGGTGGCCTATAATCTAAAGTAAATAAATAAATAAACTTTATCAACAGCTTGATAAGCAGATGCCTGTTGAAGGGGTAGCTATAGAAGCCTATTCAAAAGGGCGTGGCCTACACCTTTGTAATATGCAAACACAAAATAATCAAAACATCAGCAACCAGAAGGAAGTCCAACTCCCCCCCCCCAAATCCTATCACTATTCAATAACACTGAAAGAGCTGAATACAGTTGAGAAGGCTGCATACCAAGACTGTAGTCTTCACCAAACTTAAAAGTCACTGAATATAGTGACATTGAATATAGTGAGATTTATGTCTAAGTAAACACATTTAAAATATTGGAATGCTAGCTAAGGACTGTATAGCTCAGTCCTAGCAACTGTTACTCAGAAATGCCCCATGGGCCATGAAATTAGAATGTTTAGTGGTTAAATCTCAGGCAAATATGAAAGTTGTTGTGCCTGGAGGGTTTATCTCCCCCCCCCCTCTCCAAAGTGTGCACATGAACCAGCCTTATACTGAATCAGACTCTTGGTCCATCAAAGTCAGTACTGTCTGCTCAGACTGGCAGCAGCTCCCCAGGGTCACAAGCTGAGGTTTTTCACATCTACTTGCCTGGACCCTTTTTATTTAGAGTTGACTGGGATTAAACCTGGGACCTTCTGCTTACCAAGCAGATGCTCTACCGCTGAGCCACAGTCCCTCCTCAAATGATTCCCCAAATGACTTAAATCCGCATGAATACGCTTCCCCGCCCCCCCCCCCCGATGTATTCATTATCCCTTGAGGGTTTAAGCAGTCAGTCATAAGCAGCACTACCACAGGAAATGCCTGGCTGCTGTCAGAAAGGGCAGACTTTGCCCAGAAGAGTTGTCAAAGACGATGCAGCCGGTTGTGAGGCTGCTGGCCCAGTCAGTCAAGAGGCGGGCTTCCAGGCCTATGGGGCAGCCGCCATCCATTCTGCGCTGTCCCGAATCAGAGTGGAGTCGATGCGCTGCTTAGGAGGCCTCTGCACAGGGCGCCGCCCGGGGCAAAGCAGGAGGATGGCAAGAGCCTCTTCGCTGTCACCACCGGAGGTGTTACCCGCCCGCGGCTGGGGAAGAAAGGAGCAGCGGGCGGGTCGCACCTTTTCTCCTGGAAGGAGCTTCGCTGGCTGGGACCTGCAGTTCTCCGACCGGCTCGGGGGGGGGGGGGGGGGGCGTTAAGGAGGCGCCTCGTGGGGAGGGGAGGGGAGCTCCTGGTTGGGGGTGCCTCTGCCTGGCGAGCTAGATGGGGCTGCTGGGGGGGCGGGGCTTCAGCTGCGAAAGAAGCCGGGACGGGGTCTTCGGCGACCGCCACAGAAGTGGCGCCGGGCCAGCCGTGTCTGGGGGCCGCTGGTAATGAACGGAGTATCCTCCCCTCCGCCGCCGCCTGCTCCAGAGGCTGGCGTCCTTGGCCAAGCAGGCTCCAGCGGGTGGATGGGCTCCCCAGGAGGACGTGGGTGACGATCCCGCCGGTTCTCCTCGCAGAGCCTTTCCTTGCTCCAGTTCGAGCACACAGGCGGCGCCTGAATCGCCTGGCCAGCCTGCCTGCCCTACCTGGCCAGGCTGTTGTGGCCCAGCACCACGTGGACCTACGGCCGGCTTGCTTGGGCACACCCCGCTGGTTGGCCTCGGCTGAGCCACCTGCTGCCGAGGGCGGGGGCGCTGGCTGGCTGGCCGGCCGTGCGTTCTTGGCGTCCGCATTGTGGCTAATGGTGAATTCGGCTACTGCTGAGAAGCAGTCCTGGGGAGAGCGGCTCTGACTTGCGGGGGGGGGGGATCTGGCCGGCGTGGCCGGTCGCTTTGCTAGGTGGGAACCCGGGATCCAGCGCCTGGAAAAGAGCGCCTCAGGAGAGACTGGGCGCGGCGCAGCCAGAGGAGACGGCCTCAGGGGCGGCCGTCTGGAATCTCCTCGCGGCATTTGGAGGCGGGCAAGCGGGCAGAGCCTCTCCTGCCCCGACGAGCCCCAGCCAGGCACTCGAGAGCGGGAAGTGGCCTGGGCCAGATCTGATGGGGCATCAGCCGCCCCCCCCTCCCCCCCCCGTTTCGGCCCTTCCAGCAGAGCTTTTAGCAATGTGCCATTTGACCTCCCGGGACATTGCTTCTGCGCTCCTCGCTGGAGAGCAGCTTTCCTTAACCCCTTCCTCCCACCCCCAGCCTCCCTGACGGATCCAGGGGAGCGCAGCCGTGCTGCGGGGCTGAAGTTCGAGCCCAGTGACACCTTTAAGACCAACAACGTTTTATTCAGGGCATACGCTTGTGAGTGCACGCGCGCTTCTTCAGATACACTGAAATGGACGTTACCCCTCCACAGGCAGAGGGCAAGCAGCAAAGTAGCCCACAACATCACGATGCTGTTTAACAGATTCAAGGACCAAGCAGAGATAAGAGGCTTAGTTAGTTTATATGGTAACCATTTGTTTGGTTTAATTCAGGAGGAAGCCAGTGAAGGGAACAAGAATGTCGAAATTGGAGATTTTGGGACACGCATTCGCCTGGCTTTTCTTGTTTTGTTTGCCTTTCAAGTGGAGGTTTCTTCTAAGTAAGGCAATGGCTGTTGGCGGAGAGGGGGATGAAAATCCGCCCCTGGTTTCTCTCAAAAAGCTCCAATCCCCCCCCCCCCCCCCCGCGCAAGCAGATGCAGCAGAAAGAGGACTCTTTGCACTCTTGTCTCTTTAAGTCTCTCTCTGTTTCTCCCCCGACAAGATAAGACTGTGGCCCTCTGACGTCAGATGCTGGCCCATTTTTGTTCCATTCAAGCCGTAGGCGTAACAGCTCACTTGAGACGCGTGTCTGTCTGGGGGGAGGACCCAATCATTTTAGATCGGTAATGAAGGCGCAGCTCACTGTGACTTAATTGTCCTGCGCCTTGCATCCAATACCGGGCGATCCTCTGCCGAGCGGGACGCCCCGACCCCGAGCGGACTCCCTGCCTGCAGATCTTGGTCGCCAAGCCTAGAGCAACGAAACCCGTCACGATGCGCCCCTGCTTCAGGATCGCCGCTTGGTTTCCGGCCGGCCGCCTCTCAGTTCTGGCGGAAACAAAAGTTTCCAAGTTGCCAGAGAGAGAAGCCACTCCCCGCCCCCCCCCCTCTGGCGCCGCTGGGCACTTTCGCCACTTGTCTTTCTGCAGGCACCACCAGGTGGGACTTGTGCGGGTCCCAGGGCAAGGCAGTGGTTTAGTTCGACCCCCCAAACCAGTTCAGCCGAAGTACTGGGTTTCAAGCTGAACAAGCAGACGCTCGGGAGATCTTTCAGCTTTGAGTGCGCGGCACTCGGCTGCCGCGGGGATTCCGCGGCGTGGCCGTCGAAGGGCTGACCCCACGCCCGAGTCAGCGGGACGAAGCGGGCTGGCGCAGGTGGCTGGCCAGGGAGGGAGCAGCAGCCGGGCAGGGCGACCCCGAGGCGGGAGAGCTTCCCAGAAGTCCTCCAACAGCCGCTCCTGCCCAGAGGAGCAAGGACCCAACCCTCCGGCCCGGGAAGAAAGGGCGCCCGGCCCAGTCCCCAAGCAGCTCAAGGGAGGGAAGGAGGGGCCCCTGGAGCTCCTCTTTGGCCCGGGAGGCGACCTGTTGTTGGCGGGGGGGGGGGGTGCGTGCGCCGAGGAAGAGGCAGCTGGGCTTGGGTCGCCTCTGCCCGGGCCGTGCGGGGTGTCAGCCTGCCCCGCTCCCTCTTTCTCCCTGCCCCCCCTGCCTTCCAGCTCCTGCCGGGTTTCCTTTGGGCTGGGGAGGGGGCGCCAGCCGGGTCTCTTGCTCCAGGCCCTGGGCGGGGGAGTTGAGGGGCGGGGAGGGGCTCCCCCCCATCCTAGGCGAAAGAGCCTGAATTTGGCGTCAGGATTTAGGGCAGCCCCACTGGAGAGCCAGTTTGGTGTAGTGGTTAAGTGTGCAGACTCTTATCTGGGAGAACCGGGTTTGATTCCCCACTCCTCCACTTGCACCTGCTGGCATGGCCTTGGGTCAGCCATAGCTCTGGCAGAGGTTGTCCTTGAAAAGGCAGCTGCTGTAAGAGCTCTCTTAGCCCCACCCACCTCACAGGGTGTCTGTTGTGGGGGAGGAAGGTAACGGAGATTGTGAGCCGCTCTGAGACTGTTCAGAGTGGAGGGCGGGATATAAATCCAATATCTTCTTCTTCCCAAGGCGTCAGAAGTTGGGCAATCCATCTCCCCAAAGCACACCAAGAAAAGGGTGGCCTCTTCTCTCAGATCTCTCGCCCTTCTCTCCCCGCCCGCCCCCCTATGTTAACTTGCAAAATCCCAGCGCTTCCAAATCCTTCCTTTGCCTTTGATGTCGGGTGTGCTGCCCTTCTAAGCGTCTTTCTTTAGAAGCCCAGCAGCAATCCCAGTCAAAGGGCATCCCCCTGCTTCCGAGTAAGCAAACTTCAGGGGTGGGCCCGAAAGAGGCTGAAATGTTTTACACAACCATGTTGAAGTCCGATCCTCTGTCTATTTCCCCAGAAATGCCTGGCCTGGCTTGCTCCCAGGATGGTAGCCTTTGTCATGTCCACATGCAAAGTCGCCCTGGATTCTGAACACCATTTAAACCCTGCTAAATGCAGAAATTCGCTTCGATCGTATCTTCTGTTCAGATTTTCGCATCTGCGTTAAGAAAATCGCATCTGGAAAAAACACACATCAGTTTTAGCGATATATTTTGTACCTACCAATATATGTGAAATGGGGGTGGGGTTTGTACGGGATCTCCATATCCTAGGAAACGCTGTCACACTTCTTGCTGAATTACTCAAATGCATACGAAAGAAGACGTCGTTTGTTTGTTTTAAGGTGCTGCAAATAAATTATTTTGGTGCAAGAAAACAAACACGCCAAAGGAAAGGAGTCGCTTTAAAAACAAACAAAATAGGCAAAACAAAGCAAAAAAACCCCAAAACAAACCCAAAGCCAATGCGTGTCATTTTTCCCCCTTCATCCAAGACTCTTAATTTCCTGATAGAAGCGTTGGGGAAATCCACGCCTGCCTCCCTCCCTCCCTCCCCGGCCATTGGAAAGTTACCTTTCATTGACCGCCTCCTTGCCTGGTGTCCCCGCGCTTGGTTTGCCCGACGCCCAGCCAGATGCCAGCCGGCCAGGAGGCAGGCCGAACCTACCCCAGATGTTTTAGCACCCGGGTGGCAACCGGGTTCGCCTCAATTGCTTTCTCTTTTTTTCTTCCGGGCGTGTTCTCCCCCCCCCCTTTCCTGCTTCGGCCCCCCACATTTGATCCGAGAGAGGTTCGCGTTCTGAAATCCCTTCTCGCCGTCATAATCTTCCACTGCTTGAAGATTAATGCTGGCGGGGGGGGGGGGAGAGGAAGGAGCGTGGCTTCTTCTCTCCTAAGACCATCCCTGGGATCATTGACTTAAGATGTTGACAAGACTGTCAGGAAGTCTAATTCCCGCCTCCCCCCCCCCCCCCCTTACTAAGCTGCGCAGCAGCACCCGGTATTGAGCATTTGATTTTTTAAAAGTAAGGTACATTAATTTTATGAGCGCCTTCTCATAAATATTGTTGTTTGCTCTGGCTCGCTCTCTGGCTGAGGGAGGATTTGCAATGGAAATTGTGCCTTTGTTTCAAGGGGGGGGGGGAGATTGCTCTTTGTTGCTCAGATAAATTCCCCCGCTCCTCCCATATATTCTTGGGAAGCCAAATAAAGCCAGCAGCCTCCTGCCCTTCTCCCCCCCCCCCTCCAAAGGCCGCGTCTTCTTCTTGTGCTTTGTTGCGTCTGCCTTTCCTGAAGTCGACGAAAGTTGCCAGCTCTCCTCCTAAAGCAGACAAAATAAACCCTTTAAACTATAAACATTTAACTGTACCTGAGTTTATTCGGGGGCCTGGCTGCCTCTTTAAACCCGAGTGATTTATGCCTTTATTTGCGCCTTTAAAACTGTTCTGCTCGCCCGACCTGCCTCGGCTGTTCAAGTTCTCCTCCCTTCCGGCGGCTGCAGCTCCAGAAAGCGGAACAAACCGCAGCCTTCCCACAGTGGTGTGTGTATCTGTGGGTGTGTAGGTGGGTTAAAGGACAAACTAGCTGTCTCTCCGACTCACGCTGGCATTTGGGACACCCAAAGATCCTCAGACTTAAAAGGAGGTCTCCGTCTAGCATTTGCCAGCCGTAAAGGACTCATAACAACTGGTTTCACTGGATCGCAGCTTGCAACTGACTTTCACGTTCCGCTTCCTTTATTATTATTATTTTAAAAATAAATGTATGGATCATTGCTGCTTTTTGCTCCCACCCAGATCACTGGGACTAGCACCTTTATCCCTAAACGCACATGTCCGAAACAGATCCCGTTGATTTGATTAAAACTCACCGCCGAGCAAATGCGATGCGAAGGGGGAAGCCTCCTGGAATCTCAGCCTCTGGGGCTGAATAAGGTGTGCCGTGATCCGCCAAAGGCTCGTTTCCCCGACAGGAGACAAACCTGGCCCTGAGGTTCTCGCCTACTTGACAGATGTGTGGATCCCTTTTGCAGGTCGGTCTGCCTGATCAGCACCTGTATGGGAGGGGGTGGGGAAGTGCTCTTAGTTTTGTATTATTGTCTCTGAATTGCAATCTCCATCCACACTAGGAAACATCGCAAACATGGTTTTGATTCCTTCAGCAGACGATTTAGCCTTTTCGCAAGAAAGGGATTGTGTGTAGGTGTGTAAATGTGTGTGTTGGCACAGGGAGTTTTCGCTTTTCCTCTTAGCGTCGATGCTCCTTTCATACTCGAGCGGGGAGTTCAGGACCAGAACTCAGGGGGCCCTCCCAGAAGCAGATTTCCGCCACAGCTTCCTGCCTGGTGCCCAGAAGCGACATGTAATGTTGGTGGGTCACGGGCAGCCCCCTCCCTGCCTGTTGGCCAGAGATATTATCGCATTCAAAACTGGGTTCGTCACAATTTAAACCGGATAGAAGCAGACATGTTATTTTAAGTAATAAAATGTCACTCTCTGTCAAAGGGACTAAGAATAAAGTTTTAAGAATTGTAATTTCCATTTTTTATTATTTTAATCGTTCTTCACATTCAGACAAGTACTTTAAAAATTGGCTGCAACAGTCAGCGAGGCAGCAAAGAGTCTGCTATGATTCTTGAGTGCTGTCGATCTTTCTCTTCGCATGCAACAGCCTGGACAGCAAATCTCTTGTATGCGCGGGGAAATCGGGTGTTCCTCTGTGCGTGTTTTTTTAAGCTGATTTTTCAGGCCAGAGATTTTCTGATCGTTTGCCCAGCAGGGGGCGCTCTGACGTTGCGTCTAGCTACCCAGATCCGAACGAAAACGCTCGTTTCTCTGCGCTCGAAAGGGGGAAAGCATTGCAGCCTCCAAACTCTGCTAAGGTTACAGTTGTAACCAAACCTGCCTCCGCAGGGTGTTCCTCGCACCAGTTGGCGAAAAGGTGGAGGCACCAAAAGGCACATCAGCTGCAGCTCCTGTTGCCTCTGTCGGCGCTAAATGGATCTGCGGTCTCCTCGCTCCTTCTCTGAATACCAAACATTATGCAACTTATTAAATCCAACGATAAATTGTCAACATTTTTTTCGCCTGTTAGTTCCGCTGATCCAAGCAGGATTTATTTTCAGATCTAAAGTCCCGGAGGTATAATGCGTGATTTCTTTTCCTTAAATAAAATTGGTCAAATGTTGACAACCTTTAAGCCAATCTAACACTCAAGATTACTGATGGGAAACTAATGAGAAAATATCAGATCGTCCGGCCTGGGGGCTCCTAATTAAATCTTAGCTGATTGAAAAATAAAAGCGAGAGCTTTTTCGTAACTGGAGGGGGATAAAAGCTCCGGGCTTAAGGTTTTGCTTTTTTTTTGAAGCTTCATTTTAACGAATATTTCCACGCGCACGCACCCTTCCATCCCCAGCAATCCAGTCGTCATCTATCACTGCCCCCCCCCGCCCCAATATACAGGCCTAATGCTATTTCTCTGGCTATTTGGAGACATTCGACCAGGAATTATCATCACTTCTTTGCCCAGTAAATATTAAGGCCTTTAAGCAACGTGATTTAACTAATTAGAAAATTTACATCATTAAGTCTCAGGGAAAGAGAGAGGGGGGAGGGAGAGAAAGGAGAGAGAAATCTGTCAGTCATTTTAAAGGAGACAGGCCCTATTGAAGTGTGAAGAAATCGGCTCTAATTCAAAAAGGCAATCGGGCAGAAAAAGCCCTCAACATTACCCTGCTAGTTATTAATCAGAAAGGGTCTCTCTCTCGCTCTCTTTCTCTGGCGCCCAGTAATGGCAAGACGGCGGCGCATCGTTAGTTTCTCCCAACGCCTCAGCAGAGATCCCATTCAAGCTTTTTTGCCACTGGCCTATGTCCCATATTGATAGCGAATATTTGTCCATTCAAGGCTCATAGATTTGAAAATGTTTCTATGCGAGGGAACCAGACCCGCAGGAAAAGGCTGCCGGGCAGACACCCCTTTCTCCCCCCCCCCCCCCCGCTTCCTAAAGGACTGAAAACTTACACTCTTAGGATGGCATCTCGCCTCCCCGGCCCTCTCCCCAGGGAGGGCACTTCTATGCAAAACAAGTTCCACTTTGAAGCCTGTTTAGTGAGCCTTTGTTCTCTTGTCCTTAATGCAGAGTGGAGTAACAACACCCCCCCCCCCGCCGTTTCTTTTTCTTTTCTTTCTCTCTCTGGGGAGAACACAACAAATAACTTGGATCTCTGAGACAAATCCGAAGGAAGGAGTAGAGATCTTGCAGCTGCCAGTGCCCAAAGGCACTTTCTCTAGAGCAGATCCCACTGGGCCTTCCTTCCGAGTAAACACGCAAGAGGATCGGGCGGCCGGGGTCTTGAACAGAGAGGGAGGTGGTTCGCTCCTCCGCCCGCGCCTCCCCGAAGGCGGAGATGGAGGCATCTGCCGGGATCCCAAAGGGTATGTGCTAGGAAAGGATCAGGGGCGTCAGTAGCAGAAGGTGGGCGGGCGGAGGGGGCCTTCTTACTACCCCCCCTCCCTTTACAAATCGAGGTCCGCATAGTTAACTTACAAAGGACTTCTCCCTGACCGGCTCTGGCTCCGGGATGCAACACCATGCCTGGCACTCACAAGGGGAAAGTGATTCCAGATCATTAACTATCTTCCTTGCCTTTCTCTTGCCAAGAAAGGCCGCCCCCCGCGCATGCTGAACCTCCCGGGCCAAACTGCAGGCCAGTCCTTGCCAGTCAGAGGGGCCCAGCCTGACCCTGAGAAGGAAGCCCCAGTCCAGCCAGCGAAATTCCCAGCTCTGCAAAGGGAAAAGAAGGAGGCCCTGATGAGAGGGTGGAGGGAGCGCCAGCTGCCCGGGAGGGGGGGTCGCCCTTCGCTTGCCTCCCCACCCCCCCGTGGGCACTGGCGGCTGCCTCCTTAGTTTCGAAGGAACAGCCAGATTTGCACGTCACACATTTAAGGTTTCCTTCCAGGTGGCTGGCCATCCAAGCTGCAAAAAAGTGTTACAGTAACATCCCCGACGACTTTAGCAAGCCACAAGTTTTGATTTTGGGTTGTTTTAAAACCAACTTTCAGATTCGGCTCCATTGAAAGAAAGAGCGATTCTCTTCTCCTCTCTCCCCACCCCAGAGCCGGAATTCACCCGCAAACTCACAACTGGATCGTAACAGAAGAGGGGGCAGAAAGGAAAAGCTGTATTCCAGCAAGTGATTCAGAACAGAACCCAACCGAACATAGACAGACCACTGCAGTGATTTGCATTCCTCCAGCTTTCTTCGCGGGGGAGGGGGGGACACAAAACAAACTTCAAGCCCCAGCCTCACCAGGGAAGCAAGTATCCTCCCCCCCCCCCCCCCCCGGACTTGGAGCAAGCAAAGCAGGGAGATCACCGGCGCACGCCCACTTCCCGCAAAAATTGCAACAACGTGCGGACAAAAAAAGGTCGTAGGACTGGTAAAACATTGGGGGGGGGGGGACGGGGGACGGCGAAAAAAAACCAGCCGCGAGGAATGGGGATGGGAAAGAGTGGGATTCTCCCTCCTCCCCTTGCCATCTGATTTTCGTATCTCTCTTTCTCTCGCTTTCTCGCTCTCTCTTTTTGTATTATGAGCCAGAGCAAAGAAGTTTTTGTTTGGTGGGTTTTCATTGATCAGTCACTCTGAGCTAATGTAATTATCCTCATCAATAGAAGGCTGCAGAGAGAATCATTATGCGGGTGACATTGATAAATGATCACCCAAGAGCGCCTTTTTCTCTTGGGCACCCCCACAGCTGACCCTCCCACATGCACGAGGTAGCCATAGAAACACCTTGAGCGCCTCCAACGCGGCGGCGGCGGCCGCTCCTCCTGCCGCCGAGTGGGAAAACCGCAGCCCCGCGCAGCCCCTCCTCCCGCCTCTCGCCAGCGGCCCCGGGACCTCGGAGGGCTCGCGAGGGAAAGCCGTCCCGTCCCGGCCGGGCCTGGCTTTGTCCTCCCGGAGTCGAGCGAGGCGGTTGCGCCACTCCAGGCCGGCGCGGCTTTGCTGCCAGTAATTGCGTGTAATGCAAAACCCATTAGTCCCCGAGAGGCGGCCTTTTAAGTTGCGCCACCGCACAATGCGCCGCCGCTCGCGTCCAGCAAATAACGCAGCGGGCGAAGCTCTTTGCAAAAGTGCCTCCACCTGAAAGCGGCGCCCTCGCCGTGACGAGCACCACGACAAGGACCCCCCGCCCCCCCCCCCGGTATTTATGTCCTTAAGTAAGATACAAAAAGAAGGGGGGAGGAAACTCTCCCCCCCCGCGCGCCTTAATCCGGAGAGTGCTCGCTTTAAGCAAATCCGAGAATGCGGCGAGAGGTAATTGATTCATAATGGCCAAGGCTGCGAGGAGGGTGGAGGTGTTTGTTTATTTGATTTCCCCAGCAGCCGGAGCCGCGGGGAGGGGAGGGGAGGGGAGGCCCCGCCTGGGTCATCCATCATGAGGGTGGCAGCAGGGGCCCCGCACCAAGGAGCCCGCTCCCTTGGGCCTCTCGGCGGCGGCGGCTCCCAAGCGATTAATATGAAAATCGGCCTGCCGGAGCCTCCAGTCCTGCTCCGCACGGCTCCCTTCCCCTCCCCCGGGCCAGGAAAAGTCCTCCCTGCAGGCTTTCGGAGGACGCGACCCTAGGCCTTGCGGTCAGTGGGCCTTACTTCCGAGTAGATGTGCCGGGGCGAACAAAAAAGCTGCTAATGAAAGCTGTCCCGCTTAATAGCCTGCAGATGTCAACCCCGACCCGCTCCTTCCCGCCCCCCCCCCGCAACGTCTTTTCAGGCCCCCAGAGCACGAGCTGGTTCCTCAGGGGGATCCGTCGGGGTGTCTATTCTGCCAAGGTCCTTGGGTCTCCCGCCCTGATTTTCGTACTCGCCCGACACATGAGCAGCCTTCAGGGATGGCACCAAGTGCATAGAGGCGCTCCCAACGCTCCCTATGGACGCTTACTGAGGAGTCAGTCCCATCTCATTCAATAGGGGCTTTCTTCCAGGGAAAGGGCCTTCGGATTGCAGCCTTTGTGTCCAATCAAAACACGGAGATGCGAAGAAACAGCCCCGCGTAAAAAGTGCAGCTTTTAAGGAAAGTGGCTCCCGGAGTTTGATCCCCGCTGGTGGCGGGTGCCCACCGGTAAGAGAAGCATCGCCCTCTTCCCTTGGAAGCTTGCAAAGAACTGCCAAGGGGACCAGCCTGCCGCCTCCTCAACCCTCTCTCTGCCCTGTAGAACAAACCATCGCCCCCCCTCTCAAACATTTTTCATTGGGAAGGCTGCAGATTCTGCAGATCCCCCCCCCCATTCGTTCAGGGAAATGGAAATGGGGGGGGGGGGGTTCTCTATCTATAAACAAGAGGTGTTTTTCTATTACCCTTCCTCTCCCAGAACATAAGCAATTTTAGTCAGACTACAGTATTTCCTTTAACACTATGTTGCTGTCAAAACACTGTTCCCTTTTCTTTCACTTTTGACAGCTGAGCATTTCTTAAATACACCCAAATCGGAACTTTCCATGCTAAATAGTAAACCTCAGATTGGAGCAATCTCCTGGCATTATATTGCAGCTAGGTTTTCTACAATGTAGCTGAAGCAGGTTACAGCAGAGAGCCGGGGAAACCATCACAAGAAGACAAATACCTCCATCTCTTCCTTCTTCCCTCCCACTTAGTTTTATCAAAGGTCAGAAAAATGGGCAGAAAACATGATAAAAATGCTACCAATTTTGTTTTGTTTTTACAAATTGAGGAGAGGAAAAAATGTTTTTCTAACTCACAAAAAACTTGGGAGTTGTGTAATGGGATTGGGAGCCCTGCAAGTTTAAATCAGGATTAAAATTAAAACCAAATGTGGAATCCCTCTTTCTTTCTCAAACTGTACAGTACAAGCACTATCCCAGTCAACAAACACAACTCCACATACATTCCTACTGTTATTCCCTTTCTATTGCACCACAAGTCAATTCAGTTGCTTATCAATCTGTTAATTAAGCATTATGTTCCATGGTCAGAACCTTTTACATGTTAAAATTGTAAGCAAAAGTTTAGCCAAACTGTGTGTGTGTGTGTGTAAATTTTTGATACAATTTATTAGTTCTTCCAAAATACAAAGTGAAATTCTGCACCATTACATGCAATGGATTTTTTTTTTTGCCATTGCTTTCAGTGAGATGTCACACAATGATTTCCCCTTACAATAATTTCATTACAATTGGCAATAAAAGCTTGTCTTGCCCTGATCATACATCTGCCAATAGACATTCAGCCTTGGCATATATGTTGTATCTATGAATGGAGCAAGCTGCTTTCCTTAGAATGCAGAACACAGGAAACAATCCTAACCATTATAAACCAGAATATCCAATTGAGTTCAATGGGACCTTCTCCCTTGAAAGTGTGTTTGGGATTGAATAACCATGGCCTATACAGGTAATGTCATCTATCCACTAAAATAAAATATGGATGAAGCCTGTTTATACATGCCTGCAGTCCTGTTCACAAATTACAGTGAAAGCACATACAATCCATGTCCAGTGTACACTTGTTCTTTGTATGTTCTTTCTTCACTGAGTAATACACACTCTCACACTCAGTGTGTGTATGTGTGTGTGGGGGGGGTAAAAACTGGAGTCTTGCTTTTATGTTCCACATGTGTGAACCAGCCTTTAAGAAACAGAACTTCACTTACCATCAATAGTAAACACTTCATCCTTCCTGTTCTCCTCTCTGCCTTCGCAATAATTTTGTTTCAAATCACTTTGCCCAAATTAAACAATTGTTAGGCAGATTATGTTCATAATTTTAACATAAGATTTCTGGCTCTGTAGCACAACTTTTATCCTCCTTTTTGGGACTATAAGAGAAGGGGATGGCTGGGACATTTCTAGAATCTGATCCCAAATATTCCCCACTATCTAGTGCCCACTGGTAGAAATGGGTTGCATTTAAGTGCCATGCCACTGAATTTATGTATCTATCTATGAAATCATGGGACTGTTTTAAGCCTATAGTTAATACGTGATTTTGAGATACTTCTGTTTGTATTTTTTTAAATCTAGAAATTCAGTTTACATTCCTACGTGTTATTAAATAAAACAGCAGGGGTTAAATTGTTGTTAATCCACCCCTAATATTGGGGGTGTAAAGCATTGGCCTTACATGTTTTCCACAGAAACTCCGCACCAGAAAAAAGTTTGTACCTTTAAAAGTTGCAATACTATTGTGGGACAGAAATTTAAAGAAATAAATAATGCACTGTCTCCCTATCACATTGCTTTAGCTCTAGAATAAATATTAGTCTTTGTCTAATAAGGTGAGATCATGTTAAAACATCTATAACCTTAACTGATGCAAAACTCTGATTTCTCTGCTTACTCTACGATTGTTTCTGTGAGTGATTTGTCTGGATTATTGTCGGTAATAAAACAAGTTTAGGCCTCTTGTCCCCAGGAAATGCCTTCTCTCCTAATCATGATTAAAAACACAAAGGCCTAACAAAAATCAAAAATGAAATATTTATTACCGCATTTTGTGACTTAACACCTTTTTTTAAAACATAACGTCACAGTCCTCATACAAGTATTTTAATGTAAATTTTTGACAAAGCTTAAAGGTAACAGCATTTTTTCTAGTGAGGAACACGTGCTGAGAAAGGAAGAATTCATGGACATACAATACCAATTCCACAGCAGATCTGATACTAGCAAAAACATTCTTTTTTTTTTTCAATTGAGGTAAACACATAGAATATCTAACATGAAACAATTAATAGACCGAACTCTGTACGAAGTT